>NC_031969.2:26809724-27116224 GCF_001858045.2 Oreochromis niloticus | reverse complement strand
TATACCACTTAGGCGGGGATCCCCATCACATCCCTCTCTCCGAGGACCATACCGTGCATCGGTCGGGTTATCTCGTTCCACACAATGGCGACCCTCGAGATTCTGCGTTTTTCACCAGGTATAAATGATGTCTTTAAGCTAGCGTTAGTTACCCCCCCTATCTTTATCTCCCCCGGTGATGTGATGAATTTAGGGTCCTGGGTGTCAGCTCGACCAAAACAAAGTTCGTCTCCAGTCGCCTTCCTCGCTTCAGGGAAGAAACCAATCTATTTCGGAAGTTGTGCTGTTGCAGGCGTTTCAGCTGAATCCGGATCGATTCGGTTCGGTTCTCATGTTTTTGCAATGTAAACAATAATCAGTAAAATCTCATATTTTCTCGTGAGATTGGTCAAGTATTTTCACCTTCATTCAGTCCACGCCTGCTCCAAATCTCTTGTCTGGACCAATGGCAAATCCCTCTGTACACAATACAATTTACCAGCGCCCACCCACAGTTACTAAAAGGATCACTTATCAGAAAGTTCCCATCATGTTCACACCCACATACTTCACGGACTTAATATCAACAAATTGCTAATTGATTAGTTGTCTTTTTTTCCTAACCAGCCAGTCAACCACTAAACGTGAGATGGAAAGCAAAGTAGCATCAGAACAAATGCACAACCTTGAACTTTTCAAGGTTTAAATACTAAATAAAAAAAACCCTTCATGTTTTAAATTTATTTTTATTTTGCATGTACAAAAGGGAAAATCTTAAAAACCATTCAGTTTATTTCAAAACATCAGAAACAATATGTCAGAAGAGAAACATATGGGTAACCAGCACTTTCCTAAATTACTGAACTGAACAATCACTGAAAAAAAAATGTTTTTGCCTTTCTCAAGTCAAAGTTTTGATTTAGTACTTCGAAATTTTGACTTATTAAAGGTGATATTTTAAGAGATCTAGTTAGTAAATTGAAATTTTCAGCAACCCAACTTGAAATTTTGAGATAACTTGAAATTTAGACTTAGCTCTGCCTGGTAATTATTTATTTATTTTTTTCCAGTGGCTGAAACAGGTTTCCATAAGAAAGTGACAAGACATGACTATTACAGCTAGGATTGCTGCACCATCAGGAAACTTATGCATAAAAAAGTGTCCATCTGCAGTTTAGCAGCTGGGATCGTGTAAAACCTTTACAGTATGTAAATATTCTGTTGCATTCCCTTCATCACAAAGCTTTTCATCCCCACTCCATACACACCCTGGAAAAAGCAGACACCACCTTCTCTTCACTTCCTAGTTATGGCTGTAGTTGACAGTCAAGTCAGGTGGGTTCTCCCCACTTTCACACCCAGGTGGCTAAACTGGAGCCTGGCGGTACTTGCACTGAATCCACACCCTGTACATGGTGAGTTGCTTCCCTCTGTTCACCTGTAGCCTTCTGTCCACAAGGTTCTGCACTTTCTCCAGCTTAGCCTGAGTGAACAGCTCATGGAGCTCATCTAAAATGAGCACAGAAATATTTTTGGATACACCATCAGAAAGCAACTCTACAAAAATAAACCCCAATAAATCTTTATTAAGACCTTTTTTGTACCTTGAGTGAAAAAATATACTTGCGTTCCATCGCCTCGGACATAAAAGTTTTCGGAGAGACACCTTCCTAAAGAAAAACACCAGCACATTATTTTCAAGCAAGTTGTAGAAAATTACATATCAATTATCATGTAAATAATAAGCCAGAACATGGTAATATTACATGATAATATTACATACATGGATCCATTAATATATGGCCCTTTTAAACCTATGACACCACAAATTCGAACTTCTTGCACAGCTGGATTTACTGTTACTTTTTGCATTTTAAGCAGTTCTTAATGCATTTTAAACATATTTAAGACCATCTATCACCCATTTTCTTAACCACTTGTCTAATTCACTATCATGGGGTTTTATAGATTTGGAATTACCTAAAAAAAGTGTGTTAGAGCGGGTAAAACAAAACTCTAAAGATCAAACAGTGGAAAATTTTGAGCCCAGTGTCTTGCAGAAATTTATCCTAACCTTTCTTGAAGCGGAGCTGTGCCATATCGTAGCGTCCATAGTCCCTGAGCAGCATCACTCCACCGGGCTTCAGGAGGCGTGCTAGTCTACTGATGGATGCTTGCATCCTGAAGTTGGGGTGAAAGTATAAGAGGCAGTAAAAATTTAATTACTTCCACCGAGTGAAAACCAAAGGAAAGACAAAAGGGAAGAGGAAAAAAAAAAAAGAAGTTCATACTTCTTGGGATGCAGTGCTGATAGAACAAAGATTAGCACTATAACATCAAGGGTTCCATCAGGGATGGGGTAATTGGCTTCTACATCGCTCAAGTCGTGAACAAAGGCATAACAACGCCCTGGGTCGTACTCTGGATTACTCTGATGACAAGAGGACAGTTTTAATTTATTAGCTAGATTACGACCTGAGAAATGATCATCCTTTCATGATCCCATCATCATTATCTCACCTTGACTAATTCCACAGCAGTGCTGGAGAAGTCACAGCAGTAAACAAAGAGTCCTGGATCACTGCAAAGGGCAAATTATTGTTTTATTGTGCACATTATACTGCAAGAGAAAAAATAAGATGTGTGGTTTTTAAACATAGATTGAAATGTTTTGACAGCTCTTACTTGTTGGTCTTTAGTATTGGAAAAACTGTGTTTCCTACACCACATCCAACCTGTACAGAATTTTATATAAATAAAACAGTAAAACTGTTTCATGACAACAAATCCTCTTAAAACCTATCTCTTTAACTGAAAATTTAGCTAAGTTTACTAACTTGCTTTCGTTATACTGTCTCACCTCCAGTATGCGATAGGTGGCAGACGAGCCTGGAAAGTCACCATCAGTGTGAGACAAAGCTGCATGTTCCCCACTTTGTTCTCGATCCTGACTGTTCTGCTGACTTTCTACTGCACCAGAGGCACCAGGGTGAGATTCATGGTTCAGGCTGCACTGTGGGGCCAACTCTGGGAACTCTGTGAAGAGCCAGTGACGGTCTTTGAAGAAACGATTCTCGTGGATTGTGTAAAAGCCGTTCCAGTACTCATTGGCCCGGCTGTCGTATTCCTCTGCAAAGGTAAAGCAAGCGTTTAAGTACTGGAGCATTATGTTGCCTTGCTTACATATCACCACAAAACACTTTAAAGTACTTAATAAGACACAGTGTATCCAGGAAGTATTCACAGCACTTCATCTGTTTCACATTTTGTTATGTTACAGCCTTTAATTTTTGCCTCAAAATTCTACACATAATACTTCATAATGACAAGGTGAATAAAAGTTTGCCTGAAATTCTTGCAAGTCTATTTAAAAACAAAAATAAAAAACAAAAACAAACTATAATATCTCATGACCTGTAAAGTTAAGCTGAATTTGAAAAAAGTGGCTAAAAATTAATTACAGCTACAATCTTTTTGTGCTAACAGCAGCAACAGAGATCTGGTCTCTTTCACAAGAAACAAAAAAATGAAAGAAAAGTGGATGCAACATTGGGGATGGCTGTCCTCCTGATAGATAAGCTATACATCTCTTACTGGTCTTTACTGTCAGTCACACTGTGCGGTTTATGTGTATAACTGCAATGATGCAACCTTGTTTCTCTGGAGGTAGCGGCAGACTGTTTTCTAAGACTTTCTTCTTAGCGGCTGCTTCTTGTTCACCGGTCCACTCCACATTGTCCCTGATGGTGAGAAAACCCCATTATCCCAAAGCAACGTGGCACACAAAAACACTCTCAATCCTGAAATACTTAAAGATATGACACTTTCACTCAGATTGGTGATGGGTTGTAAGCAGGTGTAATAAAATCTGCAACGTACTTTGACATTTAGCCTGAACATTTTTACACAAATCTTTGATACATGTTAAAGATGTTTTATATATAACTCCGTATTTAGATATGAAAGGCTGACCAATCAGGTGCAGAGAAATACTTGGTAATAATTTTATAGATGTTATTCAGCAACCAGTTCAACCCGGTGATTACATTGTAGGAGAAATCCATATTCAGTTAATGTTATTTTAATTGTTAACATAATGTTATGTTAACATTAAATTAATGTCAATGTTAAAAAATAACGGCTCGCAGAACTACACACAATCTATGGCAAGTCATAACAGTGTCCCAGTGAGCAGCCTTGACAGAGATGCACGGGAACATATGTCTGCTCTACTGGGGGGAGTTCTGTTAAAAGATACCGACCATGCGTTATGCTGGAAGACCTGTCGTGGGTCTGTAAGGATACGTGTCCCGAACTGAGGTCTCTTCACATCACAGGTAGATGAATCCGACAGAGTCAGCCCGGTTTCACTGCTGCTTCCCTCCACCCCGTCCACAGCGTGGGGCGCCGCCATGTTGGAACTGACGTGCAGAAGAAGGGGCGGACGTTTAATTGTGATGCATTCAAAGGCGAGAGGAAATATTATAACTAAAGTGAAAAGCCCTAACAGCTGTATTTACAAATAAAATAAAAATAATAATAATAATACATATTTCAAGCTCGGATAGTAAAACTATCTGGAGATTTACGGCACTTTTTTAAAAAGAAGAGAGGCTAGTTTTAATTCATTACATTACTCTTTTTCACGTTTCCACTTTGTTATTTTTCTAGTAGCACTTACAGGTGTTCACACACTAGAGGGAAACATATGTTAGGAAGATTTTCGGGAGGTTAATTTAGAAAAACATACTAAAAACCGTCGGTAAAGAACTCCTCACTGATCGTGTACGAACATTTTAGATTCAGATTTTAGATTAGATTCACTTGATGACGGATATTGAGATATTGAGATAGTCGAGATTAAAAAACTCTTACGTAAATCAAATTTCCCAATAAACCAGTAGTATGTAATTATTTTATATGGCATTAGGTTAATGGCTCTATATATATATATATATATATATATGTGTGTGTGTGTTTAAAATGTTTTTTTTTCCTTTTATATATAATCTTGGAATGTTCAAAAGTTGCACATGGCCAAAGTTTTATATTAGCAAGTGAACAAAATGCATATTAAAGAAATTTGCGTGAGCCAAAAGCTGAAGTTTTAAACTGCTGAGTAGTTATATACAGCAGAATACCTCAGCTCCATCGTGCCCACTCATCTCTTCAGTCTGACTTTCAGCTTCTCTGAATAGAACTACTTATAGTCTGTATATAATGAAAAGGATGTTACATCCGAGTCTGAAAAGTGCCGCCATTATAGAAGTGCCTTAAACCTGTTATCTAAGCAGAAGACAACACCTGTGGTTGCAAAAATGATGATGTAACATGTTCTTTTTGTAAATCATAATTCCAGTTAGATTCAAAAAGAGGAATATAGCACATTATGCTTTAGGACGGGCCTTTGTGGCTCACTGAAAAGAAGGAAGGTTTCATTTGTTTGCATCTCTTAAAGAAAGCACCAGACACCCTTCACATAAAACTCTTGCCTTAGCATCACCCATTATGAAGTTTGATTTTCAACTAAGCTGTTAAAAAAAAGACTAAAATTATCAAGGCAATGAGAAAAAATGGCATTTTTAACAATTTGTCAAAGACATCTTCATCTTTGTTGTTGAGATTTGTACTGAAGTTACCTTGGTACCCAGTTTAGAATTGACCTGTCTCATCTCAGAATCAGCCTACTACTTTGTGCCTGAAGTTGTAACACTTTCTTATGTCCATTTAGAATCGAATAGAATCGAATAGAATAGCCCTTTATTTTCATTTTATATATACACCGAAATTATGGGTGCTCCATGCCAGCAGTGCAGGAATAAAATATAAATAGTAAGACAGCAGGAATAAATGAAAAACAGGAGAAATATATACAACCAAGAGGAATATATACAAAACAAGAAAAAGGGTCACTGGAGAACAAAGTAGTGCAAAGGACTTGGTCTTAGAATAGATTATAGGCAGATTTCCAGAGCTAAAAGAAATGTCACTCATGTTGCAGCACACAATTTATGACAAATCTAACAAATAACCAACAGGGGGTGTCATATTATCAGAAACTGAGCTACTTTCAGACTTTCATCCCTGAATAAACGGTTCATTCGAACAATTCATTACACTAATGGTGCAAGGAAACAGAATGATAAAGAAACATTTTGATAACACACTCATATATCTGATAATAGAAACAAGGGAGAAGACTAGAGACTGCAGTGACACTTATGTATTAAACTACAATACTCAAAAGGAAGGGACACTAATTAAACACTCTTGCTTGATCAAGTTAAAACAATTTTCATGTAGGTGGGTGCTCAATTACTCCCCGTACAACGGTGACTGTGTGACCACCTCAGACTCCAACATCATAGTCAAACACACTGACAACACAGCGATAGTAGGCTTGATTTCAAATAATGACGAGTCTGTCTACCAGTATGGGATCAACCACCTAGTGAGCTGGTGTAAAGGGAATAACCTTGAGCTGAATGTCTGTAAGACCAAGGAGCTAGTAGTGGACAACACCAGGAAACAGCAGAAAAGCTTTCACCCTCTCAGCATAAAATGCACCCATGTAGAGAGGGTGGATAACTTGGTGTTTACATCTCTCAGGCCCTTGCATGGTCCTAGCACATTAACACCCTGGTAAAGAGAGCCCATCAATGCCTCTATTACATCAGACAATTAAAGACTCCTGCTTAGAGTGCTCAGAAACTTCTACACTTGCAGCATGGTGATCAGTCTGAATGCGGGCATGACCACCCGGATGGGGAACTGCACCGGATAGCACCATTTTGCCCTTAGGATGGTAATCCATACAACCTGAGCAAATAATAAACATAGAACGTTTCACAATGTGAAATTTCACAAAGAACCAGAGATTCCAGCCACCCCAGCAAAAGACTATTTCATATGCTCCCATTAGTGATACACTACCATGTGCTGGCTGAGAATGAGAATGAGCTTTTACCCTCCGGCCATTAGGCTGCTAAATGAGACGGTGACTTAAGCCCACCTCACCCACTACCTACCTACCCTCTAAACATCTATTCATCTACACTCGACTATCGTTGCCCTACTAGTTATTAAAAAAACCAAACCAAAACGTTTATTGTTTTTCAGTCTCCATTTGTGTTGTCCTCTTATTTATGCACAGTCAGACTTTAATATCCCTTTGTGTAGGGATTTGGTTGCATTATGGTGTGTGACAAATAAACCTAATCTTGAATCTCTTGAGTTAGGTACATTTTTATGCTTAATGATTCATAAAAAATTTAAATTGTCAGGTGCAAGGACTGGACTGAAGAAGAAACCGAGACAGTTTTTGAAACACTTTTAGAAGGCCTGTAGAACTATTGCTCAAGACTGCTTTAAAAAATTAAAGAAAACCTGGCTCCTTGGAAGCAAAATCTAAAGAAATGAGAGGTGGCTCAAGAGTTTTGTACAGTACCATAATTAATATTAATAATAATGGATTGCATTTATATAGCGCTTTTCGGGACCCTCAAAGTGCTTTACAATACCACTATTCATTCACTCTCACATTCATACCCCGGGGAAGGCAAGCTACAGTTGTAGCCACAGCTGCCCTGGGGCAGACTGACAGAGGCGAGGCTGCCATATCGCACCATCGGCCCCTCTGGCCAACACCAGTAGGCGGTAGGTGAAGTGTCTTGCCCAAGGACACAACGACCTTCCGATTACAAGACGAACACCCAAGTCTTGAGCCACGATCGCCCCCCACTATTTCTGAAAGCAACATGTAATACAAGTACTGAAATTCAAATGCAATCATTTCTTGTTACTTTTGATTAGCATGTAATTACTGTGGCAAACACTGAATCATTTTTAACAGAGTTCTGCAAGACAGCAGGGTGTTACTTCACAGCTTTTTATTCTCCTAGTTTGTAGAGCAAATTTTGCTCACGCCTAGCTGTGTTGATACGGTGATCACTATTAATCCTACCGCCTGTGTGACATCACAGCTTCACTAATCTTACATTCAGGTAAATATAATACAATACAAGCAAATAATAAACATTCAACATTTCATAACAACTAAAACTGCATATAATTTTAGGCCATTTGTAAAGTTTACCAATTTTGAAATAAGCCAGAAGTTAAGATATAAACCTGCACCTGCATGTGGTTGTGAACAATTAAATTACAAGTGGGGTAAAGTATCTAAACTGTTTTCCTAATATATGAAAACACAGTAAATTCAACAATATATTGTTTATGAAAGGGGTGTAGTTTTGTCATTTAGTGGTTGGCATATTCAGCTAACATGCAAAAGATCTCAGTTTAACACTGAGAGGAGACAAAATACGATTCAGGCTTTCACAAGTGCACTCTTCGGGGAAGTCCCATGGTAAGTAAAACAATATCAGCTGTGATATTGTCTATAACAAGTTCTGGATGTTGTTGTTGTTTTTTTTTTTGTTAAAGCTGTTACATCGCCCAGGAGGATGTTGGTTTTCTTCTGTGAAATAAATCCTTATGTTCTGTCTCGGCTCCACCTCCTCTGTCCTGATTGGGTGCTGCTCCCTAAATCCATCTAATTGCCGATCAGCAGAGCACTATATAATGCCTGTGGAGCTGTGTTTCTGGGCCCTCTGGCCATTTTTGATTGCCATACTTGTGTTTCCATGTTCAGACTGCTTGTAGGGGAGAGCCGCCTTTTGTTTTGTGATCCTGTTTTCTCCTGTTTATGTGTTGTTAGGTAGGTTATCGTTATAGGTTGTATATTTTGTTTCCTTTGGAGTTAGGTAAGTTTCTTTTATTTTCGTATCAGGGATGTTTTGTTTGTTATGTTGGCCTTTGCTCTCCCTGAAGTTAACCCTCAGTCTGAACCAGAACTTTAAGCAGACAATAAACCTTTAAAAAAATACCATCTTGACTCCTCCTTCATTGTTTTAACTTTATGTTAGTCCCTTCTAACTCCTAGACTAGCCTGGGGACATAACTAAGCCAAAATATTGAAGTACTGAATGCAAAGCAGTTGAAAGCAGTACTGGGTAACAATTTGGATACTTGTAGTGATGACAGCGGTATGTAGATGGAAGCGAAGTGTATCATATTGCCTGAACTGCATACTGTAGACACGTGAAAGAATATCCTGTGTGTGTCACAGCAGGAAGTGTTGACTGACTTGATAATAGATAAGTTGTTGCAGAAACACACACCATAGTGAAACTGTGTGCATGATCATAGCTAATTCATTATTAAAGAATTGCATAAAATCAAGTGACTATAGGCTTATTTTTCTATTTCTTTGTGTATGGATTTGGTTTTCTTGCAATACCTCCATAACAAAATAATTTTATTATTTTTCTTCGTATGAATAGAGTTGGGAGAAAACAAACAAAAACAATTAGCTCCTTGCTGAAGAGTGCATGAGTGAATGTTTATTGCAATTTCATTTTTCTGTTTTAAGTCAGATCTTAATAAGCAAAAAATATATATACATTTTTCAAAGGAAAACAGGTATTAAGTGACACACAAAAGTTGCTTGAATATTTGTGTCTTCACCTTAACTGCTAACAACTTTAAAAGATGTGAAAAAAATGCTAACATCCTGAGAGAACCAAAAATGTAAAACCAAAATGTACGTCACATTTCAGAGAGGCTAAAAAAGTGTGGCACAGTGGAGGTCAGTAGAGAACTGAATCAAATAAAACTTGCATTTACAAAACCAAAGGCACAAAAGAGCACAGAATAAGTTATATATTTTACAAAAGAAAAAAATATATATATAAAAAATCCCCAAAAGCACCAAAATAGAAGAAAATCTTTATAGAATTATGCTATAAGATTATTGAAGTGGCAATTTCTTTTTTGCATTTAACCTTCTAAGATCCAAACTTTGTCATGGCATGCATTTTTAATTTCTCTTTGCTATTTGGGCTGATTGGGACCTGATGAATGTAAAAACAAAGAATTACGTGATTTTTTTTTTTTAACCTGATTTTTGTTTCTGAGAAAAATGAGATCCACATATGAGGACATTCACTTTAAATTTTGATAGAACAGTGGCAGTATAATGTCCTCGTAATTGGATATCAGGCCCTTGTAGAGCAAAATTTTGTATTTTGGTCTAGAAAACCCAAAATGTGATGTCCACATATGTGGACCCCAGGTCCTAGGAGGTTAAAATACAGTGTATATCCCAGACATCACTATAAACTAGATCTGCAGTGGCTTTTAAAAAATAGCTGCATTCTTGCAGCTTCATTGCTGCTACTGTAACTGACTGTTAGGAAAAAGGAGAAGTGGTAATGGGTCTACAGAAATATTCATCTTAAAAAATATTGCAGTGGTGGACACAATACCACAAAAATGAGAAACCATAGTAACAACCAATCTCTGTCTCTTAAATGCACATTTAGTATTTTAGAATACACCAGAAGTGAAACAGTGTAGAAACAGAATGCCTAAGAACACAGCCATCTGTGATTTATAACAAAACATTTTGTTTTGTTTCCTTTTATATTATGTACAATCATTACATCAAGTTGTTGACAGCATTAATTGCTTTTTCAGCTACAGTAGCTGGTCACATGACAGTGTAAAGTATGTTCTTCGCAATCCATTTCTGTGCTGCTACATTCCATCTTTGTCGTTGACCCCTGAGATTTTCCTCTTGGCCATTAGTTGTTAGTTTCCCCGATATGCTACATTGGTAAAGGTGGAGGTGGCTCCTTTATACAAAGGATTGTTAGCCTATGAAAATAAAACAGAGGTCATGGTGTTTACTTCAGCTCCATGGTGATATGTAGCATTGCCATATGCAGGCTAGACTAGAGGGCAGATATATTCTGTTATTACAGTATATTGGCATTACTTTACTTGTATTAAGAAAATTACTTTTCAAAACAAAGTTACAAATTGCTGAACAATAATAAAAGCAAGTAAAAAATGAATATCATGGAAACAATTTAAAATTCAAAAGAATAAAGAAAAAGAAAAAAAATCTTATACATATTCATGTTTGGGTCTTAAAATTGAAAAAAGATTTGTTAAAAGCACTAGAGGTTATAGAAAGCCAAAAGATATTACTTTTGTTGTACTCTTGTGTTTCAGTGTAGTTATTTCTCACCGTATCCCATTTGGCTTTGGCTCTCTCCTCCTCAAACTTGGCAAACTCTCTACGATCTTTGATTGTGACCAGCAGCTTCCATATGAGCAGGCCAACAAGGCCCAGTAGCAGAATGGCTCCGGCCACCGACAGCAGCACCACCAAGATGTCAGCACCAGGCTGGCACTCTGACAGACATGAGAGAGGGAGAAATTGAGCTAATTTACAGTTTTTGGCAACACCATGTTTGCTAAGAAATGTAGTGCAATCAGAAGTTAAGCAATCTGGTGAGAGACATTTCACAATTATTTGAAGCATCAATGCTATGTGTCTGAGTTTCTGTGGTGTGGGAGAGTGTGGATGTGGGTAACTGGCTGATGATGTGTTCTTTAGATAATAACACATTACAAGATGCACACACTGTTCCCCTGTTGCTATGGCTGTCCAGAAAAACAGACTGAAATGGAACGCAAGCACACACTATTCTCCCCTAATAATGTGCCTAAATTATAACGTTCAGTTCTCTGGCAGTTTAAGAATCCCATAAATGCACACAAACTTTCACAATACCTGGTTCTTTCACGACACGCAGAATGGATTTGCCGCCATCATCTACATAATACTGAAAGTGCTGCACGCAGTCGTTCTCATCTTTGTACGAGCAGTTTACTCCATTGCGTTTTTCCCCTTGTGTGGGACGAGATCATGTGAAGATGAAGAACAAGGTAAGACATTGTTTTAAGGTATGTTTATGAGACTAAAGTATCGAGCAGTCCACAATACTCTTTGACCACAATGTTTGTATGAGGCCTCCAAATACTTTTTATTTTATTATGCTCATATAATCTGAAGCAGAAATACAACATTACCACAACAGGCCAGGATAGCAGTAATAAAGAGACTAGAAATAGTGGAGTTCTCACCCAGGTTATCCACTACTTCAATTTCATCTGTGCACATTCTATTACAGTTGTCGTCTTTGATGTACTGTCCTCTCTTGAAGTGCAGACAATCAACACACTCCCTGCAAAAACAGTAAGCGGTTCATTTCATATGCATTCAGTGGACATCACACATTACATCTTTTATACATGATAGCGTCTGCACTAAAAAAATATGCAGGAGTAGTTTGTGTTATGGAATGTGGAAAACGTAAGCAAACTGAGTTATTTGAGGAAGATTATTTTGCCAACAACAGGTAGGGCCCTGAGAAGCCAAGTATGCTATCTAGACGTAGGGAAGATCTGATAATTGTTCAATAAGTTGATCAATCACTTACCCTAAAATTAAACATGATATCTCACGAATCCAGTGAAATTTTTTTTTAGGCTAAATCAATTTGTCCAAGGAAAATTTGGTTGAAAATTAAAAGTTCTTATATGACTTTTCTGTTGTTTTGTCATCTCTGATTAACTCACTTTTTTAGTGTGCAGGCGTCAGGGCAGGTGGGACATTTCTCACAGGTGGCTCCGTAGGCACCAGGCTGAGTGCAAAGGCAAACCCCACAATCGCAGATACCCCGGCTGCTGCACAGGAAACCAGTACTGGACATGCAGGTGTCAGTACGCGTAGTGCAGTTGCAGTTTTCTCCTTTCCATCCAGCGTCACACTTGCACACCCCACAATCACATTTCCCGTGATCTGAAAGAATTAAAAAGAATGAAAAGCTAATTCTTTGGGGCAGCATGGTGATGCAGTGTCTAACATGGTAGGGGCACAGCAAAAAGATCCTGGGATTAAATCTAGGTTTCAGCCTGACTGGCTAGACCTGGGTAGGTTCATTTGGGTGAAGGTGTGACTGTAAGGTGTGCACATTTCTGTAAAAAGACTGTCATTTGTGGTATAAAGTGAGTTTTTGGTAAGACTATAAAAGTGCTCAAAATTTATTCTGTAATACTCGAAATCAAAAATATACAGTTTAAGTTTGAGATCAGTGTGCATAACTACAAGAGGGACACAAACCTACAAAATACTACTTGCATAAATATAAATGAATCTGTGTGCACATTTGTCTGTGTTTATACTTACCTATATTACCTAATTAGTGTGCTTAGATAGGATTAGTGTTATTCTTCATGAAATTAATGTAAGGTCACTGCAATGTTCTTTGAAGGAAGTGGAGTTAGAGAGTGAGTGTTTGTGTGTTTGTGAGAAAGATAAACCTTTATTAGTCCCACACGTGGGAAATTTGTTCGAAAAATGACCAGAACTAGCACGAAATGGTAGTACATGCAGAACTGAATTGCTAAAACTTAAGTTAAAAGTTACGAGAAAATAAAGAGGAAATAAGAAAGAAGCTCAGAAATGAGCAGAGCTGCTGTAACAGGCTGCCGCACATGGGGGGCGCCAGAAGTAAAGAGTGTATGTACTATGTTTTAAGTGATGTGGTTTTATTGCTTTATTGTTTTAGGGTTTTTTTTAGGTCTTCATTGTTTGAAGATTCTGCAACTATGTAATTAATAGTTAGGTATAAAGGTGTTACTTCTTTGCTATTTGAGAGCAAGAAATTAGAGCTAAAGTTATCTTGTTATATTATAAAAAATGATAACTTTGCCTCTTTTGTCATGACCTTCTTTGCTTGAACTGTTTTGTTTAAATAAAAAACAATCATCTGTTTCAGATCTCTTACCACATCATTTGAATCTTCTCTTGAAAATGCTGCTGTGTTAAGCAATAACTTGGTAGCTGTTTTTGCATCTGAATTACTCAGCAATGGGCGTCATGCATTTCCCTTAATCATTCCCATTGTGAGAAGGGCAGAAAATGTTCTATTGTGAAAGTACAGTTTAATGATTCCTGATCCCATCGGGCAAGCAGGCACACACAGACTGACACAAACATCCTCAGATGTTGTGAAGCACAGAAAGCACGCAAACACCCAGTCATTCTGGGAAGATCTCGTCCATTTCCTGAGAAGATTGGTTGGTGAGCTTTTCTTCCTGCATTACTGAGCAACACCCCACATCAGCACATTACGCCACCTTAGATATTATTGCTGAGCCCCAACGACAACAGGGTAGGAAACTAAACAGGATCTGGCATTCGATGACTATGAGCCAAGCGAGTGAGTCACAGTCCATCTGGATCAGACAGGGGGAGTGACTAGTCATGAAAGATCACAGAGGGTGTAAGGGTCCCTAATTCCAGAGCTCAAAACAAATCACCAGCAGCTGTAAGCTTCAAGAAACAATTCCACCGTGTCCACCTTGTCAGCTGAGACTTGTGTTTTAAGCAGGGCCGTCCATGTTAATGGTTAACAATCTCACATATAAAGCCCGGCGGTGGAGTTGTTGTGTAATCTATCTCAATAACTCTGTCAACAACATAAGAGCTGAGATATGTTTAAAGGCTTTGGAAACGAGAAAAATGTGTAACATTTATTTGGTTACAAATGCTTCGAGTTAGCTTTTGTTTTTCTCTACACAACACTTAATAGGAGTCAGTATTTGTGCTGCTTTCATTAAATGAAAGTTGATTCACAAACATGAAAAGGGGTTTTTAGTTTTACATCATGCACATTTCTTTGTGAGCAAGCACAATAATTTCATTAATTAAACACATCCCAGAGCACAGGTTAATAGTGGGGTAATGATAAAAGGACAAGGACAGGGACAAAGACAGATTACTAAAGCACAACCTTACATTGTTGAAGAAGAAGCGGAAACGCAATCAAGTGAAATTTACTGATAAGGAAAGAAGTAAACAAAAAAAAAAAATCACCAGAGGAATGCAAACTTTCCTGTATTCTCCTCCCTCCTGTTTGTGCTCCCTGGGGTTATGCTTGCTGGCACCTGTTCTTGAGCCCTGAAAGAGCTTCATAGCAGTAGGAGATCTGCACACGCACAGGGAATGTCACAGAGATTGAACTTTTTTTATGCCCTGTGTCGTGGTAGCTTCAACTAAGATGCAGCCAAGGGACACTCGTGCTTTAAATACCTCTTCTGCAAACTGCGGTTTACCACTAATGCTCTATAGACTGACTTACACCAGTACTGGCTTTGTGTCTGCAAAAGATAATCTCCCTTAAGAAAGAACCTGTTAGAGCATTTGCCTTGTTGAAACAAGTATGTCACATTTGGATTTCAGCTTGGCAATGTAAGATAAATTTATTTAAGGTAAAACTTGATTCCAGAGGATGCACGCCTAATTTGGGGCTTTCATGTCATATTTCTGCACTTTATTTCAATTTACTGAAAATCACAGTGGACTAATAACTGTCTCAGATTTCAATAATATACTTTTTTTAAAAATGAGGGTGACTGACTAACATCTCTAAAACTGATTTTCTTACACATTCTGTAATGAAAGCTGACAGGATCTTAACTTATTGTGTCTGAATGCACTTTCTTATAGCTCCATGAGCTTTGCTTGTAAGCACGTGATTCATGGTATTCGCGTCCTCATTACTGTGGAAAGAAGAGGTATCTCAGTAACACAAGTCCATGTACTTGACATGTTTACTCCAAAGCTTGAGTAAAAGCAGAGTACTAACCCTAATAGGAAAAGTTTCCTTATTTCTTTAAAAAATAAAATAAAAAGTAGAATATAGAAAACTTGAGATTCTCTTAATTTCATTCTAGTTAGGGTTAATATGCACAAAGTCTGCTCTGCTCATTACTGATAAAGATAAAAGAGCAGTTTCCTGTTCTACTATTAGTCATACTCCTTTTTACCAATCATAGAGCCAATATGCTGTAACAATAAATTACTCAGGGACAAAGCTTACTGAAGTTTTATTATTGTAATTGAGTAACTCTGCAGTGAGTTGTACCAACTTGCATTTGGGAATGATAGAGATAGCAATTGCACACCACAAAAACATAGCAGTAAATGGGTGTGTTCTCTGACTGGCCGCCTACAGAGCACAGACATCATATTTGCAGATCTGACAAAGGGTTGGTCATTTGATAAGTATGATTGCTTATGTTTAACAATTGTATAATAATTTACATGTCTGTTATAAGCAAGAAAAGATTGTCTTAATGATGGCACATGAATTTTAAGTAGCCTAGTGTTTTTTGGCTTAGCTACCTCTGTAACAGGAAAACTATGTAAACCAACTGAGATATGTTTATATACAAAGAGAGAAAGGAACAAAGCATACAACAAAGCCTCAGAGCAAGGAAAGAAAAGGGAAGAGAAACTTCATTTTTCCTGCTCTTAGTGAAGAAAAACAGCTTTTAAGATGATAAAATATTTTCTTGTCTATCTTTAGCGTCCTGCAGGTAGTTCAGTGCCCATGATTTGATATTTTCAAAAGCTGATTGAGTGGAGGTGGATTTTGTGTAAATCCCCAAATCAGCATGGCAACATGATTGCAAAACTAAGAAAATATGCTTGATGTTTTAATAACCTGGCCATTTTTGCAAAGTCTCTAGAATTTCTCGAGATCCTTACTACAGACTTTATAAATGTCATGATTTTAGAATAATATACTTGCACATACCACTGCACGTTTACTTTGATCAACTACGGATTGAGTGTCACAGTGACCTGGATGTGGCCGTGAAAGGCCAAGTGTATGACAAAAAATTGTTTTTTGTACTGCATGTGATTGTCTGACCTAAATATATTGGGTGTGGCACGTGTGTGTTCCTCTTGTTTCTTATGTGAAGCTAAAAGCTTTTGCACCTTGATGAAGCAATGTTTCTTGATTTTGCTCAGGAGGCAATTTGTTCTGTCAGTGAAGACTGATATTCAGTTTGTGCATCAGGTTTTGTGCTATTGCAAAATGTTAAACTGATGGTTTAACGATAAAAAAAAAAAGATAAAAAACAACAACAACAATTTACTCACCAGAACACAGAGCTCCTTTAAAGCGCAGACAATTGAAGTCATCGCATTGACAGTACTTTCCCCACACCCGACCAAACCCATTCGTATGACACGAGCACTGTCCACACAGACAGCCGCCTCTTCCACTGCAGATTTTGCCCTCTGGTTCCCGGATGCAGTTGGCATCATCAGATGGACTGTAGTCTTGAAGTGAGCACTCACAATGCGGGCCCAGCCGACCTGGGTGACACTGACAAACACCACACTCGAAGGTCCCGTTGCCTTTGCTACAGAGGGAGCTGTTGGCTTGTGCCTTTGCCTCACACTCACAACCACAGGCAAAATCCACCGTAACCTCAAGGCGATCTTTGAAGCCGAAAGGTTTGATGGTAAAGGTGCGACTCTTCTCCTTAGGACAGCTCCGCAACTGAGCCTCAACACTGAATGACGCCTGAAGAGGAAGAAATGCCTCTTTGATAGTCTGTGTAGAAATGCTGGATACATGCTGAAGATTCCTGAACCATTACTTACTGTGTCTCCGATCTTGAGGCCAGTACAGGACTTAATTCCGGGGGTGACCGCTCCAAGACAAGTGGCATTGAAAGAGAGATTTAACTCCTCTGGGACATTCAACAGCTCCAGCTCCACTTTAGAATGAATTTTCTGCTCAAGTTAAAGGTATAAATCATGTATTGGTTTTAGTGTATATTTTACAGATCAAATAGACATTATTAATTCACAAATTCCACTTGTTTTTCCAACCTCAAAAACTCCTTACCGCATATGCCTGCTCAATAAGCTGAATAACATTCCCAGAATCATCAGACAGAGTTCCCACGGTTGTGCCTGGAATAAGCTTACTGTATTCCTGGCAATGGAGACATGGTGGTAAGATAGTTAAAGTTTTTACAATAGTAAATTTATCACGTGACGCAAGCAGTGCATTTTGCTTACATCGTAAAGTGGTACCACATAGTTGGTCACAGCAAAAACTAAGTTTATGTTGTTTGCAGTCATTTTCTCCGTTAAGAGCCCCAAAGAGGGATAGTCCTGGAAGACACCAGAAGAACATAGGTTGGAAAAGCAGCACTTTGTCCAAAAACATTTAAAATTATGCATTTAACTGTTTCTCTTTACCAGCACAGTAGATTTGTTGTAAAGATTGTCACTACCAAGGTGACACTGTCCATCATTCGGTTGGACAACACCAGCTATGCGCGCATCCAGAGCAATATGAGTTTTGGCATCAGTGGTAAACACCAGAAGATGTGAGGCATCCGGACGCCAGCCAATCTTATCCTAATTATGATGGATACACAAATAGAATATAAAATATAATCTAAAAAGTTAAAACTACCAAAAACAAACAAGATAAAGCATACAGCATATCTATAATTAAGTCTGAAAAAACTACCAATATTTTGTATTAAAAAATGCAAAAGGAGCTGATAATAGAAAAGTATATGTGTAGAGACTTATGTGTATATAATATCAACTACTGTAGGAAAAGAAAACATTCTTTTTCTTTTCCATAGGGGCATACCGTGTTGCCAAATCTCTGAGGACGTGTATCAGTAGTTGACATATTTATGTTATTTATACCTTGCACACCACCGCCTGCATGACAGCATCAAATCCACCCTCTGGAGCATCCCTGTTTCTCGATATCTGCTGTTTCCTCACCTCCTCAGTGAAGCGAGATACCTTCTCTGTCAGTGACAGCACATTCTTGAAACTGAACTGAGCCTGGCATTGTACACCAATCCTGTTTATATTAAGCAAGTGAAAGTGGGAAAATGAATCAGTGAAAAAGTTGCTAAACACATCTGGTAGAAAAATCTCCACCAGAGCTTCATCATACCTACCCATAGCACGGATTACTGATTGTCTCTGGAGGAAAGGTGTACATGTATGGGGACATAGTCTTGTCCACAAAGGCCCCAAACCCCATACGCAGGTTGCTTGTTTTTTTGCCCATGGCTGCAGCAAGATCATTGCCCAAGGTGACGAGGCGAGCCAAGTCATCGTTCATTGAATATGAGAGATCCATCAGATAGTAGAGGTCCACGGGATAATCCTCCACTTGTTTCACAGACACAGTGAAACGTTTGGCATCACCTGAGGGGAACAAGAAGAGGACCACAGAGTTGGACAAGGGACAGAGGATAAAACTGATGAACTACACAGCAGAATTAACTCAAAAGGTGTCCACTACCAGGAGAAAAAGATGTAATATTAATATCAGTTTAAAACCATCATGCTATTTCTGCACGTAGAACAATAATAATGACTCTTTATGGCCGGTTGCATAATGGTGCTGTTGCATGTATTTCCTGATCTTTATACAGATGATATCTGGTTGGGTGTTAACATACCTAGTCTTAGAGTCATCTGGAGTTTTTGAGGCTTGATCTGAGTAACATCTTTAGCTGTTCCTGATGCCTTGTCACTAAACGGCACATCCTGCTGAATAGTGAGGGTGCTGGAGGGAAACTCCAGTGACGCTGCGCTGCATCCTTCTTTCAGTAGATTCTCTTTTAGGTCACAGCGAGATGTGCCAGATGTCCCTTTCCCAAACTCCTGAAACAATCACAGCCATTCTGTTGGGCCTTTTGCATTCATTACTTAATTTAATGTATATAATACCACAGCAAGTGGCTCCATAGTGTAGTGGTTTACACATTTTCTTAACAAATAAAAGATCCCCAGTCCCCAGACATTATGATCAATCCCTTTAGGGTTGCATCTGGATGTTAACCCCCCACCCACCCCACCCCAGTAAAAAAAAAAAAAAAAACCCAAACAACAAAAACAAAAAACAACAACAAGAAAATCACCAAACAAATAACAAATATCTGTGGAGGTGCCTGCCCTGGTGACCCCTTGTGAATAAGGGAGCAGCCAAAAGTAGCTATCTGAACGCAACAAGACAATTCTTCTTGAGAGCCTAGGGTGGATATCTGTGTTGACCAGGTACCATGAAAAAGCTTTAGAGGGTGATGGAATGAAGCAAGCTGGTGGGGAATGAGATTTCAGTTCTAACTTGCTTCACTGAGGAATGAGGGGGAGGAGTGAGTAGAAACTGTGTTTATGTGTGTTTTTACCTCCTGAGAGCACCATGCACAGCTCGGGTGAACAGCCAGACACTGTTGACATGTTGTGACCCCTCGTGATGTGCATATATTGGAATCTGTGAAAATGACACCCAGAAAAATGTAAAAATATATGCAATACTATAGAGTATAGTGTTTTTCTAACTTTCTAACCAGTTGACATACATTGTTGACTGGTTTTACGCAAAGTAGCACTAAGATGCTACTTAGCTCTTTTCAGATACTATAAGATTCTAAGTGTTTGATACAGTCTAAGAGGATATAATTAAAATCTTCAAATTGAATTGAATGTGTAAAAAGTCAGAAGAGCAATGAAGTCCACTCCCTTTTCTGTGTATTCTCTTGTGAGGCCTTTGGGTGTGGCTGATTATAGAGTAACACTGAAACACGGTCAGCAGTGATAAGTTTGTTAAATGTGAGGTAAAGTAAATGATCTGAGAGAATAAGCATTATTCATAAGCATTATCATAAAATCATGACCTAAGTTCGTTCAGTTGAAAAAATATGTGCCAATAAGTAATCATAGTCAGGCATAGTCAAAGATCATCTCATGTAAATGCACTTGCTTACTACACTCACCTGATTGTATGTTGCTTTTCATTCACAAAACTTAAGTTCATTCATTGATTGGCTTTGTTTTGTAACAAAATAAAAATAATCATCAGTGAAATCAAAAGTTAGTGTGAGTGCTAGGGTATTTAAGCTGAACTGATGACAAGTGAAAAGAAAAGACAAGAAAAGAAAGGAAAAGACAAGAAAAGAAAAGAAACATTTATTAGTTAAGTCGAAAAGAGGGTTATAGTGTGGAGTAGAGAAGCCAGAGCAGGTCACCTTCCAATGGGACACACATCCCGACTATTTTCACTCCCTTATAAGGAGAGGTGGCGAAAGCTACGAGGAAGCAGCCCAATTACAGCCCCTAAACAACAGCGTCTATCTGGTTAAGGTATTCAGCTGCGGTTTTATTTTTCCTTTTCAGAAAATTGTAGGCTATTAAATAACTGTGATCACACGCACATGTATCGACTTTATGCTACGCCGAACTTTCAAAGACATGAGACAAAAATCAGCAGGTGAAAATAAAAAATGAAAAAGAATAGCCTAAGGCTGAATAAAATATTATTAATAAAACCATCTTACCGCAGACGTTTGATGCTGTGGACAAAAGGAGAACCAGTATAGCTAAACGGTCTGTTAAAGTCCCCATGACTGGACAGCAAATGAACCGGGATCTGAAGTGAGTCGTATGTGTCTGTGCAACTTCAGCTTCCTCATTCTGCATGTTGGGTCATAGCCCACTGCCTAAAACTGTAATAAACTCCCATCCACTGTGTGTACAATATTTGTACCGTGACATGTTTAGACTGCTCCCTTAGTTGTTTGATAACCATCGGTGCTGATGGATTACTTGGGGGGTTACAAGACCAACGAGTGTCGTCAGAAATCACGCACACAAATCCTTCTTCATTTCGCAGAAGTAGAGAAAGTGAGTCATCGGACTGAAATTAGGAGTCTTTGTACCTTCTAGAGACATTTTTTTTAAGCAGGTCTGCAAAAGTCTGAAAGCTGTGGCTCAAACAAGTGATGAAATGAAACCGTGATTAGATTTTGACAACATCAGCAGTTTGGCAACGCTTCATAAGAAATAAATACATTTTTAGTTAATTATTGCTTTTGGTGGAGATGGTATGAGGGACGTGTAAGAGAATTCCATCAACAGAATAAAATAGCTCTTCACTGTGGTTGTACACGTGCAACAAAATAGATTATTATACTATAAGAATGGTCAACTTTTGCAAAAATGCCTATAAAAAGAGTGCCCACCAGAATGAATGCATTATTTTATCACTTGCGAGTGTGAGCCTACAACATAGACTACAAATGCCTAGATTTAGTCAGAAACTTGAACTGCAGTGGCAGACTACACGTTTAAGAGTAGGCTAGAGTAGGCTTTTTGTTTTAATGACGCATTAGGAAGTAAGGAAGTAAGTGTATAGTGTAGAGCTTGTATGGTGGTTTACTGTGAAAACCTCAGCTGGTGATCTGTGCTGCTTTGCATGTAAACACTGCTTAAAGTGGCTGTTAAATCCTGTTAAATGTTATTCGCTTTGCATGCCTCCATGCCCTCTACTGGACCGACAGGAGTACAGCATATAACAATCGCCTCAAAATGTGAAATGTGTGCTGGCAAAACTAGAAACACATGACATATCAAACACTAAGATTTTATAGAATGCCTAAAAGAGAAAATAGAGTAAATGGCGATAGAGTAACAGCAATAAGTAAGTGGCAACTATTTGCAGGCCTTTCTAGATTTTGTTTTAATGTCTGGCTTTGCTTCAAGCTATTATTAAAAGTTCACTAGAGACTTGAGACTCACAGCTTCGTGCCACGGAAGACCTCCTTCGATTCCAGTAAATGTTGGAGCACTTGGACATGTGCCAGCTTCTATTACAATAGAACAAGTAAGTTACTTCAATAAATACAGTTAAAAATGAGGGAGAAATGGGATAAACAATTTCCTACAGAAATCAACCCTGGGAAGTTTGCGGTGGCAGCGGTGTGTTTATGTATGGTCGTGCTTGTAGAAGCAGACAATGCTTCTTATCTGTACATTTGTCCATTTATTGAATCTTTATCCCTGTGCCCCGTTCTTAATCTCTGTCTGGTTGCTAAGATACTGCTATCAGTGTCCAAGAATTGCCACTAGAAGAAATGACAGAAATAGAGAAATGAGTAGAAAAGCTATAATAGTTAACTGTTCTATTGGTATTAAGCTGTGGGTGTGGGTGCAGTGTGCAGGTAATACACTGCAGGCAATGAAAACCAAACTTCAGTATTGACTGGTTTGGATCTATTGGCTCCAGAGCCATCTGTGGAGATTGCACCCACAGATGAGTGACATATTGGGATGAGCATAGCGCCAGTTGTCCTGAATAAAAAGCTGCCGACTGGGTCAGATGGCAGCCAATTAAGACTGAACAAGAAGCAAGGAGTGGAGCAGGAGGAAGAAAGGGGGTGGAGGGGTTCTGACCTATGTTACGGATCTATCAGGAGCCCTTTAAGCTTTTCACTGAGTCTGAAAATGCTGTCACACTGGACCAATATCCAAACACAATCACACTCGGGCAAAATCAGCTTTTGGTTAACTGCACTCAGCTTACCGTTTCCTGCTTCGGTGGGTTTAGCTGGCAGGTGGGAAGGTCAAATGGGGGGATATGAGTTTTTGAGGTGTATTTCAGGTGTGTGGTCAGCCAGCTTATGAAATGCGCCCCACAGTTACTGACGTAGGAAAATGTGTATTTGCGTTATGAAGTTTTGCTATCTGATCTTCCTCCTACACTAGCTCCTCTGGCTCTGCAGCTTACATTTGCCTCCCAGGGGATGATAGCTTATATGTGAAAAAAGTTAAAATAAATAAAAAAACATTCAACTGAGAACACACGAGGGGTGGACAAATGGAAAGGGGGATTTTCTGTTGTTGTTTTTTTAAGATTCAGAACCGTGGGAACTCTAATGTGGCCTGCGGTTACATATAGAGACAGCTGGGGGGAAAAAGGGCTTGAAGATGACAAAGTGGCTGAACATTGAGAGTAAACAGGCAGAAATGATGAGGCACATCATGGTAGCCTGCTTACTGAGATGTGGGGTTATGTCTAAGTGGAAATGAGGTTAATGGGTGGCATCTGAGAGCATGAGATGTCTGCACAGGAGAGACAGGGAAGGAAATTCTTAAATTAAATTTATAAGTTCTGCAAACTGTATCTTAAATAAACAGCAGACAACACACATTCTTAGAGAGTCTAATATCCACTTGTATATAAACTAAAGAAGTCCCTATCTTCTTAAAAATAACTTTAATGATTGCTTTGTGTAAGGTACGTATCCATGTCATTTACGTCAATGTATAATTATTATAATATAATTATGTGTAACTGTGAGTCCTATAGGTGTTCAGCTCCTCAAGGTTTTCTGTGCAAGTGGTGTAAATCCACTGTTATTAATGACAGGCAAAGGGAACTGCAGCTTGCAGTATGTGCGAGCAAGCTCTCATGAGCCAAGCAATGATGAGAAATAAACCACCCTAGACAGTCCTGTACTGTTATATGTATTGTTGCCTGGTTTTATGTTGTGCTTTGATTTGCCAAACACTTTGTTAGGTGCACCTATCAACTGATCATTAAGGCAAATGTCTAATCGGCCAAACACGTTTAGACATTTAAGCATGGCCAAGAAAATCTACTAAATTCCAACTGAGCATCAGAACGGGGATTCAGGTGAATTTAAACAAAATTGGAAAAATGTTGCCTGTATAGTTTTGATTTATGCTGCAATTGTTGGTGGTGTAATGGTGTGAGAAACATTTTATTTGCACATGTTGGACCCTTTAGTCACATCTGAGCATTGTCTGAACACCACAGCCTACCTGAGTATTGTTGCTGACGTCTCTGCATCTGACGTCACTGCAACGTACACGTTTTCCAGTAGCTGCTTCTGGCAGGATAACATACAATCCTACAAAGTTCAAATCATCTAAAACTGGTTTCTTGAATATGCTGGTGAGTTCAAAGTAGTCAAATGCCCTCCACAGTCACCAGCTCTTAATCCAATAGAACAGCCAGCATATCTTCAGCAACTCTGTGAAGCTACCTTGTCAATATGGAGTGGTGTAACATTTGGAAGATATTTTCTTGGTGCACTCTGGGTGGCTGACAAGATTTAAATTTCTCAACATACCTGAGTATTGCTGACAAACACTCCTTTATAACCAGCATGTACCCACCTTTTGATGGGTGCAAAATAACATGCTATGACACAAAATCAACTCAAACTGGTTTCCTGGACATTGAGGTACTTATATTATTATTATCACCTCCACAGTCGCCAGATTTCAAGAGATTCATGGCATGGATATGCAACTGAGAACTGTGGCTCCATAATACAGAGGTTAGCACATTTGGCTATCACATAAGAGATCCCTAGGGACTGAGAGGAGACAAAAATCCCTGGGAGGGTTGCATCAAGAAGGGAATTTGGTGTTAAAATCTCTCCCAAATCAAATATGATTATCCATCTGCTTTGTGACCACTTGTGAATGAGGGAGCAGATAAAACAAAATTATGTGCAGCTGGCATCTGTGTGATGCAATCATGTCAAAATGAACCAAAATCACAGAGGAATGTTTCTAACTCCTTCTTGAATCCATGCCTTGAAAAATTAAAGTAGTTCTGAAGGAAAGGGGGGATGAAACTGCTAGGAAGGTGTACCTAATTAAGTTTATATTGTATACCTGATCAAGATAATAAAGTTAACTTTGATGTGACAGATCCACAAATGATACATGAGTTAATAATATGGGGCATAATTAGCTGATTAAGTAGTTTAGCAAGTCAGCTGGACAGCAGGCATTTCCTCTCAGGTAATAGTTTTCTTCAGCTATCAAGCTAAGGTTGGCCAAGTAGCTGTAACTTGGTTACACTGCAGGAATTTAGTTATTTCACACCAGATCAGCCCCATGAATTTTGATGACCTGGCTGACTCCATCCACAGAAAACAATATTTATCAGCCTGTGTTTAATCTACAAGAAATGCCGAAAACATTTTCTTCTGTGATAATTTATTTATTCATATTTAATATCAAAACACACTTTTTAAATGGAAATGGAAATTAATCCTCCTATGTGTTTTTTAATTTGCTAATAACTGGACATATTAGAAATCTAATAATTAATGGGTAGGATGTTTTGGGGAATTTTGGTTATCTTTGGAAAAGGTGAGTCTAGGCCCTGTGTCAGCAACTCAGAGAAAAAATGATGTATGGGTAAGGAACGGTAGGGACGTGGGTGGGGTCAAACACCAAATCTTTGTTGCTAGGGATGTCTTCACTTAGTTTGTGTTGCTAGGCTGCCAATTCCCTCATGTTAAGTGGAAACATTTCCCCCCCCTCTCCTCCGTCCAGGCACCTCACCACTCCCTCCCTCTCTTTCTCCTCTAAACCAAAATAACTTCACCAACCATCTGTCACTGGGCTCACAGGTCTACTGTTGCTTAGGAACAAGTCGGGCACTCACATTCATGTATGCATTCTCATATGAATATATTTTCATCTACAGTTATACTAACAATAACCTCCAGTTATGTCTCTTCCTGTGACTGCTGCATCAATGAAATCTGAGGCATTCACAGGAAAGCCTCTGACGCTCTGCTGAGTTTGAAGTTTAAATAAGCAACAGGTTAATGAAGTCTAAGAAGCTTCTAACGTGCAAAACTTCTTGAAAAACCACTTAATAATGACACGATGAGCTCTTTGTACTTGTGTGTCAGAATTTGCTAATTAGTTCAGAAGAATAACTGAAGTTTCCTCCTGCTGATTTTGCAACTACTTTTTCCTCATTTGCACATTCTTTGAAGTTCTGTAGTTTAAAGCCTCGAGGAAGCATTGGTAGGTTTGAACTGTAGTGGAGGATTTACATATTGACAGAGAGATTAGGTGTAAGTACAAGCTGCTTTCTATAATCACACTAAAGTGAATAATAGAACAAAGTCAGATTGTACAGCACTGATTTACATGCTGGCAATCAATTTGCAGCAACCAAATCGAAAGGCTAATGAGATGATTTGATCTTATTGTACACAAAAAACTACTTATTGTTCTTCTGTTGTCAGCCATTAATAAATTATCTGAAAGTAAACCACCCCCAGGCTCATGGAAAGTATTTGTGATTGAGCGAATTATTGTTTGTACACATGCCTGTCAGTCGGTGGCTGAAAGCTGCTTACCCAGAAATCAGGAGCACCCTAAATTGAATTTCATGGCCGTTGTTTTTAGACAAACAGAAGATTAATCTGACAGACTCTGCACACAACTCTTGGTGAGTTTTATAATGTGTGAGGATCATTTTTTTTCTTCTTTCATTAATCTGCTGAAATGCATCGCTGTTATCTCACAACCAAACAAGTGAGGTATTAGAATAAAATAGAAAAAACATTTTTTTTCTTTGCTTTAAAATTTGAATGTGCTCATGCATAACTGTGTCGTATATCAGCAGTTTGAGGAAGTCACAGCAGCTGTGAGATAATAAATATTAAATTGGTGCCTATTCAGCCAAGGCAGCTTAATACTCTCTACTTTGATTATACTACTTCTTTTCAGCTATTTTTAAAGGTTAATTTCTGATTAAAACTCCTACATCTCAATAGGAAACTCCACAAATACTTTCATATATTTGTCACTGACTAAAATGAAACCTCACATTATGTGTGCATGAGTGCAGGAGGATAACATTATTAATATAGAAAGATATTCCAGTATATTAAAAAATCTTTAACTGATACAATTGCATGAAAGCTCTCATTTCTGTTTCATGCCACCAACAGTTTACACCTGAACGTCAAAGTAATATTTGAGTAACACATTCCAATAAATATGAGCTCAGAAATTTAATTTCAGCAGCAGCCTGGAGGAAAACACAGAGAAGTTTATTAGTTCAAGTCTTCATTTCCAAGTTACAGCTTGCAAATACTGCTCCCTCTCTCACCTCCTAAGCCACAGTCACATCTTACTCAGAAACAACGAAAAAAACAAAAACCAAAAACCAATTAGACTCAATTAACACCTCTCAGTTATTTTTCAGTGCAGGTGGCAGTCAACTTATTTCTCACTGAGCACAATGTTCATCGAGGTAAATATTTTCCCAAGAAGCCACCACAGTTAATGTATGTCTCAATCAGTACTAGGGTGATTTGTACAGCCATTAAAATGTGCATACATGGGTATTATGTTCCTCAAGGAGATCAGAATATCTGTTAATAACCCATTTAACCCCATTCGTGGTGTATCTGAAATACCTTTACATGCTTTTTAAAAAACATCTTCACATTTGTAAAGATAGAACTATTACACTACTCAGATCAGTATAAAAACAAACAAGCAAACAAACAAAAACAATAAAAAATGAATTTGAAACAGGTGGCAGTAAAATAAAAACAAGTAGGGAAAACTCTTTTCTTTTTTCTTTCTGTCTTTTTTCTTTCTTTCCTTCCTTCTCTCCTTTTTTGTGTATGCAGTAGCGCTTTATGCAAAGCCACCTGACCGCATTCTCTATTGAGGAGCGGTGTTGTGGTCCACGGAGAATTCATCATCACTTTAAAAGGCACGAGAGATTTGGCACAGTGGAAGAAAACGCTCGCAGGCGAGCTCGGGTGCGCAGGGAGTGTCTCTTAATACACCATCGGGAAACACCATTTTGCACTTTCCTTCCTGTGCAGAAGACTCGCGAAGAATTAGAGAAACTTGGACTCTGAATTAAAGAAACTTACCATAGTTGGGTTATTACTTGATCCGACACTCTCTGACTGTAGCGGTCCGGTGATGTGGATGTGGTCATTACGCACCGAAGCTTTGGCAAAGCTCGATGTTTGGCTGCAGAACTGGACTTCAAAAGCTTGTCATTTCTCGATACCTTCCTCTTATTTTTTGTCTCAGTAGTCATATGACACTAAGTTTTGCTCGGAGTCGGGGTTTTATGGTGACACTGTCTGCCTACCAGTTGGAGTCGCGTGATTTGCTGCTAACCCACAACAAAAGATGAATGTTTCCCTCTTCAACGTGACCCAGGACGCAATGTTTAACGGCAGTCAGAGCCTCGCCGGGACCCTGGCAACATACTCCGGCAACGCAACCGACAGCGTGGTGACCGGCGACGGCGGAGGGTCCCTGGTACTGCTGCAAGACGAGCGCAAACTCTTCGTAATGCGTGTGGTGCAAATCGCAGTGCTGTGCGTGTTGTCACTCACTGTAGTGTTCGGTGTATTTTTTCTTGGGTGCAACCTGATGATCAAGTCGGAAAGTATGATTAACTTTCTGGTAAGGGACCGGAGACCCTCCAAAGACGTGGAAACTGTCATGATTGGGCTCAGCTAGTTCACCTAGATGGAGAGGTGGATGGAGAACCGGTATGGGGATCTGTTGCACATTTCGAACAGCAGATCAAGATCTACATCTGCATGTACTTATCAAAGTGTGTCCTTGTGACTAAGATATGCAAAAACATGACCTTCCGAAAAAAAAAAGGACTACATGAAAGTAGTCCAACGACCAATGTTTGTGCGTAAAGTCTGTGCGTAAAATAAGGGCAGCTGTTTACACGTGGGCCGATCTGTTGAATATTTTGAGTGAATTTATCGTTGCCAACTTGAACAAAGTAAAAAAAACATGTTTACAAGCCGTTACCTCATTTTTGATTTTTTTTTTTTTTCTTCTGGTAAATTTCGAATGATTATTAATGTTTGGTTTAAAAAATCGTCCAAAAGCATGATTGTGAATTTTTATAGTTCCACGCCTGCCAGTGTACTCTGTGGACGTGATGGATGTGTATGTGTGTATTCTCTATACAAAGTTTGATTTTCTTTTCTTGTTCTTGTTTGGTACACTTTGAGTATGAAAAGCCTCTCCGGTTTTCAACAAACTTCGTTACAGCTTTATGGAGTGATTCTGGTCCTACTTGGCATGCTCGCTAACTGCTCTGTAAAGTGACTTTGGATCTGTTTTGCACTTTGAAATCATCGATGCTGCATGAATTATTTTGTACCAAAAACTTGAAACTGCGGCATGCAAGTAAAAAAGTTGTAACAACTATCTTAAGCTTTGTCAACTGTTAATTAATTAGCACTTTGTATTATTTAGTTGTTTTTAAACAGAACATGTTTCAGAGGAAAAGGCTACAGTGTTATTTCTCTTGTAATTGCATTTTGAAGTCTTTTTAAAAAAGTCTTTCTCCTTAACATTCAGTTGTGATTAATCCTGTGCTATACAGATCTCTGAAGAACCTTGTTGACCTTCTTTTAAAAAATGTAAGCTCGGATCTGAGCAGAAGTGTGGAATAACCTTTCTGTCTTTCACATCACATCAGATTATTGATTATTCACAAAGTAAAAGCATTATATCAGTGATATCCTGATGTAGGGGCACTTTAAGCATTCACAGGGTAATTTTTATGTATGGAAAAAAAAAGTACAATGACCACATGACAGAAAATTTTTATCGTAGGTGGAATTTGAGGAGCAGTCCGAAATACAGGTACAGACATCCAAGAACTGCTGTTATTCATTTAATACATCATTTTCCCTTTAATGGTACATCCCTGTATTTTCATAACCAAAAGATATCATTTTCTATTTGAATTTTAAACAGAGAAAAAGATTTTGGGTTACCACTGAATTCATCTCAGCATTTTGAATCAATTTAACATCTCTTTCTTATATGTATCTGTATCTTCTCCTCTTTCTCTCTGATGTACCCCACTCTGAAGCAACCGATGTTCTCATTATTTTTTCAGTACTTGTTAGGAGAGCTTGGGTAGATGAATCCTTACAAACACACCCATGCATTCACACCTGTGTCCACTGACCATGCACACAAGACAGCGTGTTCAACAGACCATCAAACTCTGACAAAGGTATCTCAGACAAACACTATGAATTAATAAAACACATTAGATAATTAGACTTTAATGACTAAGAACAACTCCACACACTATTTCAACACAACATGAAAAACTGTCAAGCCAAGAGAAAATAATATGGAAGCATGAATGATTAAACTTTACTGGGATCAGTGTCATGTTTTCTTAGAGACAGGTAACTGCAGTGTGTGGTGTATCCAGACTTTCTAAACAGGAGACCAGATGACTTCGCCGCTTTCATTTAGTAGAGAGAATTTCTATTAAAACATTCATTTTTACTTAATCTTTTCTTCAAAATCCTTTAATTTAGTCAATACTCAAAAAAAAAAAAAATCCAAAATTATCCTGATATTGTTCTCATAAATGTCTACTGGATACAGGGAGGCACGTGTGAATATTTTTATCATTTATATATTAACTGTTGTACAACAAGCCACACACTAAACCAAAAACACTATCTCAAACCTTCCCATAGCATTAACTGTATGGTTGTTATGATCTGGAAACCACAGCAACAAGTGGGCTCTATTCAAAATAATATTTTAGTTCTTTACAGTAAAATATATATCTATGTTATATTTTTATGGAGTAAAATACATGCAGTTATTCAAGAAACACACACTATAGGTTGTATGAGACATGTAAGGTGTTTGCTTGTACATCAAGACAACAAGAAGGTGACGCAAATAATGTGAATAACTGGTAATATGACACTTACTTGCATAATCAGTCATCCATAGTTGGCCTGCATGTGAAAATAATAACTTACAAATTCTATTCATTTGCAGATATTTTCAAGCCAGTAATTGTACCGCTCAAACGACGAACAGTTCAAAGTAAATCCCCGTTCTTTGAATCTTCTGTAATGTTCTCACATAAATGCTTATTCTCTTGACTTGGCTGAGTGCCAATTAAAATTACTTACCTTCTTGCCAAAGACCCACTGTGAATTGTCACATTATGAGCACTGCTAGTCGCCCACTATCACAGATGCATATGTTAAAGAGTTACCACGGAGCAAAATCCGCATGTCTACAATCTGTTGTCAGTGTGCATCTTTATGGTGATTCTTGTCATCACCTGAATGATCTGAGACAATTTTAGAATATTGTTTAGAGAAGAACATCATGTACTGTTACTGGGCCTGCAGGTTGAACTTTACAAGGAAACATAATTATGATTGTGACTAAGACTGCGTCAGCTAAGGTTGACACATGGTTAATTATTACAAGTGCATGAAGAGGATATTAAAAGGCTAATGTAGCAGTGCAGGAATAACACATTAGCATGTTATCCCTTCACCCCAATCAAAATGTGTGCACTTGTGTCTTTGGCAAGGGTTTGTCGCGCTTCGAGATCTCTCTCCAGAAGTGTACATTTGACTGTCAAGAAGCATCACTGCTGACCTTTTACAACACAGACCTCACAAAAAAATAATGAACGGTGTACTGAACTCATGACAGAAATACAGGTGATTAAACTGGCTGTGGCATTCGACACTTAACCATAACAAAGATAGCTCTCACGTGAAGCCTGCCTTTGAGCAAGAATCTTTTTGAAATCTTTGTGAAAGTGTCTTGTTCTGCCATCTATTTGTCAGGACGAGCGACGTTGCGTAGATAGCCATTTTTAATTCCCTCGGCATTTTTGATTAGGGGGCAAGACGCACAAAAGATCTGCTCTCTATGCCGACGCAGGTCCCACAAGGATGAAGTGGCCTTTCACAGACCCATTCATTCTGTTTCTAATGGGATGTGCTGTATTCAAAGGAGGAAGTAATAATACATGCAATGAAGATGAGGAATGGAAACGATATCTCATATCTCACACAGGTGGATGTAAACAGTCTTTTTCTCTTTCTCTCCCTTAGGTGCATGAACACAATAGAAAAAGTATGACTTGGCAGTCATTTCAAAAGATGTTGCATGACCTCTTGTGTCCATCAAAATCAGTGGAATTTAAACAAACAATCAAAAAAAAGGGGGATGTAGTGTAAACTCATAGGCATCCGTGCACAGAGGTGCTGATATGCCCTCAAACAGACTCACTGCCTTTTCTCCACATCATCCATGCAAATTGTGCCATGTGCCATTCAGCAGGGGACCAACAGTCCTTACATTCAAGTTCATGAATCTTTAAATCAACCTATTATGTGCAGGCAAATGAACAACAAACAATAAAACTGCCTCACTCTGTACCCACAACACCATGAATTTGAAAAGTTTCCCACATACATATATACACACACACACACACACACACACACACACACATAAACAGTTAATTAATGGGTTTCAGACCATCCACAAACTGATACACCTACAGCATTTCACACTTGGAAATGTGTTTCTATGGTGGCATATTCTCAGCTTGAATGTGAGCGTAATTTAACCGATAACACTGTGCTGTCAGATACAAGCCTTAGGCATTTTTTCCCCCAGTTTTTGGTCGATGCGACGGTTCACTGGGTTTTTTTTGTACTTGTCCAGTCCTGAAATTCACCTGTCAGTATGTCAGTGTGTTCTCACTCCAGCAGGTCTGTCCACTCCTCCTTCTCTGATGGCTTTTATCTGTCTGTACTTTACAAAAAAAAAAACCCATCTTTTTCTATAAAGTGGCAACACCATTATTTTCACAAACACACAAAAAAAACATGCTGTCGCGTAATAATGGAATAAATTAGGAAATAAAGAACAACAACGAGGTGACAATATTTGATTCAAGAATTAGTCAAGTGAAAGCGTGGCCCTGGGGCATAAAAGGAAAGGTAATTTGCGAGTGAAAATAGAGAACGATAAAAGCTTTACACTTTAAAGAAATTAATTATCCCCCTTCTTATTCTCTTCTTAACCGTTGCGGGCACTTATTTTATTTGCGTGCTTCTGAAAGCAGAATATTAATAGAAATGCTTACCTCAAGGAGGTTTTTACACTTTTGAAAGGTGGGACTACTCAATTCAATTTTTAGTCCATTTAGCGTGAATTGTTACAAACAAAATGCAAATTAATGCTTAGTATTCACAGGTTTAGCTCTCACATGTGCTGTTTTGTGTAAAGAGCTTAATTATATGCAAAAGGAACAGATGTTTGCAATAAAATGAAACAAACCGAAAGTCAGTGATAGTGTGATCTTTAGCAGGCTGGGAGGTGGGTACAGCTTGATTCTGCAATGCAGCTTTTATGCACTGAGAGAAAAAGAGGCTCATTTAGTAACTCACTGTTATATAGACATGCTGTTTACCCATGTGCTTAATCTTTCATTGAGAAGACCATAAACTATTCAAAATTAAATCACCCAATGAACCTCTAACCCTAAGGAAACTTTTAAATGGAGCACAGTAGAGCTGAGGTTCACTGTCTGTGCAGACCGACCGGCGGTGGGGTTAAATCTAATTCTCATGAGGGATGGCGAGTCATACACTGCACTAAGCAATCTTTCATCTCTGTTTCTGTGTTTAGCCGAAGATCACATTTGGGTCAAATTCTGCATCTGGGTACACGTACAGGCACAGTCAGAGCGAGGAGACAGCTCTGCACAGGGGAGATCCGATCAAAACAGAAGAAGGGAGCTTGGCACAGGTTGTGTTTGATTAAGTCTGCATTCAGAGAGGAGTACTGAAGAGAGAGGGAGCTGAGGCACAAAGACACCAGCTTGGCTGCCTTAGATGGAGAAGATCATCATGGGACTAATCAAGCCCACAATAAACAAAAGTAAACATCCAACAGGATGGGAGCTCATTCTGTCTAAGGCAAATGGTCTTAATATGCTTTTCTCTAATGACTGCGTCCTCTCATGGGGACAGTGGGCGCTTCATCCTATTGATTTCCACTGCAAATCCATTGTACTGCGTGACCATTAAAACCCTTCCCATCGCCTATGACACACCTCCCCCAACCACTTAAATTGCCAAATGAAAGATAATTGGTGTCTGTGGCAAACTAGTTTATTTCTTATTAATAAACTCAGAGTGTGCATATAGATGTGTTAATTAGCTCAAGGTGGTGGTAAGCACTATACAAAGCTTGCCCACAGCCAGGAGAGGAGGTGGTGGTGGTGGTGCGGATTGTCTGTCAGTCAGTCCTGCTCCTTAGAGAGAAAAGAAAAAAGAAGAGTCTGAGGAGATATATTCAAAGCCTTATCTCACATTGCTTTTCTGGCTTTCTTTCTACCTTTCTTTGTACCAGACAGTGGCCCACCAAAGAGAGAATAACATTCACCTTCTCTGCCCTGTCCTTCACTCTGTTTCAGCTCCAGTGTGTCACCCTTGTGCTCTTGTCATCTAGATATATCTCTTTTTCTTATTCAGCATTGCAGATCAATGCTAGTGAGAAGGTGTCGAACTTGCCAAGGTGACCTCAGATGGCTCCTAGTGACAAAGCAGAATGCCTTTAAAAGTCCACTCACCCTATCAGAGATTTACGACCTACAGCATGAGGGATCAATCAGAAAGCATTGCGAACCCATGAATACTAGTACTAATGGACATGTAACACGTGAGCATTTATTTCCTAAAACTTAAAACGTCTATTGCCTGTTTTTTAAGCAGTGAGTGGTATACATTTAGCAGTGACAGAGAGGAAGTGGGTAACATTAAACCATTAAACTGACCATACTCTTTGATGACATCATCTAAACTAGCATTAGCCCACCGCGAACATGCTCACACACCTACAGCCACACGTGACTGTGAATACACACACATACACACGCTACTACTACCTCCACATAAGAGCTGCAGGGTGGTGTTGCCATAGGAACCGGGGAAGGTAATGGCCATGTTCTTGAGCTGATGCCGCAGGGGGTGAGGGGCAAAAGTGTGTGTGTGTGTGGGGGGGGGTCTGTGTGTGTAAGTGTGAGGAGGGTTGAAAGTGAGTCAGACTTATAGGCTAATGATAAGCACTTTAACTTCAAATCATCTTTCTGTCATCATCTGATGAACTACAGGGGCAACAACTCCAGCGAGCACCATCGCACTAATGGGATAATAAAGAAAACAAACAAACAAAACAAATGCAATAAGTTCCAAGCAACAGTGATGCTATTTGTTTTTAATGCGTTCAACAGAGCATCCAGCTAATGTGGTTAATGCTGTTAGCTTTGAAGCAGAGGGAACTGCTGGGTGTCTCCATGCATGGCCTTCTCCAACCACCCCTGGGGTATGAATAAATGATCGCTAATAGAATGAGCTAACCCTTTAACAAACACTGATGACCATTTCTGTGAATGTGTGAGTGTGAGCGCATGAACATGATTAAATATTACCGAGAGGTGCAAATAATTAAAACATATTTCAGGAGCCTGGTGGCTTTAGGGAATTAGTGTCAGAAAGCTGCAGGGCCTGATTCATATTTGACATACGAGTTTTTTAGGTACACCTGTTCAACTGCTTATTAATGCAAATATCTAATGAGCTAATCACATGGCACCAACTCAGTCTTTTTAGGTGCATAGAGATGGTTAAGATGCAATGCCGAAATTCAGAACGAGCGTCTAAGTGGGGAAGAAATGTGGTTTAAGTGATTGGTGGATTCAGACAGGCTGGTCTGAGTATTTCAGAAACTGCTACTGGGCTTTCTCAACCACTGGGATGCATAACCATTTCTAAAGAGAACGGTCTGAATAGGAAAAAAAAAATATCCATTAAGGGGCAGTTCTCTGGGTAAAAAAATGCCTCGTTAATGTCAGAGGAGAATGACTGGTTTCGCACATAGTATACATATACATATACATATACATACAGCAGATGATCTTAGCAGAGAAATAGGATAGAGCTTGTCAAAAGCAGTTAACTTACAACCATCAGTGGTTAAAAAAGTGACAAAGTTTGTTTTTTTTTGTAGTTACAGTAGCTAAATACACAAAATTTGAAAATAAATATCAATCACTATCTGTTTTCTGCTGTCCATATGTGTTTTGAAAAATGTGGGAATGGATGAATCACCTACTGCAGACTAGATCTGCTGTGTACAAATAAAGCAGCCTGAACTGGCAATTTATTTACAACTCACTATTCTTATACTGTTATCGTGGTTGTTCTGTATTACCTGTATTTTTTTGGACTTTTGTACCAGCTAATCCGCGCTTATCATTTCTTAATTTTTTAACTTGTCTCTGTGTCCTGTCATTCATTCCCTTCATCATGCCACAAGAAATATCCAACATTGACTGTTTTCTTACTCTCATTAATTTTGACATCATCACAATAACACAGTTTAAAAAGATCGTATCAATGTATTGCTCATCCCTGTATGCTGTTGGTGTTTTAATTAAAATAACAGGGCGATGGATTACAATAAATGCTAGTATTTTTACACTTTGTCTCATTTATTTCTGTTAAAAATGTATCATTTAGAATAGTTAATGTGAATGGCAGGGCTCCACAGGATAATGCAATAAGAATTATCTTGAGGCCATTTCGCTAACTAAACATAGTTTATTAGTTTTCTCATCTCTCACTATGTTGTACATCACCTGCTGCTGTTCGCCTAGCTACCCTCTCCTCCTCCTTCTCTTTCACTGCTTGATGCCTCCTTTTGTGTCACTTTACCCACACAGTGACGAGGGGTGGGTAGGGGGTTTAAAAATAGAGACGATCCACCTAGATTACAGCGTTTTAATTACAGAGCTAGCGATGAAATGGGAGTGTAAAGGCCCCTTCCACTGACAGGGAGTGGGGAGAGTCGAGAAATGAAGGAGAGCTGGAATGCAGGGATGCACAACTATGTGTTAATTAGTGTCATCTGCCATAATAATAAAAGTTTTCATGTTGTAACTGTCTATTAAACATGTTGGCTTGAGTGTACTAATAAATATGGACTAATGGCCATATCACAGTTATTTCAAATAATGCTAAGCATCACCTGCAGGGAGATGGAAGCAAGCTGCTGTATCACACTCAGTTTCTGCAAACAGGGGAAAAACTAAAGTGACAACACTTCATATCTAAACACATATTTTGCAAACTTTCCCCTCATCGTACCAGGATAATGAAACTGAATACCTAACTGAACCAAATTCCAGGCTATTGTCCCGATTCGTGATTGAGGTGAGAGACAAACGACCACAGGTCCAAGTGCGTCAAAACAATGATTTTATTAAACACACGTGTGGAGGAAGTACACCGTCACAATCCTCAGCATAAATCCCCACAAGAAAGCATACTCAGAATGTTTTATACATCAGGGCATTATTCCGCCCCTTCATGCATTTAAGCGGATACATGACATGCATAAGTTACAATAACCACAACTCTTCTGTTGACAACCTCTCACACACATTCAAAAAGAACATTTTCTCCGTCTCCACGCCAGGTGCTTCCTGTCTTCTCACTTCTTCTCGCTTATCTCTGGAACATCAGAAACACATCCTACAACAAACTGTCGCTTATGCAGGCACAAATGCAGTTACAAGCAAAATATGTCCGAACTCCTACCTAGAAATGAGTCTATATACTGTGTGTGTGTGTGTGTGTAGGCAAACTGTCTCGACTGCATTGCACTGTCTCACCTCTCACCTCGCCAACTAAAGCTTATAACCTCTTACCAGACAGAAGGCCAACTCTTCTGTAAGCACATTTTGTAATATGTGTAACAACATAATTGAAACTATATGTGTAATATATCGAATAAATGTTTTAATCAACTGCCACTACTCAAAGCTTAATGAAAAGAATATAAACGAATAAAAGGATATGAATGAATAACATGATATTAAAATGATATAATCCCCACACTATACAGTGTTCAGCTGCCAGACTTTTGTCCACAACTGAAAGATATGATCATTTACATATTCTTATTGCTGTTACACAGGCTCTAAGTAATTTTATTATTATGTTTAGGATCTGTCATAACTTCTCTCTTATCCTAGGACTGATGTCTCGTGTGTTCCAGGGGTCAGGCTGAAAACTTCAGGTGGAAGCTCTTGCAGTCAGAGCCTCAAAGCTCTGGAATAATCTGCCTGAGGAAATCAGGTCAACTAAATCGGTGACCTTCTGAAAGTGTCTTTTTAAAAAGCCTCTCCTTATTTCAATTGAGTTTTGAATAATTTAAACTGTCTTTGTTTAATTTCAAGTTAAACAAGCTTAAGCAATACTCCATCTGTTTACTACTAATAAAATGTATTATTTGCATTTCTTGCTTATATTGTGTGTTCACTATTGTTCTCTATTAACCTGATAAAAATTATTACTTTTTAGGAAATACTGCTTCTGTGACATGAAAGTTTTATAGTAACTGTATTTTTTTTTTTTTTTACATCTTTTTAAGCAGTACACTGACTGGACACTATAATAGGTACAACTGTTTAACTGCTCTTTAACATAAATAACTAATCAGCTAATCAACTGGCAGCAGCTCAGTGCATATAGGCATGTAGACACTTTCAAGATGACCTGCTGATGTTCAAACTGACCACCAGAATGGGGAAGAAAGTGATTTTGAATGTATTATGTTTGCTGGTACCAGACAGGCTGGTCTGAATATTTCAGAAACTGCTGATCTACTGAGATTTTCTCACATAATCATCCCCGGGGTTTACAGAGAATGGCCTAAGACGGAAAAAGTATCCAGTGAGTGGCAGTTCTCTGGGAGAAAATGCCTTGTGGATGTCAGAGGAGAATGGCCAGGCTGCTGTAAGCTAAGTAACTCAAATAACCACTTGTTACAACTAAGGTATGCAGAAAAGCATCTCTAAAGAGGAGATACGTTACAGCATCAGATCCTGTTAGCTGAAGTTAAAGTTCACTAAGGCTCACCAAAACTGAACAAAAACTGAAAAACATCGCCTGGTTTGATGAGTCTCAATTTCTGCTCTGACATTTTAAAGGTAGGGTCAGAATTTGGTGTAAACATCATAAAAGCACAGACCTATTATGTTTTTTATCGACGATTTGAGCTATTGCCGACGGTGTAATTGTGTGGAGGATATTTTCTTCACAAACTTTGAGCTATTTAGTGCCAATTAAGTATGATTTAAATGCTACAGCTTAGCTGAGTATTGCTGCTGACCACATCCACCCCTTTATGGCCACACTGTATTTTCTGATGTCGGTTTCCAACAGGATAACACATCGTGCCACAAAGCTTAAATCAAAGTGGTTTCTTGAACACGATAATGAGTTTGCTCACAATCACAGCTCTCAGTCCAACAGGCCAAGTTTGGGATGTGGTGTAACAGGAGATTGACATCATGGATGTGCAACCAATCTGCAGCAACTGTGATGCTATCATGTCAATATCTTGATATCTATAGCTCAGTGTTGTTCCAAAGCCACAGTTTGACTGATCACTCCCATTGTTTGTGTTGTTTTCAATGACACATAACATCAACACCTATTTGCGACCTGCTGAATGCTCAAAAGCACTCTGAACTTTGCACATTTAAAAGTGATTTAAATCATAATTTTTTCTTATTCGGCTAGACTTTTTTTTAATAAAGTCCTACATCATTCAAGTTACATTGCCAAGAACATCTATACTTAGTTTTTAATATACATGTAAATGGTAGATATTTTTTACTTTGACATTTTCCCCCCTGGCAGTCAAAGTTATGAAAGACTAAGTTATGATGAAGACTAATCATATCCACTGAGATTCACAAAAACAAGCCCGGAGAGGGTGGATGCTTTTTTCGGTTGGCATTGCAGAGTTTTATTTCTGTGAATTAGTTGCTCTGCTTTTGGTTTCCAAGTGAGCCTAATTACACAAGCTGCCTGTTGCATACTGTGGGTCAATGCAGTGATCACAGACAGAGGGTGTGTGTGTGTGTGTGTGTGGTATATTCTGTGTGGGTGATTGCATGTGTATATATGTGTATTTTGTATTTTGGCTCCTTGGCAACCTGCTACATTGGGCTTCCTTACTTCAGTAAACAGGTTACAGTTACATAGTGAGGAGCTTATGAGCTCTCACATAGGGATTAGATGGATTTTTTTCAGCTGTATGATCCACGTGCTTTTTAGAACTTGCCTTTAAATGTGCATTATTAGAATTCAATATGTGTTTTCAAAGCTCTTTATCTGTTTTTGTGCAGTTTAAACCTCAATTACAAGCCTTGAGTCTTAAGTGTTTATGCAATCATTTCTGCTTGAAGGTCTGATGCTTTAACTGTTTATTGTTTTGGGAATAATAAACCTTCTCTCTCAATAAGTGGCGCCTCACCTCTTGTATAGGTTCATAATGCATTTTATTCTAAGCCACTGTGCCTTCAGGCAGAGAACCTCATTACAGTCCTATCTATCCTCCCCAGGCTCTTCAGCCCACCACTGCCACCATCCCGCAGACCATGATGCCTCCTGTGATGCTCCTTCCATTAGGCCCCGGTGGTCACGTCAAGAAGGCTATGGCACACTGTCACCAAGCACAAACTAAAACTCAAGATTTCATACTCACTGCTCTTCTTGCCTGTCTGTCACATTATGGGCTTGCTAGCAAGGACTCAAATATATTATTTATGGTCTACTCTTGAGCTTGGACAACTGCATAAAATGTGTGTGTGTGTATATGAGTTTATGTTCAGGTTTTGTATTCAAGTACTGCTGCAGTCTTACTTCTTGACAATTTACAAAGGTGTCATTCAGAAAATTTAAATGAGGTTGTTTACAAAACAGCTGTAATGACAGTCAAGCCTAGATTCTGTAACTGGCACAGTGCTACTTTTTATTATGTTATAACTTGTAATCTTGTTCAACGTGTAAAGAAAGGCAACAAGTAAAACATGTGCGGTGTAATTAGATGATTTGTCACTGCATCACATGCCCAATCATTAGATTAGATTAGATTAAATTAGACCAGATCCATGCTTTACTGTCACTGTGCAATGCACTGATAGAAAGCCAATTAAATGTAGTTAGCACAGAAACAGAAGTGCAAAAGAAAGAACATGTACATACAGTAGAATTAAAGCACTAGTATATGGAATTAAAGTGCTGTAACATGCGTAATACTATAACTTACAGTATACATGTATGTATATGTTTATACGTATATATTTGATGTGATTGTTTTTATGTGGGGTATACAAATGTCAGGTGACTTCTGCTACATGTACATTTTCCCACAGGGACAAATCAATATATCTATCTATATAGGCTGTTTTATGTACAATGTAACTACAGTATTTGCAGTTGGATGTGCATTTGATATCATCAGTGGGCAGAATAACCTCAGAGGTTCACACAGCAAGTGCAGAAAAAGCACTGGTCAATACATAGAGTTGAGCAGGGTCACAGTCTCAGGAAAGAACCTCTTCCCGAGCCCACTGGTGCTGGGAGGCTCCTGTAGAGCTCATCAGATGGAAGACAATTAAACCTGGGAGACATCCTTGATAAAGCTTTTTGCCCTGACAAGGGATGTTTTTTGATAAATGTTCTCAGTGGTGGGCAAATGGATGCCAGTGATCTGCTGGGCAGTTTTCACCACCCAGTGCAGTGCTTTTGCTTCTTTTCTTTTTTTTAAGCAGTGCAATTGCTAAACTACACTGAGATGTAGCTGGTGAGAATGCTCTTGTTAGAACAGCAGCAGAGGTCCATTAGTATCCTAGGAGACAGATGAGCTTTCTTAAAGCTCGCCAGGAAGTGAAGACACTGATGTGCTTTTTTGATCAGAGTAGGGTAGTTCAGAGGCCAGGGGAAATCACTGGAGTTGTGGATGCCAACAAAGATTTATACACTTTCTACTTCATAAGCACTGATGTAGATATGGATGTGCGCATGGCTAGTAGTTCAAATGAAGTGCATAATGATCACCTTTATCTACTTCTCAGCTACATGCTGAACCTCATCCCTGTAAGCAGTCTTGTTGTCTCCCTGATCAGTCATATCCCTGTGCTGGCTGAACTTAACTACAATGTCGGAGTCATAAATAATAGTGCAATCATGGGTGAAGAGCGAGTAGACAAGAGAGCTCAGCCACCATCCCTGTGTCACCCTATTATTCAAGGTGAGAAGGGAAGAGGAGAAGTTGGCTAGCCATAACTAGATTCAAGTTACAGACTGATGCCATATGTTGTATGTGAGGATGCAAAAGCAGACTCTCAGGCAGAGGTAGTAAAACAGAAAACGTGTTATTGAGGCTGGTGACCAGAATGCAAAAACAATTAAACAAACAAACACAGAATAAAAAGGAAAACTGAAAACTTGGGATGGTCACTGTAATTCTACACCAGTGGAGTTGGGAGACTCAAAGGATAGATATTCAGACGCTCTGATAAAGGGCGATGGGTGACTGAGACGATACATACACAGGGTGGTGATTAGGGTGAAGTGGAAACAGCTGCGGTGAACAAGACACAAGTGAATCAAATCACAGCAGACGGGACAAAGGAAGCAAAACTAAAACACACCGTGTCACAAAGCTCAAATCAAAGTGGTTTCTTGAACATGATAATGAGTTTGCTGTACTCAAATGGATTTTACAATTACAGCTCTCAGTCCAACAGAACAACTTTGTAATTTGGTGCAAAAGGAATTTCACATCATGGATGTGCAAACAATCTGCAGTAACTGTGATACTATCATGTCAATATATATCTTTTATTAAAAATAAAAGCAGAAGAGTGACAGCTTAACTGGGAAAACACAAACACATGAATAAAGTTAACACAGGACACTTGACACAAGTGGATAGGACACTAATTCTAAGATAACTGAGAACTGAAAGCTAGACTAAATGCACTAAGAATACACAAAACATAAATAAACATTAAACAAACCAGGATTTAACATAGAATACTCAAATTAACACTAGAAAGTCCAAAAGCACAAACACACTGCGTCAAATGACCCATGGGAGCATGGGTCACAATGGATAAGGGTAGAGTGAAGTGTCTAGAGGTGACACTGTCTTCTGATCTGTTGGTGCAATGGGCAAATTTATGGGGTCTAAGCAATAGGAAAAAGGATTTTAGGTATAAAAGAAACAGTCTTTCAAAGCATTTTACAATGATAGGGATGAATGCAACAGGACAGAAATCATTAGGGGCTGCAGAGGAGGAGTATTTTAGTACTGGCATGATGGTAGCAGATTTTAAGCTTAAGGGGATAATTAATGACAAGCCTGGGCTTGGTTTAGATGGGAATTTCATCACTATTTTATCTTGAAGTTTTCTGCTCGTGGATCACACAATGTCTTCGGCAGAAACGAGGCATAAACTATAGACAGAGTGGTGATTATCTAAGACTGGACACACTTCTTTGTTGCATTGGAGGGATGATATAATTTTGTCAGTTCTGCCATTAACATTAGGATTTCTAGTTGCCATGGTGACAGGTAAATTTGTTTAGCTCATTTTCTTTCATTTCATGTTGAGGTAAAATTTGGGGTTGTTAATATGAATCTGTTATTCTGAACATGTGCTGAATATGAAACCCTCATTTTGTTTTTTGAGATAGCAAAAAGACAAATCACTGAATTTGAAACCCAAATGATTTTCTTTTAAATCGATGAAAGCATGAAAAAGTGACAAATTACTTTTACCACACACACACACACACACACACACACACACACACACACACACATCTAGATGTTATATTTGAAAAAATGACCACATGTGTGCCGAGCTCAGCCAGCCATCCTCTGTTTCACATGAGCCATGTGTTTCTTGCATGAGCAGTCCTTGGTGATAGCTGATATCATTACTACATTATTTACTGTATAAAAATATTTAATCCTCTGAAGATGGTGAGTTATCCCACAGCTTTCCAAGTTACTGAAAGTTTCATCATTGTGCTTCAGAAAAAAAAGATAGGAATTGTATAATTTATTAAGGTGACAAATATTACTTGAAAGGATAGTCAGCACATACGTATATAATGAGTTTTGGCATGTAGGCAACTTCTGTTGACTCTTTATGTGGCATCCTAGGCCTTTAATAATTTAGCGGGGTGAGTCATTGCCGAACAAATCTTGAGTGACAAGACGGTGAAAAAAATTGAGCTTGACACTGCACAATGACCACCTCTGCTTGACACCATGTGGGTTAATCACTGAGTCACCCTGAGGGAGGGGAAACAGAATAGTAGGCAGATAAAATAGATAAGACAGTTGGACAACCCTTAGATGACGTCTGGTGTGTCCATGTATGAGTAGGCAATATTAATGCAACGCAGATCTTGTGGAGCTGATGAGCACCCAGAATTCCCAAATCCACCCGATCATCATGAACAAGATGACCATGGGGGCTGTAAGGATACAACAGCTCTTCTTTGGTTTGGCTTCGGTTGAGTTCAGTTCATTTTCTAGATCAGGTTAGATTTGATTAAACAATTTAAATTTTATTAGGAATAAAGAAGAGAATCAAAAATGAATATGAGCTTCACCGTCATGAAATCCAAAACCACATTAAATTAAAGTGTCACCTTTTAAAGCCTCATCACCTTTTGATAAACACTAATAAATTGATTTTACAAAACTGAATGATTTTTACTTAATTTCACTTCAGAGTAAGAGCCTTTCAACTCAGTAAGATTATATAACTGATTCCACTCATTGTAGAAACACTGATGTTTGGGATACTTTAGACTTAATCTTAATTATTTTTAATATTGGAGTGTTTCTTTAAAAGTACATTGGATGCACAAAAACTTTATACAGAGTTTCAGAGCAGTTAGTTAGTTAGTTAGCTAGTTAGTTAGTTAGTTAGTTACACAGACAGACAGACATGGACCAGAGTGTTGATGACTTTTACCCACTATGTGTCACTCAGGGACCCCACACTATAACTTTACATGGTCTGGCACTTCATGGCTGAGTTGTGGTGGTTCCCAAACATTACCACCTGTGTTACAAAGTTTCACTCGAACAAAGTGAGGTCTTTAAATTGACCAGTTTTTCCATTTTTCCCCCACAAGTATTGTAAGGGCAGACTGCATGGCTAGGTGCTTGATTTTATACACCTGTGGCAACAGAACCAAACCCCCCCTGATGTCAAAGAACGTGGCTAGTAGTTTTGTTCATATAGAAGACAAAAATCGCTTAAGACATGATTTTTAAACATTGTGTGTTGCGTGGTTTAAAAAATTTGTCACTGACAAGGATACCAGAAAATGAAATCAGCTGAGGTTGATGATCCATTGCATGTGCTGTCTCTATTCTTGGTAGTTTGCTATAAAAGTTGGTACACAAATTTATTAGCACAAAGCATGGATTGTAATATAATCTTGTAGCAAGTCATCTAGCATAACCATTTCATTAAAAACTCATGTACACGTACACATCGAGGAAACAGCACGGCTGCCAACACTTGGCACTGAGGAGCCATTCACTTTTTCCTGTATAGCTTAAAAGTATCTACTTTTTGGTATGTAATCAAAAACAGAGAGAAAGAACGTTTTTAAAAAGTGAATGGCAATTACTAAAATGCAATGCCATAAAATTAAATAGAAATGAGTTCAGTAATTGTCAGGGTTACTGAACTGAAGTTTTAACAGTGAAAACTTTGTTATGACTAAATTCTCTCACTGAAAAATTAATCTGAGCTGTTTTTGTTCTTCACTCTGTCAGGTTCCCAGAGACTAGGTTCTAATTCAAGAGAATGAGGCCACAGATGCTCATCGCTATTACCCAGTGCCCAGTACATGTCCTGCCCTGCCTCAGGCCACTCAGAACTATGAAGACCAAAACGCAGACATGGGTGATGTCTATTACATTTAATATGACAACTCATTATTGCTAGTGCACAGTATTAACTATCAGATTAAATTTTAAAACTAATAGAGACATAGAATGATCAGATTCATTTTCCTTTATCTCTTTTTGCCTCAAATCATAATCTGCCAGCAGGCTAAGAAGTTTTCACAGGAGGAACCGACGTTTATTTTACACAGACAGAGCAAATATAAGATTTTAATTAAACTCAAAGTAATTTTTCAGACACAGCCTCACTATGTGTATATTTATTCATGAAAATCACTACTGCATGGCTCAAATGTACTCATGATTTGGAAATTATAGTGACCATTTCTGTTAATTTGGATGGCATATATTTAAGTGGATTTCTGTATGATGTAGTAGATTTTTTTTTTTAGCCTTATGCATAACAATGAAGCAAAATGAAGCAAGAATGCCTGCTTAACGTCTGTGCAAGGACATTTCTTAATCAAGCAATCATACATCAGAAAAACAGAAAAACCAAGACATGTTGTTTCGGGTAGCAGGTTGGATGTGCACTGGGCTGCAGCTGGAGAATGAAATCCACATATTGAAAGTCTCTAGAAAGTACTTCCCTGGTACAAATTTCTGAGAATTTGCATTCAGTTTATGAAAAATTAATTTGTAATAACTATAGCAGTCCAATTTTTAAATCATAAAATCTAAGAATAACAATAAGTCAGGTGCCAACCGTTTAAAAATTTTCTCCAATTACTGATGAGACTCAAAATTGTGCACCTAATCATGTGTATACCCTTTTTTGTCACTGGACTTTTGATTGTAACTTACACTCACCGGTCATTTTGGGAGGTACACCTTATCAGCTGCTTGTTGATGCAACTATATAATCAATCTCATGGCAGCAACTTGTATTTAGGCATTTAGACCTGGACAAGGCAACCTGCTGAAATTCTAACAAAAAAAGAATCAGATTAGGGAAGAAATGTGGTTTAAATGACACTGATCATGGTGTCGTTCTTGATGCCGGACAGGCTGGTCTGAGTTTTTAAGAAATTGCTGATCTACTGGGATTTTCCCTCAAAGTTTCGAGTGTTTACACAGATATGTCCAAAAAAGAGAAACTATTCCATGAGCAGAAGTTCTCTGTGCAAAAATGTATTGTTGATGCCAAAGGTCAAAGGCCACTGGCCAGACTGCTTCCATGTGATAGGAAGACAACAGTAACTCAAATAGTCACACAACTATACAGTAACCAAGGTACCTCGAAGCAAACAGGCTGCAGCAGCAGAAGATTACACTGGGTGCCACTTCTGTCAGCTCAGAACTGAGGATACAATTCATGCGAGCTCACCAAAATTAAATAAACAGAAAACTGCAAACTATTATCTGATCTGATAAATCTCCAATTCTGCTGTTGCATTTCAATAGTAAGGTCCAAATTTGGCATAAATATCATATAAGAATAACGTCATTCTGCCTTGTATCAACAATTTAGGCTGCTTTGACAGATGTGAAGGTATAAAAGATATTTTCTTGGGACACTTTGAGCCTCACAGTGCCAACCAAGTGCCAAGTGCCTCATTTAAATTCCAGGGCCTAGCTGAGTACTGCTCACCATATCCATCCCATTATCACCACAGTGTTTCTATCTTCTGATGTCTGCTTTCAACAGGACGATGCAGTATATCACAAAGCTCAAATGTTCTAAAAGGGGTTTATTGAACATAACAAAGTACTAAAAGGCCTCCACAGTCATCAAAACTTAAGCCAATAAAGCACGTCTGGGGTGTGGTGAAGCTGGGGATTTGCATCTTGGATGTACATCAACTACATGGACTACTCTGGACCGGATTTCCTTCACCTTATTAAATATATGTCCACATTAATTAAATTAAGTTATGAGGGAAAAGGTTGTCCACCCTGATACTAGCAAGGTGTGCTTAATAAAGTGGCCAATGAGTGTAGGCAAAAGCAATTATATGTGTGTTTAGGCTATCTCATTGTTGCCTGACAAATTCTTCTGGGACTGCAGATGTCAACTCAATCCCCACAGCAGGTAAAACCATCCACGCAGCAACACCCAGCCAAAAGCCACTTAACACGGTCTACTAGTGATGTCATTGGGGCCTTTTGAAACAGCATGACAAAGAGGTGACAACAGCAAGCATCACGATAATTGTGATGAGAAGGGTACTGATTGGGGCCACTGCTTGTGATTATGGCGCAGTTGATTGTGGATGGCTGAATAGATGAGTTAATCAGAAGCTTTAGATCTGTGTAATGTTTTGTCTTTGTTCTTTTTACAAAGGACAACAGCGCTGCCAAGGCAGAAGAAGAGAAGAAGGGAAGGTGATTATTAATGCTTTCACCAGCTGTGTTTTGCAATGGGCACCAAAGATGATGATTTCATCTTTATGTTTGATGTTTACTTATTTATTGCAAATATATACACCTGATTTTTTTTTATGAAAGATGAAAGCTGATAATAAGTGTTTAAGCTTTTTTTTTTTTTTACTTCTTTGTTCAACCTACACTACCCAAATTATCCAGTAGGTAGCAGCAACACATGATGACATCTATCACAGAAGCACGACGACAAACAGACAACAAGCAAGATGCTTCAAGCATCAGTGGTGACTCTGCATGCTTAAAGCATATATACCATGAGAGACATTAGGAAAAGCACCTCTTGCAGTGTGCCACTGTTTGATCTTCTCTTATAGACACAGCGATGACTATTTCTTCTGTTCATGACAGGAAACATTGTCCATGTAGATGAAAATTGTTTTCATTCAGATTTTGGGTATGTTAAAAAATAAGAAAGTAGGCAGGAAAACAGGCAAGGTTAAGTTTAATCCCCATCCCACACATGAGTCAAGATACTTTTTTAATGGACAGTTCGACCCAAATCTTAAAGTTCACATTAACCTACTTGCAGCAGCAGATAGGGTAAATTTGCCAAATACAGAAAGGACCTTGCAGCTGAGACGGCTGAGGCACAGGAAAAAAATCTCAGTGTCAATTTAATGGATTTGTCTCTGACAATGCACGCCATCTCAATTTTCACATTCCTTGGCACCTGCTGAAAATTGTTTCGAGGTTCGAAACCTTCGTTCATTTGGAGTTTGAAATCTCGATTGTACTGTGACAGCGCTGAGTAGTTAGCACAGTGTTTCAGCAGCAGTGTGGGAGGGTGATTTAAAAGATAGAGACTGAAGCCAGCACACCCAAATCTCAGATAAAACACTAGGATTAAGAGCTCAAATGGGAAGAGCGTGCCTTCGTGGCTGTCTCTCGCCTGTCTCCAGGGCAATGCGAATGTTTACCCAGCTATTAATATCAAACCACCACGCGTTGCCTATCACAGGGAGACAATGAGTCAGAAGGGGTTAAAGAGACAAATATAACCAGCGGAGGAATTAAGTTTTATTGGAAAAGGGCAGCTAACGCCAGGAGTAATAATTGATAAGTTAGACTGAGTAAATTGTATATAGAGATATAGTGGAGATGGGGTGAGGCAGTACTTCTATTTCAGCTGTGCACACTAAGAGCGGATGAGTGCATTCTGTGATTGAGAACAAACACATAAAAGATAAATGAGGGACGTAAAGTGAGGTCTGTTCTAAAGGGTGGAGGGCACAGTGAAAATGCATTCTTATCTAAATTATAGTTGACAGATCCCCAGCTGTTTATTGCATCTTTGTCTCATAACGGTGCCTCCCAAAATGCATGTTTTCATAATGCAAGTGATCCTTTGTTCTGTTACCGGAACAAGTCATGGTTTGGCCTCTAACCTCTGGTTGCTGCATGCATATTTATTTGCACATTTATATTTATTTTCTCCTTTTCTTCCACCCACAACCGACTGACCTCAGGAACCAATACATTTTCATCCATTCTCTTATATTGTTCGGTTCACACAGTGGTAAACCTGCAGGTCATTGTAGAGCTATTAATGTCCCTCCCGAATCCTTGGAAAAACAATCTAGTCTATATTAGGCTTTAATCATTTGCTGTTTTGTATTCTTTCATGTTGTACCACAAATAAAATGTAATCAAATTAAGTTTATGTTGCACTTCAGGCATCAACCATAAAGACAGAGAGGTGATGAGTAGTTCACCTTTTATTAGTAAAAATAATAGATGTCTAACAAAATATTACAGCATTGTTACACACAATTCAGATTCATTTACATGACCACAGGTATTCTAAGCTATAACAGTATCGGTTCCTCTATCAGACATAAATATGAGCTGCCACTCGACTAAAAAGGCAGATCAGTTAATGCACATTAAAAAAAAAGTTTATTGGTTTTCCTAAGTTATTGTGATTAGACGTGCCAACACTCACACAGAGAGGGACACACACATATCTACAGTTGCAGCATTTGATCTTGCCAGTGCATTCTGTACCCTTCACACAGATGAAAGACTGGCAGGCAGTCCTGGAGGCTGACCAGCTCTAAGGCATGTTTCCTGATCCCTCAGCCCTCCATTTCCCCTCTGATTCTTCCCTTCTCTTCCCATCCTTTGTCATATTTTTCCATCTATTTATTTATTCTGAACACTTTCATTTACACCATGAAGACTGTACTTTCCGATACTCAAAAAAAGGGCTAAAGAAATGGTTAAGGTGCACCAGTGCGTACAAATGTTAGGTCACACTGAACGATTAACAGATATGTCGAGGCCAGCTGGCCAGCACATGCACAGACTGGCCTTGGCACAGCTAAGAGAACACCTTGCTTCCCTGTCCGAATGCAAACATCTTCTCATAACCACTTCTAATACCACTCACTATAAAATGCCAACAATGACAAGATATGACATTTAGAGTGCTAAACTTCTACAGTATTAGATGTCACTAGAGGTAAATCTATATACATCTTGTCATAATGTTTCCAGACACACTCTGCTTATTGAATATTCTTTCCCATCTGTCATCCTTCTCGTCTCTCCCTAGCATCCCCTCTTTTTCTTTTGTCCTTTTGTTTTTCACCCTCTCTGGGCCTCCTGAGACATGGAGCGCCCCAGGGCTTTGGGTGCTTTGGCAAACTCCATGAGGGTCGGCTTGACTGGAGGGAGATCTCTGGTGATTTCGTCCACCGTCCTCTTGCTGGGACACACTCCATCTGGAGTGGGAAATGGCTGCAGGTCCTCCAATGTGTGTGGCGCGCCACGTCCGAGCCTGACGCCCAGCTCTGCGGGGGTAAAGATGGGCAAGGGAAGGGTGTTTCTCTTTGGAAGCAACTGGTGCTCCCTGACCCCTCTTTCCACTGTGCCCACCCTAAAGACACCAGAGGGACACTTCTGTGTCAGTGAACGTGCCTGCCACTGCCGGGACAGAGTCTCCCTACGAGAAGTGTCGTTCATGTTCATGGTCTGCCTGTGGGCATCAAAGAAATGTTGAAGTTAGAAACTATTGAGGGCCTTATTGTAATTTACCTTCCCAATTAACATTTAACTGCTTTTCACTATGAGAATAATTTTCAAGTCAATCTTCATCCATATTTTATGAGAGTAAGAAAAGTTTGAAATTACAGCCTAGTGAATGTTTTCCTCTCATTTAAAAGCAACTTATCATATTATAGGGTGTTACCTATAATAAGACATGATCTCATTGGTCCTACCTGTCTTGAGGTTGAGTCTTGAGACTAACGCTGTGCCAGTCAGCAGTGTAGCTCTCCCTCTGAGCCTTGTTCTCTTCCCTCACACTGCAGGTCAGCTCAGCTCCCACCAGCACACCATTGCTCTTCTCCAGCACGGTACAGATTGGCATCTTCTCAGGTGCAGATAGATTTATCGCCTTGAGTGGGTCTTGTTGATCAGTCCTAAGGTAACAGGAAACAGTGATGCTTCAGTCGGCTTTATTTCTACTCTTCCACTATCTCTGTCCTTCTTAGTGCTGTCTATGTCCAGGCTTAGGTCTGTCCACAGCTTTTATAGATGCTCTGTTTCTATTTTGGATTCATGTTGTCACTCTACAATCAGTGTGCTTGGACATCTGACACCAAGTCCTCCGTGCCTCATTCCCTGACAGCTGGAAGGTTCCCTGCAGTGGGGTTCAGGGGTAATACGGCTGAAAATCCCCTGATTCTCAAATTGAATGCTGGGCCTGCTCTTGTAATCACTCAGCCCAACTCTTTCCATTTCACTTGTGATCACAGAGGGGGACATATTATAGAAACTATGGATGGAATAATGTAAACATGTACACAGACAGACACAAATGGTTTAGACTTAGCAGAGGAATCTTAATAAGATTATAGCCATGATATACACAAAGCAGCAAAGGAGAGCCAACCGAAGCCAACCTTGTAGACCCAGAAACTACAGTAACTCAAATGTCAATTTGAGTTAGGCTTCAAGAGTTGAATGTTACAAGAGCAAACTTCAAACCATTTGAATTTTATAACCTTTTAAAGTTCATACGATTGGGGCGTGGCGGCTTTAACTGTCATGTGACATAGTTGTATCAATTAGCAATCTGTCAGGCTTCACTCCATCCAAGAAGATTGTACTTTTTTTGTGAAATTCACAATATTTGTTTTTAACTTTAACTTTTAAATTATTGCAGGACATAATTTATGATGTTGCTGTGTCTGACACCTCATGACTTCAAATCAAGTGGTGTACAAACGTCTTGAGCTACCCTTATATCTTTATATTTTTCTTTCAGTTACAAGAATTGTAATTTTTTAAAGCAGTCTTGAGCAACAGTTTTTCCCACTAATTTTCAGTGCAGTTCTTTCTTTTTTCTTTCTTTAAACAGTTACTTAAAAAGCCATCACGTGACCCAACGGTTTTAGGTAATTATAGGCCAATCTCCAACCTTCCTTTCATCTAAAAAAATCTTGAAAAAGTAGATGTAAAACAGCTTACTGATAATCTGCAGAGGGATGGTTTATTTGAAGAGTTTCAGTCATGTTTCAGAACTCATTACAGGACAGAAAAAGCTTTAGCGAAGGTTATAAATGATCATCTTATAGCCTCTGACAGTGGACTCATCTCTGTGCTCTGTGATGGTTTGGGGGATTTTGTCAGAGTAGATGGATGCAACCCTCAGATTTTGATTCACAATGCAGTACTATCTGGTGTGTTAAGTGTTTGACTGCTTCATTTTTCAGCATGACATTGATCTCAAACACACTGCCAATGGAGAAAAAGAATATATATATGGAAAAACACATGGGAGCACTATTAGTCATGGATTGAAACCCCTATTTCTAAAGATGACTGAAGAATTTCTGAAGAAATGACAAAAGCTTGCCTACCATCATTCAGGTTAAAGAATAAAGGTGGCCATACCAAGCTAACTTCTGTAGTCTAATTTGATGATTGGCAGCACACGCCATCTGTTGGATCAAAATTCATGAGTGATTTGCTTGCTTATAATGTAAGATAAGCAAGCAAATACCTGACTAAATATTTATAGCAACATGTGAAAATTATCTAAAGTTTGTGTTAACCACAATGTTTTAGACATGAAGCCAAAAAACATCAAAATGAGAACCAGGAAAAAGAAATGCAAAATTTTTTCCATGCTTTAGGACAACATTTGTCAAGCTAGCTGACAAATTAGCATTTTACACACTTGCCTAAATATTGTCACCTCTGGCTCCAAAAAACAAAAATAACACAGAAGCTATAGAGGCTGCAAAATGTGAGTTCACAAACCACATTATGTCACTGAGGCAACATCCATCTTTTATATTCAGTCAGTTGTGAGAAAAATGGTGAAAAACCCATACAAGTTTATGTAGCAGTGTCATTTTTTTCATGCTGTTTTTTTATTCATAATACAGCTTTGAATAAGTTTATACCCCCGCCAGGCTTCATGACAACATCATACCCCCTCATTAGATGCCATTACACTGCACTGTCTCACAGTAGCAGTGAGAACTCAGTCTCCAGTGATTCATTACCTCAGTGAAAGAGCGCCATGCAGGCCATAATCAACTCGGGTTACAGACTGTGAAACACACACACGCACACACGCTCACACTCACCTCTGACAGTTATCTGCTGGTCTGATGTTACTACCGATTCCCGTTTCTGACTCACTAATCCACATCAGGTACTGATATCATCATATACCAGATATCATATACCTCACACACAGCACAAAATATAATCATCCCAAGCAAAAGAAGCCTGATGTGTTAATCAGTTTTTTATTTTCTTTTAAGGTTTTTGCTGTACTGTGCCAGATTGTCTGAAAAACAAATATGATCATAACTTTGTGATTCTTTGCCTATATTTCTTGACTTCGGGTAAATTAATGCTATTCCTCACCACTGACTCTTCATGTCGTGCATATTTAAGGCAACAGTTAAAGGCTAACATCCATTTGCCTGCAAATTCCAACAATATTTCACTTTTCCTTCAACAATCTCCCAGCAGGCTGCCAGTACATATGTAAAATGTCGCTCAGTGTCATACTGAGAAAAGAAAACGATAAGCATCTCCTGGGTCATTGATTCAGTCATGTTATGACACCATGACAACCATGAATGCCATTTCAGAAACCCAGTAAGTCACCATGCAAGCTCCTTCTGTGTTGAGGTCATGTCTTATTAGAAGCTACTTTATGCGAAGCAGTCAGTTGTAATACACAGAGTGACAATTTAAATTTGTGCTGTCTATTTATTTGTACATCCACAAGCCAAAATCCAAGAGGCCATCAAATGGCCCTTTCCTAGCTGTTTTCGGGTGAGTCATGCTATACAAATGGAGCCAGGGGTGTGTGGATAGTTTGTAAAGGTGAGCAGTGATGAGGTTAGGTCTGTCACAGTGATCACCCCCCACGTCCTCGTCTGTCCACCCGCACTAGGACTGGCTCGGCCAGGAAGAACTTTGTGTTGCATAAGAGCACCGCCACAGCTGCTGCAAAGTGACATTTAAATGAGCTGTCACCGCGAAAGAGATAGGGAGTAGGTGGGAAAACAGAAAGAGAAGGGCAATTGCAGGATAAAGCCAAGGCTTGTCAGGAGGTGGTAAATATGGCAAAATATTGTGAGAGGGGAACTTTAAGTCTGATTTATTTGTAACACGAAAATGACTTTGGGAGGAGAGAGGAACAGGTCAACCTGACACAGAGTACTTGATAATAAGAAGGGATCTGGCTTTGTATTAATTCCTGCACACAGTATCAACTTTAGTGCTTCATAACACTCAGTTGTTACCAGTTATTTGTGTATCTGTGCGCCATTGTACCATCGGGCTGGTGCCGTGTTCAAACATGTGCCCTCGACAGTGTATTGCTCTCTCTTACATAACAACAACAAACAGCTGACTACCAAAACACCATTATCACCATCCATCTTCCAACCCAGTCTGGTCTCACTGGGACGGTCAGACGCTGGACATGCCACTTCGGAACAGGACAGTAGTGCAAGCCAGCCATGGATGCACAGCTGACGGGCCACGTGAGAGTATACAGACAGATGAAGAAGATTCTTATGTTCCACTTCAAAAGACTGCTGCTCCCATGCCACAGTTTCCATTGTTCGGTACACTTAACTGAACGTAAATTTAAATATCATTGAAAATTAGAGTCTATTTCACTCGTTTGAATTTATGTAACTTTATAAATAGCAAGCAACTTGACATGAGAAAGATGCATGTGGCATTACATAAAACAGGCTTTAGGCTGGAACTTTATTTCAAGGTAATTTCACACCAAAACAAACTATCGCATACTTGTATAAATCTTTCACATTTTCAGCAAATTGCTGAACAGGAAAAACATCCTTCCATCTCAGTCACGCAAACAACCAATTTAAAAATTCAACTTACAGTACTGACATTGCATTTCTTTTTGCTATTCTTCAAATATTTTAAACCACATACAGATTCTAATGAGTTAAAGCAGTGATTATGCAAACACTCTTTCCTGTAAAACCTTTAGAGGAAAGTCTGACATCAGATCGGTGTGCTATTTATTCCGTGTTCTTACTGATCATATGATTGAATGAAATGAGTGCTGATAATCATAGGACAGAACTATAAAGAAGCATTGCTCAGAAGAACATAGTTACCCTGAAGGTTCGCAACACGTGAACAATGAACCGCCTACAAACCCGATAACACTCTTTGGTGGAGAGAAAAAACACAGTTAATACTCATCTGTGGGATTCATTTCAAAATCTGCAAATCTCCTTTTAGAGTTTGGCCAGACTAAACAAAAAAGAGTCAAGCTAAATGAGAGAGGGACATATTTCAGCCTAGAACTTCCAAAAAGCAGCAACAACACTGTATGAGGCAACAAACACTTGAATAAGAGCTATGCAAAGCTGTCATCCAGGTCTCCAGGGTTGATGACTACTGCCCCCTGCTTTGTGTCTCTTATTACTGCAGCCCATAGATCTTGGGCTCAGTCACTCAAGTTTTCATCATCTTTTTCGCTCTCCTCCTCCTCCTCATCTTCCCCTCCTCCGTTCATGGCCCCTATCCTGGCCAGCAGCAGCGGCAGGTTTACGGAGAGACCCGGCGTCTCCTCGTCAGAGTCATCCTTTGGAGGGTAGAAGCGTCTTGCCTTTGCCACAAAATCTTCAGCTATATCTAGGTACAGGAGACGATCCTGTAAAGAAGGAGAACACAGACAGAAAAAAGGTGGGTTTTTTTGTTGTCTCCGTAATATGCCAACCTTTCTTTGTGATGATACAAAACTGAATGAGTTGGGTTTTTTTTAAATTAAGTTGCAGCTTCCTACTCTTTTGATGTCACAACTTAACTGATATTATTTGGACTAAACCACTTAACCCATCTTAACTCATTACAATCTACACTATAATGAGAGCTGGACAGCCTTGGCAATGTATTAAAGAATAATATTGATCATATTTGCCAATGAATGATCCAGTTTATCTACTTGTGACTCGAACTAAACTTCACAGGGCTGTTTTCGAACCTTAATCAGAAGGTAATAGCAAAGTTAATCTGACTTAGTATGAAGTCAAAGTTCAGTGATGGTGCAGTTCCCACCAGCAAGCCCCGTTTTCTCACCAGGATGAAAAGATATCTTTCGGGTGGTGGTTCTTTGTTGCTGTTGAAGATGGAGGTCTCAGAGTGAAGTGTGTGAAGAAGGGCACGTGCTCTCGGGGCGTTACGCATGCGGTCATGTGAGGCCCCAGCAGACACAGTCAGCAGAGAGTCTGCCTCTGCCATAAAACCTAAAAAATATGGCAGATAATCTGAGCACGGATTGTTAATAATCTCTCGGACTATAGCATGTCTCATCAGTCAAGCCCCACCTAGATTTTCCAGGACTGTCTTCCATTTCTCTCTGACTTCTCTGCGCGTGTCTCTCATGGCCTCAATATCAACACTCAGACGACGATAGCCCTGGACAAGAAAAGGAGAATAACCTCAAAAGGCATTTAAATTAACTGGATAATCAAATAACCTCCAAAAAGTACTCATAATGCAATGTAAAATGTTGCATTTCAAATGTAAAACTTGAACTGCAACTTATACAGTTATTTTTAAGCTATTTGTGTCAGATTTTCTTTTTTTCCACCTTGAAAAAACAAATTTTTGTTAGTCCCTGCTCCACATACCGTGGAGCCCATGCGGGTCTTCTGCCTGGCCTGTAGCAGAGAGTAGAGCACCCGGTCATCCTGTCTCTCCGAATGGCTGGGGTCTCCCGGCTCACTCCACAGGTTTGTTTCCTCATCTCGACGCTTCTGGACTTCACGGGTAAAATAGTCCAACGGATCCGCACTGTGTGGTCAGCCAACGCAGACAAGCACAGACACAAGCTGTTAACAGACATTCAAACAGTGGCTATACGTGATATACATGATATGCTTGTCTGTGTCATCTTACGGTACTAAAGGCTGCTTTTCATCTTCTTCTTCTTCATCATCAGCAACACAGCAGCAGCAGCAGAACTGCATGCAGAACCTATTAAAGGCTGAACCCATCTATTAAGAACAGAGTCAGCTGGTAGTGGATGTTCACAATGCCAGATAATCCAGAGAGAAGTTGTGTTTCAGTTCTTTCACAAGTGGAACGCCCTCTTGGATGCCAGAGAATCTGCCACCGTCCCTGTGGGATGCTCTGTAGAGATTCTTTACAAAGCGGACCTTAGCCAAAACCTATATTTTGGCAAAAGAAAAAGCAGCTGTCACAACATTCAAGCCCTCCACTAATAAAAAGAACAAATAAAAATCATCACAAATAAGAACAAGTAGGAAAAAAGCTACAAAATAAAGGTCACAGATCCAAAACTCTACCCAGTTTTTAGCTTCCCATTTTCCAGGATGTCACTGAAGCGCCAGATTGAGGAGAGGTTTTCCCTCCAGATTACTGGCCTGATGGAAAAGTGCTCAGGCAGATGACGGCAGCCCAAGGACCGATGCTTCTCATCAGCTTTACATGGAGGACAACGAGAGCAGTGGGACGCTTGTGCTATCATCGAATCAAAAAGAAACACAAATTCCCACACCCACATCCTCAGAAGACAGTCACAGCACAATCATGTGAGCTGCTTCATCTCTCAAGCAATGTGCTTTGCCCCAAGGACAGCAGATCTCTTCTGCAGCAGTAAGATTAATTACACTCCATATTAAGTCTGCCGCTGCAGTATCGATTCAGGGATTATGCAACTGGATTATTTAGCATTACTTAATCATGTTCTGTGTTTAAAGAAAAATTTTCTTTGGGGAGTATCAGTTTATTTTTGAAAACTTAGAAGCTTCGTGCTTATTTTTGATTAAGTCACACAGAGAACAGTGACCTCTGGCAAAGTTTTGAGTGCACTGCAATGAATATCATGCATGCTATAAAGGCTGCAGACACAGAGCATTATTATTCATAACATAAGCACCCACAGAGAAACATACGGGTAGAAGCTACTCTTTTTTTACAGATAGATAGATAGATGCCCTTGTAGTTTTCAGTGTTAAAAAATATATTCAAAAATAAGAGCACGAGATTTATACAAGTTAATACAGATACTGGTTAAATATGTGAGTTGAAGGAAGTCGGAGCAAGATCATCTTTTCATATATTTTATTAGATGTAAGACACTGTTTAAGACTCAGTAAAAATTCTTGTTCAGTAGTGATGAGCATAAATTAAAATGTTTGTATAAACAAATCAATTTAAAATTATTTAAAAAAACAGTTAAGTATTCTAAGCAGGGTTTATGTAAATAATCTTTGTCGAAGGTACGAAAGCACAGACATAACAGCAGGAAATAAATGGAAAAGTAAAACAAAAGACTGGCATGTAAAACTACTCTGATAAAAGGCACCAAATTATTGATATCATTATTTATTTTCACTTCCAACATTCCTTCAGTACAGTAAGTAGCATAAGTGAGTCCTGATTTATTATCCAGATAATCTTAATAAACTTGTTTTTTTTTGCATTAATGAATTCTGAGCGTGACTACATGCACAAGCTTATGAAGTGTAACGCCTCACAGTCATGTGGGTGCCACAGTTACACCACTAAGTGTTATTACTTAAAGATTTTGCCGTTACACCAATATAGAAAAGTTCAGGGAAGACCAGCACTCTCTTCAGGTCAACTTCACAATAACTTCAACCAACTTCATCTTTTAAATTCTTTTGATTACAGATGTAATCCTAAAAATTGATTTTCTGAGGTACATCATAACACTGATACACAACTTAAGCTGCAGGGAATGTCTTCTTTTTTTCCCCCCCCATGATTAAAAACATTAACAAACTCATTCAGTGCCACACCTCAGGCCACAGGGGGCCTAATCTAATTATAGCAGTACAGTAATAACCTTTCATGACAAATAAGTTGAGCTACTTTAACACAAGGCCACTTGAGGTTATTAGAAAAAAAACATTAGTATGATCAGAGTCCTGGTTTGAACTCCTGGCTGATCCCAAAGTGCAAAACAAAAGCAGCATTAAAAAACATACAGTAATTAAATGTTAGCTTTAATGTTGCACTATGGCACAGAAGCTGGTGTCAAACCAAGAACGCTTCACTGTGTGGATCAGTGGTGTCTCCCTCTAGTGGTGACCACATAGCAGAGAGCCCCCTGTAATGTATCACAGTGTAGTAAAGTAGAAAAAATTGTGTGGAAATATGGCTGTGAAGTGTAGGCAGGTGCACCAGAAAAACAAATTCATTATGGTGCAGTGAAAAAATAGACACACACACACAAGAAAAGCAGTAAATCAATGACTAACAATGTGTGCAGAAAGATAAGGCTCAGATAGACAGCTGTTTCAGTCATACTACTGCAATAGCTATTCTGTAACACAGATTCCAACATTGGTAATCACTTTTTTATCCAAGTCTTGTTTCTGTAAAGTCTCAGAAAACAGTTTTCATTACATGGCGAGAAACATAGCAAAACGGTTACAGGTCCACGCAAAAGTTTCCCCTTGTGATTATGCTTAAACTTCCTCAAAATGATACAAAATGTTTAGTCTTTGATATCTGAATAACTCCTCACTTTGTGTGGCTGAAACATGGGAAATGTCTCACATCTCCTTTGCATAAAGTTGCAACCTTGTCAGGTACATAGGTGCATCCCTTCAGCTTAGGAGCATTCAGCGGACGCCGTGATGGCCAGTTTTGGCTAGTGACCTTTCAAGTGGCCACTTACAACTTCTCTCTAGTTTTGAGAGTGGTGGTGGTGATGGTGGTGGTGGGAACGATGAGAGGGCCGCACGTCGGTAATTCGTTGGCGTAAATGGGACATGAACTCAAACATTGTGGCTGCCAGACTCTGGTGGATGAGGTAGCGTGGCAGACGGCCCTGATGAAACAAAAAAATTTGCTTTTTAATATCTGTATTACATTTCATATTCCTTTGTTTTTGATCTTTATCTCACCTATATCTGTTCCATTTTGCCTTTTTCCTGCATTCTTTCTATTTATACACACACACCTGTTCAACTGCTCGTTAACACAGATATCTAACCAGTCAATCACATGGCAGAACTTCAGTGCATTTAGGCACGTAGACATAGTAAAATGCTTATCTGCTGGGAATTTCCCACACAATCATCTTTAGAGTGGTCCAACAAAGAGGAAATATGCAGTGAGTGGCAATTCTCTGGGTGAAAATGCCTTGTCAGAAGCTAGAGAACTATTTTAATCTGGTGGGAAGGAAGCTAAAAACCAAGAAAATGAGACTGGAAAAACATTGCTTGGTGTGATGAGTCTTGACTTCTGCCACAATATTCGATTAGTAGAAAAATTCCAGGGTGGTGCAGGGGTAACAGTGTGGGTTTAATGTCACAGTCTGCTTAAGTAATGTTGACCACAGTATAATCATCGTCAGACAGCTGTTCTCGGGATGATAACATACTATAACACAAACTGGGCAAAAGGGGGCCCAACCTGGTACTAGCAAGTTGTACCTAATGAAGTGTCCTGCTACTAAAATCATTTAGAAAACAACTTAGATTTTTCTAATCATACAAAGGGAAAGAATATCTTGAATACTGTAAAAATAAAGAAAATTCAAGAGTAATTCCACCATGTGTTTTCATACCTTTAAGTCTGTGTTGAGGACCCAGATGAAAGTGCAGATGGATGGGTTACTGCTGGATTTGAGGACCACAAAACCTCCGGGCCCATTTTCTCCTCTGAGACCAGCAGTAAAGGAAAAAAGACAAAGTTATACAAGTTAAACTAACACAGATGCCCTTTGTCAAATCAATACAATGTTCTAATTTACTGGATCAGTGACAAGGCCACAGGCATGGTCTGACCTGACATAGCGATTGCTTGGAGGTTTGGCATCGTGGTTGGTTGCTATGCCAGCAGACAGGTAACAGTCTCGTTTGCGCTCCACTCGGCGAACATTAACAAAGTCCCTGAAGGAAGAAAAATCAATCACCCAATCAACTCACTTTAATTCAGACTCGAAGAAAAGAAACGATAAAGATGGGACAGAAAGAACAGATGACAGAAAGAAAAGTCGGTAGGATGTTGTGCTGATGTACCTCGCAGACACAACTCCCCCTGCTGCTCCAGCAGATACGTCATATGAGACAAGAGTGTTGTCGTCAACTCTCTGAAGGATCTGAGTATAAGACGGGAAGAGATATCAAGCTGTAGCACGCCACAGGATTACAGTGAAAAATGTGCAAAAACAGCAGGAAGACTTCTGACCTGGCAGACAGAAACTGTTTTGTTCCACTGAACCATCTTCTCCGGCTGCAGGATCACTTCCTGATACACAAGCTCAGCGGGACACTGCATGAGGGCCTGAAGAGGAGAAAAAAAAAACAAGGCTGTAAACTAATGTCCAACATAGCCTACAGTTACAAGAAAAAAATGTCTGTAAGACATGACACCTAATTGCTGTCTGCATGTACTTTGGGCTATTTTCTACCCCTTTCTGTTGCAGATGATATAAAAAAAGCTCTCTTTTCTGTATGGTGCACTTCATCCCTCCGAGGCAAAGGTCAGAACAGGCCTTACTTCACTAATCTGTAATTGCCTGTCTGACTAGTTTCAAAACAGGATCTTGTGTCTGTTTATGACCATTGTCTTGTTGGAAATCCCTATTATGTAATATTTACTTCTACAAAGAGCGTTTTGTTTCAGTGACAGTTGTTGCATGCCAGCGATGCAAATTTTGTTATCGAAAACTAGTCTAGAGGTTCTATGTGGAAGTCTACATACCCTCTATATATAATATATAATAAGAACTGCTGCAGCAACTTTTCTTTAATGTCTACAGCTCTCAATCCACACATCTACAAGAGACTTTACTCCTGGCCTTACATCATTCATTTTGCTTTCCATTTTGTTCATATATGGCGTTTTAATGTGCCGATCTAGCTTGGAAAGAAAAGCAAGATTGAAAGAAGTCTGCCAGATAAACATCACACTGAAACACAACAGTAGTGTGTCAAAGAAAAAGTAAATTTGAGACTGCTGCAATAATAAATGCACAGTTGTAAACCTTTGAAAACAAAGTCCCTTCAGTTATGAGGTCTCCAATAAAGAGCAAACTTCCTCTGAATTCCTTAATGGGAAGTTGTACACGCTACAGGAACGTCCTTCTGACATGAATCAGCTTTTTCTGTGCAAGGCACCGAGTCTCTGTTGTATCTAATTGGATTTAGCATGCAATTCGTCTTGATTATTTCAGCAGCAGAAACTGTGCAAATACAGGCCCATCAGCTGCAAGAGAACTGGATCCATTTGTAGCAGAGTGTTAAGAAGTGTGACAGCTGACAGATTCAGAGCCTGTTCTGGTCTTTACGCTGACATCTATAATAATGGAGTCCAAGGAGATACGAGTTGTATATTTAAAAAGACCAGGGAGGCTTGAAAAAATATATCTGAATTCAGCCTATTAACAAATGCAGCCTATCTAAACATGATGAAAATGTAGCGTGGCATGTTTGGTGAGATACTGAATACACTAGAAGACTGTTGCACCTTGAGAATGAAAGTCTTTCCATGGAAAGGAACTTCCAGAGTGTAAACTGAGTCGCCCATATCCTGTCATGGGAGGTGAAAAAAAGACACAGTATTAGTGATACTTTCACTTTCATTTGAGTAAAAACAGATATGAATTAATAACGCAGGAATAATAAACCACTAGTAAGACAGGTAATGTAGTTTTCATTGTAATTAAAAGAACTGATACAGAAATACACCTCCTACAGAGAAAAATGTTGCATTGCTAAAATTAGGTTTCAGTTGGGTGTTGTGGTGCCAACATACCTGTTTGATTACATTCTTACCTTAATGCCCTACAATGTGAACAACTATGAAGTTAAAGTTATAATCGCAGTGTTTGACTCATCTCCACCAAATAAGCTACTAAAGCACTTTATCCCTCTGAGGCAAAGGTGGTTCTGTGAGAGTTTAAAGGGGTTTGATTTGGAGGGATTTATTTTCCCCTCAAAAAACAGCTTTTAATATTGTGTAAATTTGCTACAGTTCTGAGCAAAAGTCTTGAGCCACCTGTCATTTCTGTATATTTAGCAAGGAAAATTGGAAATGGGTGCAGCGATTTAGTGAAACCAGATGCTTTTACCAAACTGGCAGTGGTTTTTTTTTAATCATTATCATGCTGGGAAATGAAGCCTTTGTCAATCAGATGCTTTTTAGCTTGTATTTCATGTCAAATCGAAATCTGATGGCACTCTTCTATGCTCAGAATTTTAACAAGATCCCTGACACCACTGGCTAAAATCACAGAGCCCTCACCATGTTTCACAGATGGCTGTAGACACTCCATTTTTTACCTCTCTCCCGACCTCCTCTGTACATATTGACGACTATTTAAATAAAAATTTTCAAATTTGGATTCATCACTCCATGGGACCTGTTGCCACTGATTTTCAGTCTAGTTCTTATGTAATATGTCATATCTCGGCATTTTCTCTCTGTGCTCCTTCATTAAAAATGGCTTCCTGACAGCCACCCTTTGAATGAAACAGTTTGTGATGAAACTTTAGTGATCAATTGAAAAGCAAGCTGCATCACTGAGGTCATGAGTCAGGTCTTGGATTTGTTCCCGTTTCTTAAGGACATGACTTTCACATGTTGATCATATGATGTAAACACTTTGTTTTAGGGTTGCCACTTCTTCTTTTGCCCTTTAAAAGAAAGTTTTACTGATCGACTGCAAAATAGAAGAAACGAGGGATGGTTCAAGGCGTTCCCACAGTACTGTAGCAGCTAAATCTGACAAAAGGTATTCCTTATTTTATGAAATCAGCACTTTTGTGCATCACTCCTCAAATATAAAGAACAGAAGAAATTAAAAAAAGAAAGAAACAATTAAACTGCTGCTTAAGATGGCTGGCCCCTGTGCTTTAGTCATTTTTTGTAACCTGGCGTGTGCAGGAAACTGCAGGATTTTTCCCAAGTAGCGACACCCATCATTACAGAGAAGGCTGCAGTGAGCCCGGCAAGCCATCAAGCATGAGTATAAACGCTGACGAATCTATGGTGGTGTTTCAGTTGGCGCACACACAACCAATGCGATAATCAAGATATATCAAAAGATAGCAAAAATAACCTTTCAGTATCTTTGTTGGTTATATCTGTGTTTCATGGTTCATTGTTGCTTATCAGCTTCCTAAAATAGAAATGAGGCCATTAAAGTGCCATCTCTATTGCTGTTCGCAAGAACTATAAGGGACACTTTGATAGGCAATTAAATCTTTAAAAACAAAAAAGTCACTAGAAATATTTGCATTTCCTGCGAAAATGCTGTGTGGATGCCTTAACGCTGAAGCTGTCTGCTGAAAAGATGAAAAAGATGAAAAGTTGCAAAAAGTTGTATGGTGGTGAAAAAAAAATGTCGTCCTGAGCAGGATTCGAGCCTGGCCCTCCTGGGCTCAAGGGAGCTACTCATCTCACTGAGCCAAAGTCATTCTCACAAAGAAGAGGTGGACAGACTGACAATTCTGCTGAAATTAGCAGAAGCTGCTTAGAATTGTGCTGATAAGAGGTGGAAAGGCTGAAAATTTTGCAGAAAAGAGGTGAATTAGCAGAATTTCTGCAGAAAAGAGGGAAAGAAGCAGAACGTTGAACTGAAAAGAGATGAATCAGCAGAATTTCTGCTCAAAAGAGTTTTTTCTGAAAACAGCTGAGATTTGTTTTAATAAGAGGTGAAAAGGCTGAACATTTTGCAGAAGAGGTGAATAAGCAGAATTTGGGCTGAAAAGGGGTGAAAAAGCTGAAATTTGTGTTGAAAAGAGTTAAAAAAGTTTAACTGTTAACTGAAAGAAATGTTGCCATAAGCAGGATTTGAACCCCGGCCTCCCAGTCTGAGAACGGATGCTCATCTCACTGAGCTAAAACACAGGTCATCCCGGCAAGGAAAATCAGTGAGGCCACTGATAATATGGCAAAAATGGGCAAAAAATATTGCAAAAAAAAAATCAATATCTCAAAAAGTATAGAAGTTATGAGCACCAAAAGTCATAGCCATCATTAGCAGAAAGAGCAGAAATTTTTAAAGTTTGAATGGCGAAAATCGGATAAAAGCTGTGGGACTAGTTCCACGGCGAAAAACGTACGGAAGCAACTAGAATAATAAAGAACTAGAAAAATTTGCATTTCCTGCGAAAATGCTGTGTGGATGCCTTAACGCTGAAGTTGCCTGCTGAAAAAGCTGAAAAAGTTAAAAACTTGCAAAAAGTTATATGGCGGTGAAGAAACTGAAAATTCTGCTGAAAACAGGTGAAGAAGCAGAAAATGTTTGCTGAAAAGTGGTGAAAAGCCAAAAACTTCTACTGAAAGGGGTAAAGACAGGGAAATTTTTGCTAAAAAAAAAACATTGCCCTAAGCAGGATTCGAACCTGGCCCTCCAGTTCCTAAGGCAGCGACTCATCTCACTGAGCCAAAGTCATTCTGACAAAGAAGAGGTGGAGAGCCTGACAATTCTGCTTAAATGAGCAGAAGCTGCTGAGAATTGTGCTGATAAGAGGTGAAAAGGCTGAAAATTTTGCAGAAGAGGTGAATAAGCAGAATTTGGGCTGAAAAGGGGTGAAAATTCTGCTGAAAAGAGTTCAATCAGCAGAATTTCTGCTGAAAAGAGTTCTGCAGAACTCTTTTCAGAATTCTGCTGAAAAGAGGTTTTTGCTGAAAACAGCTGAAAAAGCTGGGATTTGTGCTGAAAAGTGGTGAAAAAACTGAAAATTGTGCTGAAAAGGGGTGAAAAAGCTGAAATTTGTGTTGAAAAGAGTTAAAAAAAAGTTTAACTGTTAACTGAAAGAAATGTTGCCATAAGCGGGATTTGAACCCGGGCCTCCCAGTCTGAGAACGGCTGCTCATCTCACTGAGCTAAAACACAGGTCTTCCCGGCAAAGAAAATCAGTGAGGCCACTGATAATATGGCAGAAATGGGCAAAAAATATTGCAAAAAAAATTCAATATCTCAAAAAGTATAGAAGTTATGAGCACCAAAAGTCATAGCCGGCATTAGCAGAAAGAGCAGAATTTTTTAAAGTTTGAATGGCGAAAATCGGCTGAAAACTGAAGGAGTAGTTAAGTGCCAAAAAGTGTACGGAAGCAACTAGAATAATATAGTGGAATAAAGAATAAAGAGAAACAGGAACTCAATAGTGTGGAAGCCCTTTAGGGCATCCACACAATAAAGAGAAACAGGAAAACAATAGTGTGGATGCCTTGAGGCATCCACACAATTAGATGTCACAGTGAAGACAATAGCATTGATTACAAGTTTTCTATGAGATGCGTTTATGTTAAAACAAAGGCACCCTGAACACTCTGTCTGTCATCATAAGCCTGCATGAGGAAGCAATGAAATCTGCGCCAGTGATATGATCTTTTAGTTATGTAAGCAAACGTCTTAACTGTGCATCCAAATCTGAAGAAGAGAGGAAAGCTATTCATTCAGTGGATACATCCTGGAGTCATGTACTCACATTGTGTTTTTCAAATTTCCAGTTTTCCTCCTGGGCTAGGATCTGTTCCACCACAGACATTGCCTCATAACCCTGTCTCACATACTCCTTCTCCTGGAATAAGAGTGAGAGGAGTGAGAAATGAAGCAGAAAATCATCATGTGAAGAGGAGTCAGTGGGGCTGATTATAAAGAGTATAACAAAAGCTACCTGAGCAGTGACAGCTCTACGCCCAGGACCCTCCTCATCAGGCTCCTCGTCAGAGTCTGCAGACACAAGTTCAAGACCATAACTCAATTTTTGGATTAAGTATGAAATGTACAATCATAACAGAGATAAAAGAAAACACTAACTAAGAAACCACTTGCACAAACATTCACCTGCGACAGATTCAGGTGGAGAGTAGAACTGTCCATCTGAGACAGCGTGAGAGTAAATAGGGGCTCGTTCACAGGCTGCATTCACTGCTGCTAGGTAGGCTGAGGTCACAAAAGAAAAGCAGTTAAGAATTAGACAGCTTTACGTAAGCAGCATTTGAACTTATCGGGCACTGTTATCCTACCCCTTTCATCATCAGCCTCCTGAGGGAGAACTTTGAAGTCAAGGAACCAGGTCTCCAACCAGGCGACCACAAACGAGGTGATGGGCAGAACATAGCCAAAAGCATTTTGCTTCTTCAAAATAGAAATCAAAGACTACATTTACTACTTCAGCTTCTAAAACAGAAGAGTGTGCAGCATTTGATGTTGGTTCACTTCCCTAATGTCAAATGTGAAAAGTTTACAAAGCTACATAAACTAATTTTGAACCACTGTAAAAAAAAGAAATCACATAAAGTCTTATCAGCTCAGACTGTGAATAACTGACTTTAAAGGCAGAAGTGAAAAAGTGGAAGTGGTTTAAACTGATATGCTTGCAAACGGTTCACATTGACAAATACAGGCTCAGTAGCAAAGAGAGGACACTCACATTCGATATGATAACTTTGACAACGAGGAAGATGGTTGTTACCAGAGTGGTAATCTGATGAGTAAAAAAAAAAAGTTAAACAGCTCACGTCCAGCAAATAACATATAAGACTTTACATTATCTATTCAGTGTGTAACTGAATACTGTAACTGAGATGACTTACCGCAATAACCCACCAATGCCTCAACCGAAAACCAGCATAGGCCACTTGTAGACACAGGAAACGAAACAAGGCAAGGAGCTGAGACGAGGAGGAAGAAGCAGAAAAAGAAAATGACCTTTCATTTTAATTACATGTTGACTTTGCAAATAATTTCCCCTTGTGTGTCTATAATGATGCAATCTGCCAGCTCTACACTTATGTAGCAGTATAATTTTAGTGTCTCTAAAACAAACCAAAAGGCAGGAATTACAAGAGCAGGTTACACATAATTAACTGCTCATTGTGATCAAAGCATGATTAGAATGACATGGTAATAAATGACCCATCATTTCAACACTGAATGCAAATAAACACAAATTTGGATTGACCCACTTACAGCAATGTCAAAGAAGGATGACTTGAAGTTATAATGGACGACCTCGTTCTCTAAACTCTCCCAAAGTGAGTTTAAGATCTGCAGAAAAAGAGGGCAGAGATCACATCAAACGGAGTCTTAACCATTACTGCTGCAGCAGCAACAAAAACAGTCAAAGCACACACTCACGTTAAGCTCAATAATCCAGAGAAGGAAAATGAAGAGAAGGTCGAAGGTCACAAAGAGACAGAAGGTGCGGCGCACGTCAGAGATCTTTTTGCGCTCTGCAGGTGGTGTCAACAGGTACGGGGATGGGATGGACATCGATGTAGAGTAGGAAGCGTTCAGGGAGGCGATGGCGGGGAGGCTGCCCCCGAGCTCCCCATAGGCTCCACCATGCATTCCTGCTGTGCCACAGGAAAATCCACCTGCAGCAAAACAGACATAAGTGGGTGGTTGTCATGTTTAGCACTGCTTCTTCTTCTTCGGGCTGCTCCCTATTGGTCATCAAAGCAGATCATCTGCTTCCATCTCACCTCCTCTGTCGCGGATGCCCTCTACATATCCTCTTTCACTACAACCATAAATCTTCTTCGTGGTTTTCTTTCTTTTCCTCTAGTCTGCCAGCTCCATATTCAACATCCTTTGTTCAGTATATCCACTATCCCTCCTCTGCACATGTCCAAACCCTCTCAGCCTTGACTCTCTAACTTTGCCTCCAAACTGCTCTACCTGAGCTCATTACTCATCTTGTCCATTCTGGTCACTCCCAACAAGAAAATATTAACATCTTTAACTCTTCCACCTCCACTTACTGTGTTTTTGGGGTTGTTTTTGTTTGTTTGTTTTTTTGGAGGTGAAAACAGCAGATGATAACTAGCCTTCAGTGGAGTCTCATGATCTCCTTTCACCTCCCTATGGTGAAGACAAACGTTGCTAGTTTTGCTTTATTTTACAAGAACAAACAGCCTGTGTGTTTGTGTTAAACGATGAGTGTTATATCTGATTTTCCGCCAAAAGCTTTTTAAAATGAACGACTCCAACGTTAATACTGCGTAAAGCATGTGGCGAGACTTCTTGAAAGCAAGTCTATGGTCACGAATCATTAGCTGAGGGATATTTCTGGTGTGACATCAGAGTCTGGGATAACAATTCCCACGAAGCAGGAAGACAGCGGGTTTTATTACACCACTGAGCCAATATTGAGCCGGAGGTGAGCGAGTTTCAATCACCTCTGGACCAATTCAGTAACATCGGTAGACGTTGACAGGTAGAGGTGATCAAGCATGTCTTATCTATTAACCGAAATAACATCAATTAAGTCAACAAACCGCTAAAGCGGAGTTTAAAGTCAGGTTAAGATCCCGTGACTCCCCCTAGCCTGTTCACTTGTGCCAAAAATAAAACAGCCTGACGGTCCGGGAGCTAATTCCTGTTAGCAAGCTAACTCAACGCTGTCAAACTGTGAAACACAAGACACGGAGGCAATATTCTCAGGGAACAATGGCTAGACTCAAGTCTTTCTTCTAGATAAGCACGGACTGGATAATTAAGAGATAACCAATAGCCAATGTTGTTAGCTGCCGCTTAGCTTACACTGTTCGTTTCGATAACAAGTTGGTCTCACTTGCGGAGAAACAAATACACTCCTCAAACGTAACGAAACGGGCACGCTAAGCAACGCTGCGAAACTTGGCAGAAATCCTTCTTTAAGTATTTCATAAAGCAAACTCACGGTATTGAACTCACTTGATTTACAGTAGCATCATCGCCTTTCGAAGTCTTCCGGGCTGACCTTCCAAAGAAGAAGTATCACAACAAGATGGATCGCTCACCCGCCGAGTGTCACGTGATCACAATCGCAACACAACTATCTCCCTGCCCCTTGCCGCACGCTGAAGTTTCACCCTAGGACCTAGGTTTTTGTATGCGTGTGTTTTTTTTTTCTTTTTCCTGTCATTTCGCATTTTCAGTACACGACCAAGCTATCATATAAAGCGGCATGCTTTTTTTTAATTACTACTGCTCTTGCCCGTGGAATCTTTTGCAGCAAGTGGTTTTGACTTTTTGATTGTTAGTGACCATGTGCAAAATCCAGATCGTCTTGTTGCTGAAACACTGCATTACACTTTTTATTGATCTTGTATGTCTCTGTATCCAGTCTATAACTATAAGGAATAATACTGGTGGAAGAATGCACCCCTGTCCTAGAAGAATGCTGTACTCAAAGTTTTGGTATAGACTTTAATGAGTGTGACTATTATGTTTTAGGACGGACTACCAGTTGGCATCATTATACCACGATCGGTCGAACCTGTGACTAATCTGACAATATTCTATGCTGAAATGTCATACTTGTCAGGTGTGTGAGATTTAAATAGACTCTTGAGTGCGATCGAGTGGGGCCTCTGCGCATCTGTAACACTGAAAGGTTTAAATGGGCAGAAATCTAATTTTCAGACCAAAACAAACTTACCATTTGGTCGGTAAAAATCTATATCAACCATGAAAAACTCACACACATGCACTCGTGCTAATCTTTAAATAAAAAAATTTATTTAGACTGGTGTGCAAATTTGGATTAAAGTTGAATCAACAACTCCGAAACTAATCAAGCGACCAGCGCAGACTCCGTCAAAGGATGCTAGAGAATAACCTGTAACGTATTTCCGGTTTCGTTCGAAATCGAAAGTGGTACTTATTTAAGCCAACACGTACACGCCGAACGTATTACACATACAGCATATGAAATATACTATCAAAACTCACAATACAAAATTAAGTATTTACAGCTGTTCCGTTTTACGGTTTCGATGAGATTAATAATGCTGTTTTGCCGTTTTTTAAAATAAATATTGTTATACATTGTAGTTGGACTGTCATATACAGTTTTAGATTATCTATCTGGGCCTACATTTCCCCTTTTGGTCTTTAATTTAAGATTAGTTTTGATGTATTGTTTTTAAACCTCTTTATAAAATCAATGTTAGTTATAATTATCTCCACTTGCTAATGTAGTAGTGCTGAACACTGGGAAAAAAGGTGAGGTCTAGTTGGAACATTGAAACAGTATTTGCTAATGCGAGCCTAACCCATTACAATACATGATATACAAAATATCAACAAATGAGCAAGCAAAATGGTTTTGAAACAACCAGAGAAAATTATAAGGAAGGATTGATTTATGTATTTACTTACTTATTGGTCTTTAACTCCATTAGTTTAAAGCTCAAGTAAGCCAAAGTGTAAATAATGAATGGTCTAGTTATTTTTAGCTCTGGCTCATTACTGTTTCCTGCCCTTTGCTTAAGGGGTGGGGAATGCCAACAAATGAAAGAACTGGAGTGCAAATGAATGAAGGAATGACTGAAAGAAATATTTGGCACATACTTTAAGAAGGTGTTGCATGAAGACTATATATTATTTAAAAGAAATTTTTAGATTTTAGGAGTTCTTCTTTCTTTTGCTGTTTGTTTTAGTAGCTCTTATATCAAAATGAAGGCAGTGTAGGATAATAATGACCTAACTCTTTTAGTAAAATATAATATAACATCATAAAATAAAATAATAATAAAAAATAAGGCCCAGGACCCCCAAATCGGCCTGGCAATGACTTTAATACACCTCTATTAGACAGCTTTGGAAACATGAAGGCTATAATTTTGCACTTTTAACTGTATTTTCACAGGTTTTACAGCTTCATCTTTACTAATAAAGACCTCTCCCATGGGCCATTCATGCTACAAAAAATTAAATGACAGAAAAGTTCCTGTTTTTTCACACTCTACTGTAGAAATTTTGGGGATACACAATAACAAATAAAAGGACATGAAAATTAACAAAAGCTTTATGTTTTATAATTACAGGATTATGAGTCAGCTGCCTGAAGATTTTCCTTAATGTAACACATTTCTTTATTACTATTCGAGTCCCAAGAGTTGTACTGAGATTTCTTTTATTTACTACAACACCATGTCTTTATCACATAGATAGAGATGTTCTGTGGAAGTTGTTAATTTGTTTCTTATGAGAATGCCACCCCTGGCCCAGTTCAGATCAACATAGGCTCTATCTGGCCCACAATGTAAAGTGAATTTGACATCCCTGGTGTAATGTAATAATAATGTGGACATTGTTAAAGATAAAAGGAAAATGTTTTGATGAAATAAACTGTGACAACATTTGTCAAAAAAAATAATTTGAATGGAATTTACCCACTCTGTAAATTGTAAAATAATTTTAAAAAATACTATTAAGCCTGTTAGCTTCCAAATTTTACATGAAAGTGAAGTTAAAATAAAGCTTAAAAAATTAATTATTTTATGAATCAGTCTTCTCTGGGAACCAGGGAAAAGTCTTACTCCTAAACTGTGTGTATATGTGTCTTGTGACTGTCTTTATGTCTCTCTTGTTGTCTGATTTTCTCAGTTGAATTCAGCTATGTCTCCTTGCCTTTCTGCTTTCACTGTCGTTGATTAACCCCATGTGTATAAATAGCCTTGCCCTGCTCCTTAGTCTTTGTCATAGTGTCTGTTTTTTCCCCTGCCTATTTTAAGAATCAGTCGAATCACTACTTTAAATTGGGTCTTTACCAAAGGTCTTAATTAACGGTGTGTTTTCAATTTAACCTCTTCTTGTGTCTGCACTTGGATCCTCTACCTGCAGTCCCTGACAGTCCATAACTGATTCAAGGATAAATTCTATAGAGAGCAGTGAATGTAGGGGGGGGTTTAAAAAACATGCAATTAAAAAGATCTAAAAGAATTCCCAAGCAAAAAATGTCAGAAGTAAGATTTAAGTAAGATTTAGGTTGGGATAAAAGAGAAAGGAAAAATTGTTTATTTCGATATCATACAGTTGCTCACTTTAAAACAACCACATCACATTGAGAAACAACAGAATGGAAAAAAGAAAAATAAAGACAGATTAAGCGCTCATACATGTCTTTCCATGATTGTTTCTTCTGACCTGGGATGAGGAGGGAGGTGGTTATAAAGAAGGAGGAAGGACATTATTGGCTGCAGAGCTCAGCACACAGAACCTGCTCATCCAGTCATCCCACAATTTAGGCAGGTCAGAGGTTGAAAAAGTCTCACAAAGTTTTATTTACAAACAGCAGCCTAGATGATAGAAACAGCAAGATTTATTCATCCTGTGGCACAACTAGAAATTTTATCATTAGATTTGCTTTGTCAGTTAAACAAAGTTTAATTCGATGCTGAAGGAAGTCTACCAAATGTCAGTCGCACAGTAGTCGTAGTGATTCGTTTGTGTATTTGGATATAGGTAGCAGAAGCAGGATAGTGCTAAGCAGTGCTCCCCATAAACTGGATTTTGGATTAGAAAAATATCTCTTTCAACAGACGATTAGGGAATGAGAAAAAGATGACATTACAAAAGTGTCAGCATACAAAAGGGAGATATCCTAGATTAGAAATGAAAATGTTTTTCAATTAATTTTTTTAAATTTCCCCAATAAGTTTCTGAAGAATCCCGTTCAAATGTGCCACAGAGGCAGCAAATGGGTGTTTTTGAAAAATTAGAGGTAGCTTTACAGATTGATTTTAAATTTAGGTTTATAAGAAAAAAACAAGGCTAAATGCAGAGTTCATATAATTTCAGATAAAGATTTTTGAGCTAAAAGAGACATACATTGATCTAAGCATGAACACCAAGCAAATTGTTTTAATGTAGACTCAGTGACAGCATGACTGTTTGGTAAATGCTGAGCATATAAAGCAAGAATAAAAGTAGATTTTTTTATATAGAAATGAAATAATTGATAATTTTAATTAAAGCTGATGACTTCTGTTGTTGTCAGTGACAAATAACATTGGCAACATCCGCCATTCAAGCTTCCAAGAGGCTAAAGTTATAATCAATAAGATGAAAGATTTGGCAACATACAGCTCAGATACAGCAAATTAAAAGGCTGTTGTTTAAAATGCAGAACATAAATCGCATCAAAACAGAATTTGAATAATGGATTTTAACTTTAAGTAGCCGCAGTAGCACTTTAACCTGTCATTTGTATTTTTTACCACAAGATGGCAGCACACACAAAGGACTAAACACTGAGGCTGCTGTAAATCAAAAAACAAACGATGTAGGCTGTGGTTTCAAAATAAAATGGAACACGTACCGCATACATTTAAAGACCTTCAAGTGTTTTTACAAAGGGTCATACAGGAGAGTTTGTTGTTGTTTTTTTAATCAAATGTACCCGAGAAAGATAATGTCGACTTTGTATTCCTTGTGGCCATTTTAGCCTTCTTTGAAGGTCTGGTCTTGCAGGGTGTTTGGTCACGCTGACCTTGGCCCTTCAACTGTCATTATAAACAAAAGGACACCAGGGCCAAAGTAGCATCTGTAGTCTGCTCTGTCAGTAGATCACTCCTCACCTGCTCATAAGGGCTGACTAATACAAAAACTCCCTCTTCGTCCTCGGTTTCAAAACCATGCTTTAGAGGTGAAGTACTACAAGAACCTTTTCTCACATGTTTAAGGTCACGAAAGAATCCATCGCTCAGTTTACTGACAGCTGTCATCTCATCTGTGTATTCAGACTACACACATTTAAAAAGACACACAACCCATTTCTTGATTTTTCTGAGTTCTTCAGATTTTAACCACCATGAGTCTCCCCACATCTTCCCTTCAAACGTTCTCCCCACGCTATCTTTCTCTCTCAGTTACTCCCACAACTGTTCTCCTCTGTCATGGCTTCAGTTTTGTCCCCCTTCATGTCTTCTTCCTCCTCATCTTCCTCCTGCGCTGGTTGTATCTGCTTGGCCGTCTCTCTCACGCTGGAAAACTTGTCTGACTGCTCAGTGGCAGCTGTCTCTTGGCGATCTGAGGAGGCAAAGACTGGTATCAAAAACAGCAGTAAAAAAAATCACAACTAACTTTGCTTATATCTAACTGTAGATATCGTTACCATACCATTGTGTCATAAATTTAATAAGAAATGGTAAATTAAATACCTGCTGGGCAGAAGGACACAAGTACTGACTCTAGAGCTAAAGCTTTTTAAGCAATTTCCTGCTTCAGGTATCTGAATCCCCATGACTTTTGCACTGTTTTGTGCTCTTGGTTAATTAATTTAGGAGTGAGAACATAAAAAAAAAGAAGCTTTATAGTTTCACTTTATTTCTTTATTCTTATTCTATGTCTTTCCTAAACTGCAAACTCACTTAGTATTTCAGAAACACTGAAAAAGAGATTGTGCTCATTCCTGAAAATGATGAACAGCTACCTGATGAAATAACTTGAGTTCCTTGGTTTGTCTTCTGTTTGTTATAGGATAGGCCGAGTCCGAACTGTGTCGCTTGACTGAAAGAACAGATGAACTGTCATCAAAAAGGCCCAATCAGTATATTTTAGCATCCTGTTTGGGTACTTTGTGTTTCAGCAGGCTTCCACAAAGGGATTTACCGAGAGAGTCTGTCATCTGGGCCGACAGAGCAATAATTCTGAATGAAATGCCACTGCTCTCGTGTGACTTTATGGGGATTATAAACCTATAATTTGGCATCATAAAACCAAACACACAGCGCACATAAATTTGATTATTATGCAAAATAAGAAAATGCACATATATAAAAAAGTTTAAATCAAAGAGATATGTAGATTTGTTTGTTTTTCTTTTGGCAGAGATTAAATTTTGCACAGATGCACATCCTGGCTGGCCTCTTGCACTGGAATAGGTGTTGGTGACACACCGAGACTTCCAATACATTTGGGTTTAAGAGATGGAGGGATAATGTAGCACAAGAGCTGTACCAGCTGCTCAGCACACAAGGGGCTTCCAGATGCTGAAAACCGCAAAGCAATTGTTCACTAAGAAGCACAAAAATGTAATCTTACTGTGGTTTGCTATTTTTCTTTTGTTTGTGCCTGATTTTTCTTTCAGTTATCTTAAACTGCATATAATAATCCCTCACTAGACACTTTGTTAGTTATACCTTGCTATTACACAGTTGGACCTGCTTTTACGTTCAGAATTGCGTTAACTGTTCATGGCATATATTCAACAAGGTGCTACAAACATTCCTCAAAGACTTTGATTCATATTGACATGAAAGCATTACACAGTTGGAAAACAGCTTAAGATAATTTAAGCTTTGTGATATGGTGTGTTATCCTGCTTGATGCAGTACAATGTGGTCATAATGGAAATGGTCAGCAACAATACTTAACTAGGCTGTGGTGTTTAAATGGGGCTTAGTTGGTACTAAGGGCCCCAAAGTGTGCTAAGAAAATCTCCTCCACATCATTACATCACCATCAACAATCTGAGGCCAGAGGTCAGATGGAGCCATACTTTCATGTTGTTTATGCCAAATTCTCAACCTCACCATCCATATGTTGCAGCAGAAATCAATAGAGAACGCAGTCTGGGCATTCTCCTCTAACCTCTGGCATCAACAAGGTATTTTCACAGAAAGAACTGTTGCTTGCTTATTTTTTCTTTTCCACACCATTCTCTGTAAACCCCACAGATGGCTGTGTGGAGAAAATCCCAGTAATTTCCTAAATACTCGGAGCAGCTTCACTCAGACCAACAACCATGTCACATTTAAAGTGACCTAAATAAACTTTGAACTTCAGCTGTTCATCTTGACCATGTCGACATGGCTAAATGTATTGGTTTGCTGCTATGTGATTGTCTGTCAACGAGTAATTAAACAGGTGTACCCTAAATCTGTGCTGAGATGATTTCCTTATATGGTCATCTAAATCTGTTTGTGGAAGGCTAGGTGAAGAAGTCAAGAAAGTGGACTTTTTTTACACCTTGGCTCATGTGATGACTCATGTGATCAATAAGGGATCAACAACCACCTCCAAAGGGGAGAACTCCTTTAGGGAGGGAAAAGCTACAATGGTGTCCTGTATGAGAACATTTCATCTTGAAATGTCAAATAACTGAAAAACATCATTAGGGAAAATGTACAGAAATGGGAATAACTTGGCTATTCATACAAACTAGAAGGAAAAATACACCTTTGGACTAGTTAAAAAGTGATATTTTGTGATGTTCAGTGTATAAGCTTCTCATAGGAGATTGTGATTTTAAATCTTAATGCGCAAACTTTTCCAGTTTTTCAAGATTTTGTAAGCACAATTTTTTCTCCAATCACTTTGAAATAATTACCAACTAGCTGCTAATTTAATTGGTAATATCAAAATGCAACCAATTGATTGTATAAAAAGAGTTCTACTGCATGACATTAAACCATTTATGCTTGGAAAAATCCCAATGACCCAACCAAACAAGACCCATAAAATTAACAGCTTTAAGTCCCTCAAAGTGTATTTTGGCTTTGAGAAACAAACATCAATGTCCTCGCTGTAACAGTGTTGTTACTGTGCTCCCTGACAGTTGAAAGAGAACCTCCCTCTCACCAGCAGCTTTGGTGGGAGCTGCATCCTCTCCCTCCTCTCCCTTCAAGTAGTCCTCATCCTCCTCCCCTTCACAAGGGTCTTCCAAGGGAGGGTAGACACCTAGTTTCTGCATATGCGCTTCAGCCATCTTCTGCACAGCTACACACAGGTAAACACACACAGGGACAGCCACACAGACACATGGACACAGACACAGGGATAGAGGGATATGTTGTTTTGGTTTTACCACACTTCAACTCTGTCAGTTTTTGTCAAGCCTCACGGGGGTTTTTGAATGCATGCCAGGCAGGCAGGAAGCCAGTTGTACACATGCACTGACAGACAGGCAGACAGGCAGGCAGGCAGCTACAAAACGGTATCCCGCACTGATTTTTACAGTAGAGCTTCCGCTGTTGTTTTCTAGCTCTCCTCTCACCCTGTTTTCCCATCTGTTTATTTGTACCCTTGTCTTTCCTCGACTGCCCACCCTCCCCAGCGCTATCTTTTGGCAATACTGCCTCATCCTCTCTCTCTCTCTGTTCCCTCTCTTTAGCGATATTATCTCAGCCACTCTCTCGCTTCCTCTAGGTCACCTTGGCTTCTCTCTCTCTATCATTTTTTCACACCCTCACTTACACAGTGCAGCAGCAGCACTCAGGCAGGTCACTTTTTAGCTTGAGATAGGTTATGCAACTAGAAATAATAGAGTTAGTTCTCTCTTTCACTCTGCGTCTGAGCTGATAAAGGGCAGATTTGAGATGCAGGACAAGGCTTCCTGGCTCATTATATCATCACTCGACATGTGGCAGCGCACACCCACAAATCCAAAGTAAATGAAACCCCACCGACAAACTTACCTTTCTTATTGACCACATGCAACAAAGACACAATAGAAAAATGCACGTCTGTGTTCATGTATGCATTTTAATCACGCCTATATGTGTGTGTTCGTGTGCGCCACAGCTGTATACACAACTGACTGTAATCCTGGATGATCCAGACTTTCCTAGACTCTCACTCAGTGTCTCACAGCTGTCACACTCTAATCTCTCTCTTTCTCCCTTTCTCTTTCGGTCACACACAGATATATGGACCCTGCTGCTGAGTGTAATATAAGGGCAGAAGCAAACAGAAACACAACTATGCATATCACACACGCGCATGCAGTGAAAAAAAAATAAAACTCCTTTATTGCATATCCACCCATCTGTCACATGCACCTTTATAAGGTATTAGAAAGCAAGTAAGAAATGCCTGCAGCGAAGCACGGTAAAACAAAGAAAGGATTTAAACACAAGGATGAATCACAACACACACAACCACCACCTGTAACACAAATGCTTGTACCAACCTTTGAGTGATGGCGGCTGATACACATTTGGATTAACTCGTTTTGGTTTGAGTACTCCATTCTCTCCTACAACCCACTGTGAAGAGAAAGAGCGAGCCACTAATCATGACATTCTCCGTCTGTCTGTCCTCAAAGCACTGGCACCTCGGAAGTTTCATTCACTATATGTATTTTATTACATTATTTGAAATTTCAATTAAAACACTTTCTTCCTCAATGAGATCTAAAGTCATAATATGCATGCAAAATATCTCCTACACGACTGATGCAATCTTTTTCTTAGTTCTTGTAGTAACCCTGGAGGTCTCTCCTTAGTTATTCAAGTTGTTTTGGGGGGATTTTGGCTTCCAAAGACGCTAGAAGCTGATTTGAAGTTTCTAGGTACACACTGGAGAGCAAAGACAAACTGTTCCTTTTCAATAGAAGTAACGTAACCATGAGGAAAATGGGGAAAAAGCATGCAAATTTAAAATTGCCTTGTTCCAAAACATTAAGAATATAAAGGATGGCATTTTCAAACAGCTATTCACACACTGCAGCTTTTGATGCAAACATTAACATCTCTAAACCCAAGGTGTCGTGTTTTGTCATGGTTGTGCCTCCTTATATTATCTTACATTGGCTAGGCATGCAGTATAATTGTTGGATGTCCAGTCTGCAACTCAGTAATGTCAGCACTACATGCTACTACATGCTGGCTTTCCCAAGGTCCCTTAACTCTTCGTGCCATGCTTAATCTTTAGGATCTTCACTAGAATTTGAAAAGTGTTATCATCAGGCCAGCTTACACTGAATTTCACTCAAGCTTTCAGCCTCATCTCACCAACATCAAGTAAACAAGATATTTTCTAACCTTGGGGCTCAAATAGTTTTAAGATTTCAAGGTGAGTTTGAACTGTGGCTAAACACAAACTCAACACACAGGATTCAATGTGGATTATTATGTTGTTAGACAGTGAAATAATGGCATGAAGTAAATTATATGTTGTAGGTAAAGTAGTTACGTGGTTAATAGGATTGAAATCTAATGGAGGAGGATGGATGAGAGCACAAAGACACTTATATAAAAAAGTGTTTTGTCTTCACCTTTACCTGATGGGTGGACTGATCATCCTCAGGAGACGACTGGTCGGCTACTCTGAACAGTGTGGCGGGTGTCGGCCTCCTGCGTCGGATCTGCGAACAAACAACACAAATGGCAGCCATAAATAAATGAATAACAAAACTGACGAACACTATATTATTAATAATGCTCAGCACAAAGCCATATCAATCACACGGATCCCTATATTGACAGTTTATGCTGGTGAAGGGCATGCTGGGCCCTCAAGGACTTCATTAGTCCTACCTCAGATTTATTTGACAGGTCAGCAGCCAACAGTGACTTTCAGTGTTCAGTACTGGTCACGTCAGAGCACACGCAACAGTCAGGTGCAATAGAAGAATCATTTAGAAACCTCAGATTGTAAAGACAGAGTAAACAAAGAGAATTCTGTGGTGTGAAACAGACGAAAATTATTCTTTTGACAAAGGGTTTATTTGAAATGAATGTTCTCCTCACATTTACGCAAACATGTTTTGCCACCCGTGTGCACCAAAAATGCAAATATTAAGTCTCCCAAACAGAGAGTCCATAGAAAAGGGATTAAATGAACCACTGCAATCAGCCCAGACACTCCCATCCACTCGCTCCTTTTCCATCCCAAATGACTGCTTCTTGGAGGCCTAATTCAGGTAGCTGACAGCCTAAAAGCAGAAAGGGGCCAGACAAAGTGCAGGTCTGAGCTACACCTCTACAGCACGAGCCGCTGTATACAGCAAACTCTCTGTTCCTGGGAATAAATGCACAGCTGTGCCTACAGCTCCACAGTATCATGGCCTGTCTGTGGAAATTCACTCATCAGAAGTGCTCATTGGGGCTCATTGACCCAATGCACAAAACACAGGGCCCTGCATGGATACAGAGACAAAAGTGCATTTAGCTGCATTTCATCAAAACACTAGTATTATAAATACTGCGAGTGTAGTAATGGAGGGTTTTTTCACTCGTTGGCAGTTACAGTTGTCAGTCAGTTAGTATATATGAAGCAAATATCTATGGACAATTTGATACTGAGCTCCTGGAATTCTGGTGCACATAATTGAATAACTTCTAAAACTATTTTTAAGAAGATTTAATCAGAAAAATAACCTATATTTGAATTTTTCTTGAAAGAAATCATTTATTTCCACCTAGACAGGCTTGCAGCAGAAAGGCTTGCTTATGCTGCAGCAGAGATTTAAAGTTTCTGTGCATGTTTTACTACGCCTTTTCAGCACGAAACTTGGCAATGACTGAAGTAAATTTACACTGAAGCTCACATTCACAGTCTCTGTTTCCTATGTTGGAACAGACTGTAAACTTTTAACAAGCAAACAGGAAGTGACTGTTTGATAATCAAAAGATAAGTTTGGGGTGGAGTATTACTTTTCAGAGTATTTTTCCCTTGCTAAGCAGAATGTGTGGGGCCTTTATAGAGAAAATGTATGTGCACAGCTCAGATCTTTGGCTCACATTTTCTACAAATCTACACAATACGAAAATGCATAAAATGATTTTTTTGGAAAAAATGTTAAAAATATATAAAACACATTTTAAAAAGGTAAAAGCAGTGGCATTAGTCAGGCAAATCAGGTGCTGAAAGGTGTCCTCTGTGGAGCAAGCCAACCTTGGCCATGACATGAACCTATGTGCTGCTGTTTACTATATCACATAACATTGCAGGAATATAGTTAAGTAGCCTGGCTCCATACGGAGAGTTGTGTTTGTGTTTGTTTCCCTTCTGTCGTGTGCGTCATCACAACGAGGCGCATGTTGCCAAAGCAGAGGCTTGCACGGCCCACGTGGTGGAAATCTGCCTCTGTCAAATTCGACGACATGGAGTAATCAAGCATGGATTTCACCCTTATTTATAACACCAGACACACATTTTAATCTCATCACGCAACTTCAGGCTTTCCTGCTTCCCCTGGATCTCTCACACTATCTGTCTTTCTCTCATTCTCCTCTCATTTCCTCCTTGCTCGATCCGTTGCTTCCTCTATCCTGTTTACTTCCATATCCATGCTATTTTTCATTCCTTGACAGTGACATTAACCTCATCCACTGTTCGCCTCTCCTTTTCAACACCACAGTGTGTCATAACCAAACTCATATTAGTGTGTTTTTGTTTGCTGGTTTGTCTGGCATTTCCTTTTTGTCATAGATGAGTAAGAGGAAAACATCCACAGAGCATCCTTTGACCCCACCTCTGCTTTCCCTGTGTCTCCCCTGGTTAGGTGTGGAGGCCTGGGGCTTCACGTTGATAAGAACCCTGCTGGCTCTGCCTGCATGACACCTGCTAACTGCCTTGCAGGGCAGCCTGAGGTGCTTCAGAGAGCCACAAGAGACAGAGAGCAAATACCAGATGTTGACATGACCAAGCCTGTGCCCGAGTCCTGGGGACGTAAGCAAGGACTGTATTCAAGTCCGGCAGATTATTGGTACGCTTGTGTATTTGTGTGATATATTTATTAGATTATACTGAGATTGGAGGGCCAGCAGGAAGGTATACGGATGGTTCTGCAAACAGATTCTTGGTTATTAACTGTAATTACTTGATTAGTCAATTAGCTGCCTGTTAATCGTTGACTGCCATATCAATCTTTATACAAAAATACCAAAAAAAAGGATTGGAAACTAGATCATTAGTAGTGGATATTTTCAGATTTTCTGTTTTTTTAGACATTTTTAAAGTAAGCCATTACAATATCTTGGGAGACTGTAATGGATGTTTCCACTACTTTGTCACATTTTGTTAGTTCCCACGCCTCTTTTTTGGTTTCTTTACTGTGATGTGAGCTTATTTTTATGAAAGAGAAAGGCCAAGCCAACGAGAAAGGCGTATTATATTATTATATTTTCTAAACTCCAGATCAGGCCCCCCAAAGTTTTAACCTCAATAATTAAACCCTATAAGAGGGAGCTGCTTCGAGAAAAGATTTGCTCAAATGGTGATTAGGGTAGGAATGATGACATAAACAGGATATGTCTTGATGCACACTCAATAAAATGACTGAATGGGATAACTTCATTGCTCTGTGACTTCACTGTGAAGCATAATACGATGATCTAGTTACCAGTAACTGTTCTCATGCTCAGCGTGCATGTGTTTGTGTGTTTGTGTAAATGGTTGTTATCCAAGGGCCATCTTGTCATCTAAACACTCAGCATGGTGGTCTCATGAAATGTCACGACACAACAGACCTCCTATAGCATGAGGCACAGTTTGCAATGCATGTAATGAATAAAATCACGGTGTTTATAAACATAAATGTATTTGTCACATTTACGTACACAAAGTGATGCCGGCAGTGGTGGCGGTGGTGACCTGCTGTTGTTTTGTGATGCCGGCGATGCATAAACATACATATTGACTCTAGTAATTTTCCAACCTTAAAACCCACTCCACTCTGAGTTACATAATATCGTATGTGACTTCCTCATTTACGGCAACACTAGGGCAAAGCATGTGAGATTACTCCAGCGCTTTATCCCTCTATCCCCTCCCTTCACTGCTTTTCTAAACCCCCTGCCCCCAATCTCCCAAACACTCCACCACTGGCAGCAATTGTTTTTGTACCAAGATCAGTCAAGCTGCAGTGGACTTTCACTGAGGGACTCTAAGCAGGCGTCTGCAGTGGCATTTCAGCAGCTCCACAGGTGTATGCCTGCAGGCTTCCCCAAGAGCCAGCAGCACCCCACTAGGTTTCACAAAGAGCTATTGTCTCAATAAAAACACTGGCTCATAGATCATAACGTATAAAGGTGTTTCAGTTAATCTGAAACTGAATTTGATTAATGTCCTGCGTATGCATTGTGTGAGAGATACAAACAGAAGGCTAAACTTAATTACTTGTACCGGTGTTTCTATAAGCTGTTTTCACATATGAACTCAGGATAATGTCAAGAGAATGAAGTCAGAATATCACCCAGTAGTTACCCTTTCTCATATGTGGCACACAGCCATGTTGTCATAATTTAAATTATTTTATTTGGTTTATGCAAACCTGAATAGACTGTGCGTGAGTTAGCACACAGTGTAACCACTTCCTCTTTGAAGTCACCATTTTAAAAAAAGCACTTTTCTCACATAGTATTAAGGAGATATGAGGTTAAGGCTACAGCTGTGCTCTTACATGAAGTGTACCTATGCAACAGATTTGTTTTCCATGTGTAAATAAATAACCTTCCCAAGTTTAACTGGGGACAAAGCGCTTCAGTACCCAGGTGTAACGCCAATATAGTACCGAGTCACTGGTAAGTGTTGACTTTGCATGTTTTTGAATGAGTTCAAGTGTGTGTGTGTTAGCTCAGCACTCTCTTCCATCGCAGTCTGGATGCAGATGGGCTGATATGGGTCTGCTCCCCAAAGACCATCCTCTAAGCTGGTGCTCTTGTGGCTGGGTCTATAAAAAGCAGTTTCAGTAGGACAGCATAAACTAGATCACAGGAGTCCCTGTGGGATGAGACCGAAAGGTTCTAAAACTCTGCACCAGTGCTAATAGTCGGGTATCCCGAGAGGAGTCTGCTGTGCAGATCTGGCCCCAACACGAAGACAGCACAGAAAGAAACACACCTCAGATCTCCTTCAGTTTTAGCTAACATCCCTTGTGATCTGTAGCACTTTCCATTGGGTCATCCTATCAAGCAGCGTGTGGCTTTGTGATAGAGATGGCAGCATGACGCAGAATCTCATACTCTCTGATGGCACAACTGTAAAATCAGTACCACGTGGACGGCTATCGATTTGTACAACGTTTATTTGCAGTTATGACATCTGCCTACATTCAGGCCATGGGTGTGCAATACATCAGCTGAAAGATACTCTTTTCAACATTTAGCTAGAAACTATATGAATTTCATATCAGTCAGAAAAAAGACTTATTTCCATCTCTAAAAGAAAGCACTTTAAGCTGCTCCCTTATTTTCTGTGGGGTTGCCACAGGGGACAGATCTTGCACTGATGGCCTTTCTGATAAAACACTAATGTCTCCATTGTTGGGACCAGTGTTTGTAGTGCACTAGCTTGTGACCTGTAGATCAAACTTTAGTAAGTAAAGCCATTGGTTATTTTTACTTTTATTTCAACCTGCAATTTTTCATATTTGGTGGTTGGGCTCTCTTCTAAGATAAGATAAGATAAGATAAGATAAGATGGCCTTTATTAGTCCCACAGGTGGGAAATTTGTTTTGTTACAGCAAAAGTGCAAAGTTATGTAGCAGAAATTAGAAAACACTGGAATGCAATAAAATACAATAAAATAAAATAAAATACTATATACAATAGAATAAAATAGAATAGAATAATATATACAATAGAATAAAATAGAAATACAAATACTATATACAACTGAGTAGGAAAATACAAAAACACAACTTCGTCAGAAGAAGAATTGCACGTATAGCAGTCTTATTGCACATGTGTGGGTTTGTGTGTTTGATCAGCTGCAAAAGTCTTTATTGTAGAGTCTGACAGCAGTGGGGAGGAAAGACCTGCGAAATCTCTCCGTCCCACACCGTGGGTGCCGCAGTCTCCCACTGAAGGAGCTGCTCAGTGCCTTCACAGTCTCATGCATGGGGTGGGAGATGTTGTCCAACAGGGATGACAGCTTAGCCACCATTCTCCTGTCACTCACCACCTCCACTGGGTCCAGAGGGCATCCTAGAACAGAGCTGGCCCTTCGGATCAGCTACACTAGGACCGCTACACTCCTCCATGTACATGCAGGGAATATCATTTGTGTTTTTGGTCAAAGGGTTTTGGTCAGGGAGCTTGGTCCACTACAGTGAAAATATGTAACTTTAATATTGGTTGTCATGTGATACCTTATTTCTTTGTGATTCTTTAACTGATTAAAATGTATTTTGTTTCACTCGACTCATCTTTTTTATGTCCTTTTATTTGTATCAAGTCTTTAGCAGGTTTTTACACACCCCCATCATACAACCTTAAATGTATCTGCTAAATATTAGCTTCCCTTTCTCTTGGTCATATTTGATGTTCAGCTGAATAAGAAGTATGAAGGGCAACTAATTTAAACAAAGCCATGATGTTGCCCTTTTCTCTCAGTCATGCCCCTGGAGATAGCCTCTTAAAAACAAATGGAAGAACCCCATGTGGTGCTCTAAGTGCAATCTGGCAATACAGTAAGGTGAAAAATGATCCCTTTTATGTGTTTGTGTGTGTGCGTGTGTGGGTGGGTATGTGTGCATGTGTTTTTTTTTTTGTTTTTTTGACTGTTTTATCATTTCTGCTATAAAGATTTAATCTATAATGTGTGATTTTTTTTTTATCTGTCTTATTCTTTATGCAAGAACTGCGCATAACGTTTTGTCTGTGAGGATATTTACACTGGATTTCTTTCTTTCTGTCTTTTTTCTTTAATGCTTATTTATTAAGATTTACTATTTAAAATTACTAGCAGATAATGCTGGCGGGCTTTAAAAAGGTTGCACTGAGAAACACCCGCTTGTTGAGTTTCCAGCTGTTTCAAGGGGGGTCAAGGACAAGGCTACACAAATTTCAACCCCAGCTGCAGCTCTGTCAGATCGGTGAATTCCCATAAGTCAGAGAGGCTGCTGCATATTGCTTCTCAGCATTCACACAACACTTCTGCAGTGACCTTTGGCCCCACCACTGGCTAACTGAATAAACAGATGGGCAGCAGATAGCATCTGGAGGGGTTCTCCAATGACCCCCAAATAGAAAATGTAATTACCCTGCACCCACTGGCAGAATTACATCATACTCAGACAACTATCCACCTCGCCCCACTCTTTCTTCTCTCTCTCACAGTGCCCCCCAGCATTTATGTAATTAGCTGCTGATAACTGCTGGCCTGTTGTTCCAGAGACTGCTGGTTTACCATCACAGCACAAATACTGCGCCACTGGCTGATGAGTGTCAGGAAGCCCCCTGCCAGGCCACAACCCTCAACTGGGAAGGTGCCAATCAAAGCTTTCATAGAGAAAGTAGCATGGCCAACAGCCTGCAATCACTGAAAAATTCCGCTTTTGTTCATGCACTCATATTCAGATGTGTCATAGTATGTAGCTGACAAAGAGCAGTTGCAGAGGTCCATAGGCTGGCACAAATGGAGGGCAGAGCAGCTATAGTTACTCATCTGCAACGTCACGTGTAACCACCCGTGATAAATGACATAGAAGTTACTGAAAAGGTTACCAACAATCCTATTTTATTATTCCTATTCCTACTATAATCTCAGTAAAAATGATATTACTGTGAAATATAACAGCATTTCCTTACCCATGTGCCCCTATTTATTTTAATTTTTCTTTTTGCCTTTATTGAACTATGACAGCTTGACAACTACAACCAGGTAGCATCTGGAGGAGCTCTACAGTGCTTCTGAAATACTTTTCAAATAATTTTCGATAATCTATGTTTCTCAAAGAAAATATATTGTATTATACCACAAAAATGTGCAGAAGCTTGCTCTAAGTATTTACTCCCTTAAAGTAACCCATTTACCGGAATTGAACTATATCTACATAGAACAGCATGTTACAAAAGAGACATTACAAAATTTTAGTTTCCATTTCCAGCAGACTATCTACTGTCATCTTTCTGCATATCCTTTCTTTTAGCTTTAGGGGTTTCCTTCTAAATGCACTGAAGATAACTGAGAGCTTGAACATGTACAAAGCTTATTAGGTTCCAGGCAGATAAACGCTGGAAAAAAATGTCTCAGTTACTGCCCTGAAAATCGGAGATTACAACTCATAGAGCAGCAATAACAAAATGCTATGTCTTCTCTGTGTTGATGAAACAGGGATTGGGACCAATCCTATTTGTTTTGATTCATGCTTCAGTGCTCCCCTCAATATGTTTATATCAGTGTGACTGTCCTGGGACTCCAGCTACAAAGCAACTGACCCTGAAAGCAAAATCAGGAGGGGTGGAAAGCCTGCTAAAAGGTGCAGTGCAGGGTTCAGATCCTGACAACCCCTGATCATCCCACAGATCCTGTCTATCTCTTATCCCCCACCCTTGATTTCTGTCCCTGCTGCTGCCCGACTGTTGCCCTTCTAATCCTATCCCTCAATTTTCATCACAAATGTGGCCACTGTTTTGCTGTACTGGGCAGGGTTAAAAGACATCCTTGCACAGTGCATTGTGATTTCTCTGCTACAGCTAGACAAGAATTTGGATATGTGTTTTGAAATGCATGAATGCAGATTAGGGGAATGCACTAGTCGGTATCTTTTCACTCCCTGGCCACAGCCCGACACTGTTTGATTAAAGATGATCCCTGAAGCGATAAATTAGTGACTGGATTGGAACATGGCACTGGCAGACAGTGGGGGATTTATCGACCAAAATGTTGAAAGTCTAAGGGAGTGTGCTGCAATACTACAAGCCTGCAACTTCCATTATGAGTTTTACATGCATGAGCTCCCGAGGGCATTATGGCATATTTTGAACTCGCTGTGTACAGTGTAATCAGGTGGCAAATCGCTCTACCCATAGTCAATATTTACACTTTTTAAGTGTTTGCACATTACACAGGTCTGCAGCACAGGAGCCAAGAGGAGGTGATAAATTGTTTGGGTTATATCATCATTAAGAGAGCATGATTTTCAGAATACCTCACTAATGGCTTTCTTACACAGAAGCTGTACTGTTTTGTTTTTTTATGGTGTTGTTTTGGGTGGAAAAAAGCAGAAAAAGCATAAATAATTAAATAAAAGTTTGGACAAAACTGCAAAAACAGATAGAGGCCATGAATAATATGTTGGTCTCCAGAGTCATTAACTACTCAAAATGCCCCAACTGTCAAAAACAGGGAGGAACAAACACATACGTAACCCCCAGTAGACAGAAGCCCATTGATTGTGTCCACACTGCAATTATAATGTGTGGTTTCAGCAAAGCAATTCATCTTTCTTTTTTCTTTTCAAAATAATGTCTTTCCCAATTAGTTTTTTGCCACCACAAATATCATTAAATTGCTTTGGGCAGGCAGCCTGGAGAGGAACCAGCCTGCGTCACTGGGAAGAGTGAGTAAGACCAACACAGTGGCATTCCTGGCTGTCCATACGCAGGGAAAGATCACTGCACCCTCTTGTCCAGTCCCAGCATGCTTTGTGGCATCCAGCAAGATGTTCTTTCTGGGAGCGCATGTTGACAGTCCCCCAGACAGCTAATGTTTACACACAAACACTCGCTGCATCAAAGGTCGCTGTTTGATGTTTAACCCAGAGAGTGGACTGGGAAGAATGAGGGGAGGACTGGAGGCCCGATAGGTGTTGGCTTTGCTACGGAGGATGAGATATAGCATGAAGAGCGTCATCAGGGAACTGTGAGTGAAAATCATACCCTCAATAATACCATTGAGGTTTAATATAGATTAATATGGACTGGCTTACTGTTAGAAGCCTTCGGCCAAATGCCCTTTCCAGGCCTTTGTTATTCCCTTTGATGTTATGCATTTTCTGTCACTTCAACTGGTCAGCATGAGCTAACAGGACCAGGCTGAGTGAAGAAAGAGGAGAGCACAGAGATATGTATCTGCTTGATGAGGCCGTGGAGAGGCAGACTTGAAGGGAATCAGGGATGCTGTGCCATGACCTTAATCTCTGTCCATTATGCACATTACCTTACATCATTTACAAAGCACGGAGGATTGGTGCCTTTGTGGAGTGGCATTAGTGATGGTAAACACAGCCATGTGCTCTCTCTGTTATGTTTCAGAGTCAATCTTGACCGCTTAATGTGAAGAATATTCTAAAGTAATGACTTTTAAAAGTTGTGTATTTTTAGAGCATATAAAGGAGATCGTGCCTGTTTTCCGATGTGGTGCTGGTACGTAATCTAGAACAGATCCAGTTCCGTTGATTAACATTAAAAAACAGACTGGCCCCAAAAGCTGGTACCAGCACAACACCACAAAGCTGCTGGGGCTAAAGTGAGGAGCTACTATGAGAAATTAAGTAATCATTTGCAGAAGCAGCCTGCAGATGTATTTAGATTGAAATGTGGGAGGAAGGCGGAGTACCTAGAGATAACACACACAAGAGGAGAACTTGCAAACACTACACAGTCTAGATTCAAACCTAAGACTGTGCTCATGCTGTGAGGTTCTTATATCCTGAATACACAAATACATTTTTATGGTATTCAATCACATAAAAATCCAACACATGTAGATTCAAAGATTCTGCCCCCCAGGATTTTGTTCCCAACTTCTGCATTACATAATGTTTGATTCTCGAATCAGTCCAACAGTAAAATGGACTGGCTCTTCTATAGCACTCTTTCTCACCCTTTCACACACACGTATTAATAAAAGCACCTTTTCCTATGCTTAAAAGGTTTTATCCTAGCATTCCCACAGTCACACTCCAATGGATGCAATAGGGTAGTTCCCAAAAGATACCAAAGCAGAACTGGTTCCACGGTAGCACCAGCACTGGATATCAATGTCAGGAGGTTAAAGATGGAAGGGATGGAATTAGAAAGTCTGGATGACACATGGAATTGACTTAATTTATCTGAGTGATCTGAAGAATACGGGTTGACATGTTTACATCAGTAAAATAATTCTTCAATGCTGTGCCACAAACAAAATTTCATGAACCTTCAACATACTGAAGAAGAAACAAGTAATTAGTGTCTGAAAATGAGACAAAATAAAACCAAGACAATCTGCATGCAAACAGGGGCATAAAGGGAGGTTTTATTTTAGTGTTATTTGACTTCTATTTATAATGGCTCTTGCAGATGTAAAAGGATTCCTCTGGAGTAAACAAGCAGGTGAGAAATGTTTAAAAAAAATCATCTTACACCTTTAAAGCATTTCCAGAACCTGCTATTTTCTCCCAAAATGTGCAACATTTCCATTCGTGGGAGGCTTGGAAACGTCATGAAAGAGCATTCACACATATACCTCCAAAAAATGAAATACTACCTATGTAAACAACCTATCAGATACACAGAACTATCCATTAAAGTTGACCTTTTAGATGCCAACTGTGGGGGTGCTTTCAATGACATAGTTGGACAGCTTGTCACCATAGTAACAAGGCAGTTCAGTCAATAGTGGTTTTGGGGTTTAAATGCCATTGCAACGAACAGTAAGATGTTACCGGTTGTGTAACAAGTTCCAAAGAATAGTATTGCAACTCATTAGCAAAGTCGGACTAGTGGGCGACAGTAATTGTTATGGGAGGGGAAGGGAATTAAACGAGTGTCGTTAACTGTTACCCCTGCCCACCCACATGTCCCTGGAGAATCCCATCCACCACTGGTAGATGCTATCTGCTTTTAAACAGACATAAACACGCATTCTCTCCTGAATGCCCTCTCTGTTTCCCATACTCCCTACCAGCTCATTTGCTTCCTTGTTCTAACTATCAGCATCCATCCATTTGCATGCACAGTAAATAAAACCACCGACCCCAGGCTTTCTAATTCTATGCTTCTGAAACGGTTGTATAGGGAAAGCCATTTGAGAATTTATCCCACATCACACAACACTTTCCACCCACTAGTCCGGTCCTTGGCCTTGCCAGAACTGGTTCAAGATTTCATTGTAATAATTTGTCATTTAGAAAAATGTACAAGTCAGCTAGCAGCACTTCTATCCAACTAGTTTGAAACAGAATCCATATTAGTGGCACTAAAGCATCAAAAACGTGTTATGTTGTCGATGCACAAATGGTGTAATGCTGAAAACCTTGGTATTTAAGTAGTTCTAGTTAACTAGGACTTTTTAAGTTTTCAATTTAGTAAGAGTAAAAAAATAGTTAGATTAACATGTTAGAAAATTTGCAGATCACTAGTTAACTATTAGTTAGTTTGAGAGTTACAAATTCAGCCCTCCTGGGCATCACTAGTAACAGATGGACTCTTGGAGCTAACGTAGGCTGTTTATAAAAGAAGGACATAACCACTAAGGCATTGCTCATTGGTTTTTGAGGTCCTGTTTTGAAACCTCAAACTGAGTATTTAGAAAACTTTCCTCTTAGCTTTTGAATAACAGCTTTGTTGAGTGAACAGTATACTTGACTGAGAAACTGAGGACACTGCAGGCTCTAATGGTAGCAACCTTTTCATGGAGTAGCCATGACATAAAACATATGCTGTTTACTATCTATTTATCCCCAAATACAGCCATAATTTACAAAATGAACATCATGTTGTATTAAATAAGACTTCAGGCTAGAGATTTAGACAATAAACTTTAAGCCACTTATCTACTGGCTTGTCATACCCAGAAGCTACGTCCATCCTCTATATACAGCCTGTGCTTGCTGAAAAGGTAATTAAAGAGTTTTTGTTTAACTAGTAAAGCAAAATCCTGAACTAGTGAGACCAAATCTCCAACTAGTGCAGACAAAGACCAAATTAGAAGGGGGAAAAAAATTAGAAGCCTGACATGGAAGCTTGACTGAAAAGATGTGGTAGTATTAATATGACATAGAAATTTCAACCCACATACCCTATTTGAAGGTGAAGCCCAGAGTCTGACTGGGGGAATAAAGCCAGCAAATAATCCTAAAAATACGTGATTGCACTTTGAACATTGAGCAATAAAATAAGGATTTTTTTTTAAAATGAGGGCGTAGCCCACATATGCCAGATTGGTATCCTGTGGTTTCTTGGAAGAGGTGATAAGGATCATAGCATGGTGGCAGGGCATAAGGGAGAAAGAGAATTAGAGGGGAAGGAGGACAGCACGTGTTAATATTTATTTTTAAGTAAAAGTCTTATGAAGTGCTGTGAAAATTTTCCATTTTAAAAATGTATCCTGTAGCACAGAAGAACACGAGATAAGACAAAAAACATGGAGGAAATTCAGCACAATCTCAAAATAAACTCATGAAAGTTAAGTGCAATCAGCCAGGGTAATGACAAAGTGTGATCAGAGATCACTGTTCTTCATTAAAAGCCTCTATTTTGCAAGCAGTGAAACAGGGGCAGTCACTAAGGGAGCTGACCCCAGACAGGTAAAGATCAGGCTTTGTATCTTTGTCTCTTTCCCTTCCTTCATATAGAACATCTCACACTTGCCCTCCCAACCCTTCTCTCATCAAGCCCTCGTGAGAAATGAGTCGCTGTCCTCGATCATTGTGAGATACTAAACAGTTTCTACTTTGGCCCACTTATTCAGATCTAAAATAAGAGCCACCGACATTAGTGCCAAAAGGAGAGATCTGAGTTGTCCCATGAAAAATGAGCATAAAACCTTCCACAGAAAAATGCAGGCATTGCTGAGTCGGTCATAAGATAGTGCTGTGGCAAAAGAGGACTAAAGGATTTTACTAGCAAAAGCTTATCTCAAAGGTCAGAGAAGGTGCCAAACAGCCAAGGACTAAAATATGTTTGTTAAAAACAAAATGTCACAGAAGGAGCAGGCTGGCGTGAAACAGAAGATAATGACTTTTGTGTCAATGTCAGAGTTTTAAACAGGTCAGGATGACATGAGGCAGCAACAAGGCACTAATCTCAAGAGGAAACCAAAACGAAGAGAGGGAAATGTCATCAAAATTTCTCAACAGTGTCTAACAGAGCAATCAAATTTAGCTTTCTATTGGAAAGCTGTTAAAAGTGACACAAAGCAGAGAGAAAACTTGCAGAGAGAAGATGCTCTGAAGAGAGAAATTTGGCCATTACATGTACAGAATCTAACAAACAATGTGGCCTCTGTATTTGTATGAGTGAGTGGTATTTGGATGGGAAAATACCAAAGAGAAATTCATCTGTTAAACTCCAATAGTGAATATTCAGAAACACAAAGAGAACTTGTCCTTATGGGTTTATACAGTAACCTAACCAGCGCCTGCTCACCATCTCCACTTGCCGTGGATCCAGGTTGGTGGGTGCATTGGCTGGCACAGCAAACTGGATCTTCTTCCTCTCCTTGGGCTCCCCCTCGGCCTCGGGTGACACAGAGGGCTCCATGACTCTGGATCCTGGGGGTCTGACTCCCAGCAGAGAGGAGAGGAATCGGCTGGAAATCTCTATAACCTCCCAGATGAACCTCCCACTGCTGGGTAGTCCCAGTCCTGAAGACTTTTCTTCTTTCTCCTGCTTCACTCTTTCACACTCTCTCTGTTTCTAGCTCTCTTAGAAAAAGTGAAAAGACTTTTTCACCTCTTGTCCTCTTTTGCTCTCCAGCAGCTGCTACAATTCCCCTACACCTCTCTGGGTTTCACTCTTTCCCTGTTTGCAGTCCCTTTAAACCTGTGCAGCAGGAGTGAATGAGGCATGTCCTTAGATCTGGCTGTGAGGGAGCGAGGTGGGTGGATAGAGGGTGGAGGGGAGGGGCCAGTGACCAAAAGAAGGTGGAGATATTCAGGGAGAGGGAGGAGTCACAGTAAATGGGGAGGAGGGAAAACAAGACGTGACAAGGGGTGGAGGGGGGGCAACGCTTTTTTCTACCTATTTAAGCTGAAGTTGATTTGTAATCAGAAAAAAATAGTAATCTCATCACATCAGCTGAGCCTCTTTTGGCCTCTATATGTGAGAGATTTATGATGGGAGAGGAGGGAGTGCAAGGAGAGATAAACAAGAGGAGAGTGATGCGTGCCGTATGCAGGAGGAATGTACAGAGGGATCCTGCTGCTAAGCCGCTGCCACCGACATTACTGGATTTACAGGCGGTGTTGTACGTGATGCTATGACCATATGACTGATAGCAGTCAGGGAAAGTACCATGATTGTCAGAGAGAAATGCTCAGGATGTCCTTCTGTCAAAAGCTTGATTGGATCTCAGTGTAAAAAAAAAACAAGTAAATGTATGCCAAATAAGATAAAAGTTATCACAACCTCAGCTTGTATGATTTAGAGTGAATGGGACATAGTGATCTTTAGATGACAAACATGGAGAAGATGCAAGCGAGAACAAGAGAGGGGGAAGACATTGTGGTGACATACAGGGAAAAGAGGACAGTTTCAGTGTTATTTTCAGGGCCTTGCTGTTATTTCACTCACATGGCAGAGGGATTTGGACAGTGGAGAGGAGTGGATTTGGCCTCAGGACAGAGTTGGGCTTTGGCACAGGCTGGAATGAAGGAGTCTGCTATAGTGTTGGTCATAGTGGAGGAGGAATAGGAAGTGCACAAGGGGCTGGAGGGCCTTTGTGGCCATAACAAAGAAGGTCAAGGTATATATGGCACTTGGGGACTGCATCTACAGAGTCTGAAAAGAAAAGAGTCAACATAGTGTTTATCCTGCCGGTAAGAACAAAATGAACTTGCCAGAATGAATATTGCATTTTCAAGGGTTTGCCTGAGTGTTTGACCCTGCTACAAAGCCACTTCTGTTCAAAGCAAAGCACCACCTCCACATGCCTGCAAGATGCAACTCATTAGTGCATTATTATCTTCATCTACTACATGAATCCCCAAAAGGTGGTGATTTGAAATTTATGATACAGATTGTCTGAGATGTTGCTGAGTGCTTCTAAAGAAATTTCAGTAATGCACTGCTATTTGATTTTGTTCCAGAGTGGTTGCATAATTTTTAGTGTGTTCAGGGGGGATTGCACAATTTTTTTTTTCTTTTTTATAAAAACTGTGTAAAATGCACTGTGTAAAAGTCTAGTTTACTACAAGGTACAGATTCCAACTTTTAATGAATCCAGAGATTGAGTAATTCCAATCGATGATGACGCAATGATCAAACAGAGATTTTCCTTTATACTTAAAAGATAGCCCCATGGCAGAATGACATGAAGCATACTTTATGAATCAGGGAGGTTTAATAGAGCTTGAAAGGCACATTTGACCAAATGTAATAAATACAGGTGCACTTCAGTGCCTTTGTTCTCATCATAGCAAATAAGACACAGATTTGGGACTCAACTTGGTCTCTGTACAAATATGAAGGAATGCTTTGCAGGCATTCCTCAGAACTATAATATTGCCATTATGGGAAAGCTCTAATTAGCCTCTGTCAGATCAGTACCATTAGTAACAGCAAGACAAAGAGGCCTCTCTTTTGTTTGTGCATTGCCTGAAAACCTACAAGTGAAGTCGTTTCAAATGTTTTGTTTCACTTCATTTACATCCTCATATTTTTCATGCTACACTGCTAAAAAGAGTTAAAAGATAGGTAAAAGAGGCAAAACTTTTAAAGAAGCCCAGTGACTGTAACTGAGTACCAAATGTCTGTCAACGAGGGGGCATGAGATAGCACAAGCCCCTCTTGAAATATGTCCCCCTCCTTCTAGTGTAAGAGTCCTGATAATCTTTCAATGCTCACTTGCACTGGACGACAGCATGGATATGACCAATGGTGCATCTTACTTAAAACAAATATCCATGTAATTTACTGAACTCAGGTTTTAATTTGCAGCTTAATCCATTTCTCCACTAAAAACTCTTCACCATTACCTAAGTAGGATTATGACTTTTACTTCAATAATCCAAAGAGTCGTGAGCCTGTGTTGTAAGCTACACTTGAGGCTGATGATCACGTTCAGTGGTTTGTTTGTTTGTTTTCTGTTGTTTTGTAATACTAATTTCCCTGTCTGTTTATAGTTCTGAGCAATGTTGCCCAATTTAAAAAGAAAGGGGAACTGCCCCTGCTGCGTACAGCTAAAAATACCATCAAGCTAAAGCTAGTAAAGAAAGAAAAAAAGAAAAGGAAAAACATCACACCTGCTTTTCACACTATTCCTTTGGGACACCATATGTAGGGATTTGTTTCCAACTTTGTTTCCTCAAACTAGAAGCAGCTTATAGTCAAACTATAAGCTTCCTCTAAGCATAATGAAGTGGTACCGGTACCTAAACCTAACACTGTAATTTAACGCCTTATTTATAATTTGAACCTAATCAAACAGAGACAGAAAATACAAGTGACAAGTTTAAGTTCATTCTCCTTTTTTGCTTATACTACAAACATATCAAAGTATCAAAATATGGAGTTCATGCATCACTCAATAAACCACTCATTTCCCTCTTCTCGTACTGATGGTGCATTTGGGATCTGGACTAAACTAAATATATTCCTTAGGTATTTGAATATAAATACGTATCAGTGGAGACCATTTTGTGGCCTATTTTAAATCATACTGAAACTCTGTAACAGGTTTCTTTGCAGGGTTATGTTGGGAGGCAGGTTTGAGAGAGGAAACTAAATCAGTGCTGTAATCAAATGCAAATTCCAGCATGGTGCCCACTTCACAGGAGTTAAATCTGCCAAGCTGACTCGGAATAAGGATCTGTTTATCATGAGCGTCGACAAGTGCAAACAGGACTTCGCTCATCTTTTCGTCAAAATTTCTTTTAACCCATTTTAAGATAAGTGACAAACCCAGAAAGAACTTAAAGCTCTGCTAGCACTAGTAGCTGAAGAGACCCGCTTGATAGTGAAGCTGGCTAAGATGGAAATCTGCAACTGCGCTATGTCATAGTCAGTAGATAAAGCTGAGAAATGCACCATAAAGCACCAAAGCTGATATGTATGTTTGTCTTCAACATCGTTTTCATCTAAGATCCAGAAAAAATGTTTTGATATTTAGATTTTTTAAAAATAATTTTAGCATTGTGGTCGTTAGAAACATGTCACAGGAATTTGTTTGGGCCTTTTTTTCAAAATTCTTTATTTTTTATTTTTTGTTCCTAGTAGTGGACACCGGGTCTTGTTTGATCACAGAATGGCGTGATGGAATGACATTTCTTCCATTTTTGTGTGGAAAAAAAATGTCTGATGAACATTAAACTCCATTCTGTGCACCCAATACTCACCTAAACTGGGGTTCTTAGGCCACATCCCTCATGGCAATAACAGTGATTGCAGATGGTATGAGAGACAGGTGAGTGAGGCAGATAGGATTTTACTTAGACCTGTGGAAGATGAGTCATACTTATTGCTGTCAGGATACGAGCTGCAGGAAGGCCAGACATTAGAGCAGGAAGATGAAAGCCCACAAGAGGACATTCTTGCTTTTGAGAAGCCCAAGGGGGTCAAAAAGATGACATATAAAATCCATTATGGAGAAGAAGTTGTGGAATTTGGTTTCTCAGCTCCTATACAGGACACCGACTTATGAAGGTAGTCATCTTACCATGGTCTCAGCAGATTCAGGCAGCCTTGATGCATTCTGTTTAAGAGAGGTCTCATCTTGCAGAGAACTTTATTCTTTCCCCCTCATCAGAGATTTCAAGATAATCTATGACTTTGATGCACTGCCTATTACTGAACAATCTGTATAAACTCAGTCGTGGAGACAGATTTGCTATAACTGAGTCATGCATGAACACAGATGTGCTGAACAATGTTTTCAGTGTTTTAAGTTTTAATGCTACCTTTAGAGATGAGCACCATTCTCTGGTTTGTGCACTCTGACCTATTTTTTTCTAAAACCTGGTTACCTATTTTCTTTTTGATGTAATCAGAGGACCACCTGTTTTGGTGGTTGGAGGCTGCGGTATCCTGTTTTCATGTTTCATCATAAAAAAAACAACCCAGTTTCAGTAGGGGTATAGTTTAATGCACTTTTATCATATAGTTTATTTATTATATAAATTAACAGGATATTCAGTAGGATAGATGATGTGCATGAGTGTGAATTAAAAAAAAATGTTTTTCCCTTTTAGAAATCCTAATGCTTAAAAGCATCAGAACCTTACATTACACAATTCTTCTCTAACATACCACCTCTAAATTAACCATGTCCTTCCTGCTATAATGACTTCCTCCACCTCACCACCTCCTGACAGCTCTAGGTCTGACTCTTCTCCCTCAGTTTTGAATAAAATCCTTTCTGTCTCACAGTCCTCTGTTTCCTGAAGTATGGACATGTGAGTTTTTGTTTTGGAAGGAGTAAAAATTCCTATACATTTCTGAAATCCTAAGCTAAGACTCTCAAATTGCACACAATTTGATTTTTAGCATCATAATATGTGAATGAAAATTGATCACTAAACTTCACTTCTGGCCATAAAATATGAAAGTTGCAATTTCTGTCATTTTCAAAGGAAAGTGCTCTGTTAGTCCAAATCCCACAAATCAGAAAACACAGGATATCCATTGACAATACAGTAGACCTCATATAGATTGCATAAATAGTGCTTGATGTAGAGATCTCAGACTCGTGTTCTCCACAGTGGAAAAAAAATGAATTTCTGGTTCTTGGAGGGTTTTTTGTAAAAGTGAATAAATAAAAACAGAGAAAAAGAAAACACACAGACTGAACGAGCAAGTGTGATGCTGGCACAGTAAACATAAACAGGATGATCATCTGGGATCTGAAACTTCAATTTCAGATAACGCTGTAGTTCTTCGAAAAGCAATCACAATTCTCGGGCAAAATAAGATTAGAGAAGAAAGGAGCAGCAAATAAAAAGAAAGTGTTTATAAATCAAGTAAAATACAATTTTAAAAAAGAGATTAAAAATAAATGATAATAAATGATCATTAAAATTGGTCAGAAAAGAGCGTGCTGTTCGGTATACTTAAAATAACAGTTTAAAATTCATACTTCATAATAAAAGCACATTTTAAACACTCTAACTAAATGATTTCATATTTTACTGAAGATTGACTATCATCATGCTGCACATGATGCAAAGCACATACCAGCTAAATTACATTAGAGCACCAGTAAATCAGATTTAGGGCACTAGTAAATCAGATTTTTTTTTCTAAATTCAGACGACTCCTTCTATTTCTAGGAAAATCTAACAGTATTTAATGTTGCTGTTATGGGCTGCTGCTCTGTTCTGCTAGCTCATTGTGTACAGTTCCACGAAAGCAGCTGAAATTATGTTAAAAGATGAAACCGTTTGGTTCTGTAGAATACGCAAGGCTGACTATTTCAGTGCATTATGCAGTGAAAATGTATTCAAACATTACATGCTAATCAGGAGCATGCTTCCTCTTTGGCTGTATGGATTACTACAGAGACAAATTGTCAGGTAAGCTTTCAAATCAGAGCAGCCAGGCATTGTAAAATCCCCCGACCGCCTGTCATATTAACGACATTACTCCACATTGCCGACACACTGACAAGTAGAACAAATTGCTCTAATTGGAAAGCAAACAGATATTCTACAGAACTCATTTGTGCATGAAGGGATTAACAAATAAAACTACTTCAAAGGGAAAAAAAAATGTTTTAATGCTCTGATACTAAGCTATCTAATTTTTTAATTTGTTCACTGTTACACTAGTGCCGGCCTACCTGTAGTGACTATCTCCGGGGAAGTCAGTTTTTATTTGTAGCTCTAATTAAATCAAATATGTCACTTGCTCTACTCATAATGCTGCTGTGTGTATTTACAGACACTGTCTAAACTCATCGATATGCAGACTCGCATGTCTCTAGCTCTATTTTTATTGCACTTCACTGTGTTTATTCATTTCGTTTCCGCCTTGTCATTAAATCACTATTTTGGCAAAACCACAGGAAAAACCTTTCGAAGATAGATCTTACTAGCAGCTTTAGAACAGCGAGCTTTATAATAACTCCAGCAGCCAGCAGGGACAACCTGTACAAAATGTGTGGCATGTGTACTGTAAACTCACGCACACAAGCACTCACAGTGGAGACACTCCAAGCCAGATAAAAGGTCCGTAATTCTATCTGCTCCTAAACAGAGCATCCTGTGCCGTCTGACAAAAACCTCCCTGTTATGAAACTAAATCACAGGTGCATTAGACCCCCTGCAGAAGATACCCCAACCATTTCAAGCTCAAAATGCATTCTGGTTATCTCAATAAAGTCGTGTCAAAAACAAAAGGGAACAATGAACTGTGTTGGTAAAAAAGCAACAATATAACAGATTAACCTGTCTCTTTGGGGCTAGCATAATTCTCTCTACCTGCAGGGTCCTGTAGTAGTAATAAACTCACACATTCGCAGGGGATTTCAGGGAGAAAAATCACTGTGAAAGGTGAAGTATTCCATTAGTCTGGATGACAGAGAGGCTTTATAACATAATAGCAGGTGGTATCTCAGTTGAGGGGCACAGAGAGATACTGTGTATCAGTCAGCACCTCACTTGACTCCTCACTCATCCAGTTATATAACATACCATCGCACAATAAACACACTCTGTTCATATAAAAAACCACAGTCAGATACACCTGGGAAAGCTGCCCTTCCCAGCAGTATCAGCACCAACTGTGGCAACATCATGTTGCATTGTGTTGACTAAAGATGCGTGTGTACCATCTACTGTTCTACTAGTGTAATTACAAGTTCTTAAACCGCTTTTGTCTTGAAGGCTTTACTTTTTTTCATTTGTTTTAATGTATATATGCATAAACTCCTTGGTCACTTTATTAGATACACCTTTCTGGTACTTGGCTCTATCCCCTTGTGCCTTCAGAATTACCTTAATTCTTTGAAAACATTACTCATAGATTTTGCCTCATGTTTACATGATTCTGACAAATTCTGACCCGACCACCCGAATGTCACAGCAGAAATAAAGGCAATATTTTTCAAGTCTTCTATTGTCCAATTTTGGTGAACCTATATGAACTGGACCCTCGGTTTTTGTGTTCTTAGCTGACAGAAGTGGCATCTGATGTTGTCCTCTACTTCTAGGTTTGATGTGTGGTGCAATCAGGGATGCTCCCTGATCGATGCTTTACCATCAGCTTGATTAAGTCTGGTCATTCTCATCTGTCCTCAGACAAGGCATTTTCACCAAAGAACTGCCAGCTACTGGATATTATTTTTTTTTTTCCTGACTATTCTTTGTAAAACCTAGAGATGGTTGTGCAGGACAATCTCAGGCGATTAGCAGTTTCCAAAATACTCTGACCAGCCTGTCCGGCACCAACAACCACGCCACACTCAAAGTCACTTAAATCACTTTTTGCCCACATTCCGATAATTGGTGTGAACTTAAGCACTTCATCCCGACCATGTCTAGAGCACTGAATTGCTGCGATCTCATTGGCTGATTAGATATTAGTGTTAGTGGAAGGGGGAGTTATGAGTTATTTTTGTGCAGAACTTGGATTGTTTTCAGATTTTTCTCACCATTTCAGCAGGGTGGATGTTTGACGCCAAACCAGGTTGTCTGATTGAATCAGATTCCTTCAACCACTGGGTGCCATCTGTGGAAGCCATCATCTGGAGTGGTACACTGAGTGCTGTGCATGGAAATATGGCAGAAATCAGACAGCCATAAAAGGAATTACCCCCCTGGAGTTTGTTAGGACAAGATCGCACAAATAAACCTGCAAGAGAATCAGTGAACGAACACAGGATGAAAAGACAAAAAACTTAATTCAGGAACAAAACAATATACAACAACGCATCAGGGGACACAAAACCTTCTGAAACAATAAAGAAGTCAATGCAAATTGTTCTTAAAATTTAACTTCAGTGTGATAGGCTGCTTGAAAAGTAAAATATGGTTCCCAGACTAGTGTGTAAAGACCAGCAACAGACCATGCTGGAACACCACTGAGGTCACAGTTCACAAACAGAAGGACAGTAAAGTTTCATACTTTCAACTATACTATACTATAAATCTAGACAATAAAATCTAGATAGTATAGATGCAAAATAAATAAATAAATAAATATAATCCTGTAGTCTTTTTGGTGGACTTTCACATAAAGTAACTTTCTAGATTAATTTGTGCAACACCCTGCATATCACTTTCACTTGTGGAAAGCACACCTGGCAGAAATTAGGTTGCTTTTTATATTGAAAAGTTATATTACATTGTTATATTTTTAATATATTAAACTCTTAAGCATTTTGTTTGGCATAATTTCTATTGTGAAATAAGCGCTAAAAGAAATTCCAAAGAAAAAAGCCTGACGGTATTTACACTTCATTTATTGCAAATTCCACTTCAATTTGTGATAAGCGATGAGTAAATACAGATAGTACTCAAAGCTCAACTCAGCACCATTAAATAATAAATGATACAATTATAAACAAATTCCAGTAGATGGCAGCCTTTTGCTACATTTGGCTCTTAAGCGGGCTCATCCCTTGTTGACTAGAAATAACTTTCCTAGTGGGGGTTGAAACTGAAACTGAGGTGCTCATTTAGGATGAAAGCAAATTTAAAACGTGTTGCCACTGAGGGGTATTAAATAGTTGAATAAATCACTCTTAATAGGATGCGGCAGTCTAATCAAGATACAGTGAAAACAGAGGAAAAAATTCTAAGACAGGACTATGAGGGTGAAGGACAAGCTGAACGGACATGAGGCAACAATGAGAGGAACTAAGTGTTTAAACTTTGACATGTAGGTTTCCTCAAGGATAATAGAGGGTGACGTGACTGATAGATACGTGAGAGCAACAATACATGTGTGGCTGGATGTCAGGAGCAAAGTAGGGTGGGGTGCTGTAGATGTAGCAGGTGGAAGACATGGTGAAGGCAGAGACAGAGGAGGACATGGCAGTAGGGCAGTGATTTAATTAGCACCCTCTACCCCCTCCAGCCCTTCACTCATAGCATCAATAATGCATGGCCCCTTGTTTCCACTGCCATAATTAATCCTCTCTTACTATAATTAAAAGCCAAAAATCCCACAAGATGGTTCAGCTTGGCCAGGCATGGGTAGGGTTGGCACGGGAACTGATGAAAAACTCCAGAGCCTCATATTCGCCCTGTGGACAGACAGATCGACAGACAGACATGTTGACAGAAAGATCAATAGTCGACCCAACTCCATCACAGGCAGAAGGAATGAGGCATGAAGACAAGCTGAAATACAAGGGGAAAATGTGACATGCAGCAAATCAAATGAATGAATTTGACAGACTTGTGATGAGAAGCGCTCCTCGAAAAGGGGGCTTTGTGTGCAACGTTTGTAAATGAGTGAGTAAGTGAAGAAAGAGCAAGCCAAGCACCCACCTAAAAACCCCAGAAAAGAGGACGGGTGTACAAATACACACACACACACACACACGTACTTACAGAGACATCCTGCTCCCAGATGAGGTTTATCTCTGCTGCAGCCAAGCCAGACGAGAGGGAGAGGTGGAGCTTTCTGATGCTGCAATTAGGACCACACTGTCTGGGCGAGCAAACAAGAATGAATATTTCAGTCCGGAGATCTCCATGGGTACCTATGGTGGGGGCCTGGCACACCTACAGGCACACACACACACACACACATACATAGACGAATACACAGCTTACCATGGCTGCCAGAATTATTCACCTCCCAATCACAGATGCCACAATTATCACATCAGTATCGCTGCGTAAATGATGCCAACTGTTATGCTCATTGAACTATTGTACAAGGTTTACAATGTGAGCATAAATATGGATCAGTAGGAGCAGTCCTAGTATGTAGCTGATCCCTTCTCCTTTATGAAAATAGGTGCAACGAGCATCCAAGCTTGGCCGCGTGCCAGGAAGCAGCACAGTTGGCAGAGCAGAGGTCATCTCTCAACCTACCTCAATTTCTTCTCTCCCCCCGCCTCCCCTCTCTCTGGCTACCTTTCTCACCTCCTCTTCCAGACAGAAAGTACTCACCTCCCTCAGTCACCCCTTTGGTCTCTTCAGCATTTTTAAACGGTGCTTTACTTCAGGATCTCTGGTGTGCACATTCTCTGCACAGCACACACACGCACACAAGCCTTGTACATTAGGATTACTCCCTCTGGTGTGGGTTCATTGTCGATGCTCCGTGCAGCCCTCCTCCTGCCCCGCCGTCCTCGGCCCCATCTCCACTTGATTTATCGCCCTAAAATACCACTGCACTAATTAGTCAAGTAATTAATTAATAGACATTTGCATTTGTGCATATGCAATTAGGGGGCTGGAGAGAGGAGAGTGCAGATGGGGTCCGGGAGTCTGATGGGGGTGGGAGGGTCCGTGTGTATGTGTGTATATGTGTGTTTGCATGTGAGCTGTATTTCATATTTGTGCCAGCAGAAGTTTGCACTTCTTCCAGAAAGACAAGTGAAGTGCAGGTCATCACCTCACATGTCTGACAGTGAAAAAAGGGAAGAAGGAAGGGGTGAGGGAATGACAAAGGTATAGGGAGGTGTGGCTTGATGACTTTGAAAGGCTCTTATGTGTCATTTGAACATGGAGGAAAATGAGTGATGGAGAATTTGAGATCTTAAAGGGAGAGGGCTTTAATTTAGAATCTGACTACATCGGTTTAGCCTATAAAAGCACAGCAGGTGGTCCTTACTTAAGACTAATCCACATACAAACCGGATGCAAAGTCATTCTAAAACATCATAATTCCAAACAAGCTCTTCTCTGGCATTTTAATTTCAGATCAAACTCTCCTTGATTGGAGCCGCCTTGAGCCCAGTGCTGGCTAAAGCCACGCCGTTGACATTTAGCATTTATTTTGGCAAGGTGACCTGAAGGTTGTTTTGGACTTGTTGAGAAGCACCAGGCTCACATCACCACAGCACTCGCATCTCTCCCCCCCTCCACCGTCCAGCTGAGGTAGGATAGGGCACCAATTTGGCTAGCAGTGAAGCTCAGTGTCCCTCAACACACACAAATACACATGCTGACACAATCACACCACCATGGTTCAAGGTACTGCCAGTTTATCATTCCCTCTTCCCATAAGGGATAAGAGACACATTAATGAATGTGCAACATCACGGCTCCCTAACCACAGCTGCCACACTAGTGTTAACCCCAGGGATGACCCCGCAACCTCCCAAACACTCCCTTAGTTGTGGCTTTGCAGGCAATGTAGGGGTGATCCAGACTCAAGGACATGATCAGCTTCGATCAGCTATTTCTCAGCCTCCAAGTCCCTGTTCCCTCAGCCCGATGGGTGTCTTTGTGCCAAGTTGGACTTGGTGGTCATCAGGCTGATTTCTCCCACATTAACTCCACTAATGCCTCCTAAATAGAGAGATCTCTGAGCTGGGGTGGACACAATGCAGCAAATCAGACATATTGGAGAGACCGGGGCGCTGGTGGCAAGGAATTCTTGCATCTCTGCCACTGATGTGCCAACATGCCTCCTAAATCTTGAGGATCTGTGCCAGATTCAACCAGCATGTCATCTACTGCTACACCCCCCTTCCTCCTCATTTTTCAAACATCCCTAGTGGGTCTGCACACCTGGGTCTCAGACTCTCTCTCACCCATCCTCTCACTGTGTCTCTGTATCTCTTTCCCTCTCTCTGTGACACTTGCCCCTGTGGACATCCCCACCCACCCACCCGCCCTCCATGCTTAGCATTGCATGCTGAAAACATGAGCAGCAGCTCTGGCAAACCTCACACATTCAGACACAGTTACCAGTAAACATTTGATCTTCACACACGCACACCATGCATGCTGCTGAAGCCTGTGTAATGGTATATGTTTTAATCTAATTCATTTGAAGCTCCGGCAAGTGGGTCATCTGCAGCCAGTGTTGGGCCCAGAAGAGTCAGAACAAATCACGGTTGGTTTTGGTTGTCGTTCCTCTGAATACATTGAAGCATAATTTGATCCAATTAGGTAAATAAATAAACAATATGCCGTCTGTTCCACGGTCTTAATGCACTTATAATGCATCCCCATCTCCCTCCCCCACTCAGCTTCTGAACGGGAGCTCTGGTGGAGGGTAAACCCCACAAATAAACACGGTTTACCCACCTTTCATTTGATGAGAGTTAATTGATATGATTTTATAATAGGCTTTGAGGATAGACTTTGAGAGAAGATAATTGATTAATTGCTTGCTCAGATATTTTTAAGTAGCTCTTGTTTGACTGCTGGTTATAGTTTACCCACTGTATTGCCACTTATTCCACATTTTTATAAGAGTATATCCTTCATGGGTGATGCTGGAGTGTGATGATAACCATAATATATGGAATTAGCATCAGTGGGTTTTCTGATATGACTTCACATACTTAATTGTCTTTAGCCCTTTTAATATCACCTTTTTCGTGGTAAGTAAGTGCGGGGATATTTGTGCAGCTCTCCGTTATATTGTATTAAACGCCGAGTCGTGAGTTTGGCAGGGGATTACCAAATTTCACAGGTTTGATTTTTTTTTAAAAGTAGCTTACATGTCTTGAAACAGCAGCACAGGTCAACAATGATGAGTTTTGTTGTTCCACCATTTTATTTTCTCCCTCTCTCTTCTGTTTTTCCTCCTTTTTTCTGGCTGTGTGAGCGCTAGCGCGGTGACAGATGGCGAAGCCCTCCACCTCCTCCACCACCACCACCACATCTACCTCCTCCTGCTTCTCTCTCTCTCTCTCTCTCTCTCTTTCTCTCTGTGTGTCTCTCTTTCCCCGGGGAGGGCAAATCTCTCCGAATGCGGGCGCATGTCAATCACCGGGCTCTCATGTGATGGCTCTTGCCGGTGACGTGCCAGCCATATGGGCGCTGGCATCACAGCCATAGCTGGTATGTAACCCCGTCCCCGGTAGCTCACGGTTGCCACACGCACACACACACACATACATGCATACACACACATGCATACATGCTCACTTGCTCACTCAGTCACTCACACGTATACACACAGACACAGCCAAGACGCACGTTCGTTCACAAGCTCCACTTATTCGGGCGCGCGTATACTGGGAGAGAGGCACCGCTGAACGTCAGCACCAGTGAAGAAAGACGCGCGCTTCCTGCACCTATACTCTGATAGAGAGCGGTGGTTCGCTCGCTCGTGCGGTCCCTGAAGATGGTCTGAAAGTAAAGAGCGTTTTTTTCTCCTCCCATCCCCTGCAAAGAGCTCGAGCCGAGGTAAGTTGGAACAAAAAAATACAGGCTTTGGAGAAAAAAAAACTGTGAGTGTTGCTGAAGTGTCCGTGCAAAATGTAGGAGAAATTTAATCTATAAATTAAATGCATTTTAATTCCAGGTGTTTGGATATATTGTCAGAATTAACTTTTAATAAATTTTAGAGGTGAATTAAACACACTCATATACATTTTATTTTAAAGGTCTAATCTACTGGTAAAAATGTAAATGTATAGCCGCCTCCACTGTCAGTGACTTTGCTCTGGTATGTTGGGATCGATCCACTAGATTAAAAGCACTATGCCGGTGATGGCACGCTTTGAAACCCAATCCAACAAAAAAAAATGTTATGCATTAACGTGCAATTGTCGTGTTTGCCTTTTTGTTGGATACCAATGAGGACGCATTTGCACAAAATAGCTCCTCACTCTCTCACTTGCTCGGCTTGCCCTTCAACTTCAAACATCCCAAACTAGCTGGATTATCATAAATCAGATAGCCTAACGCGCTCGAGTAAAAAAGCCAAGCGTCTCCTGATCCCGATTTCACTGCTTTATGATCATTTACAGGAGCGGTTCCGAGGACTGGAGCAGCCCTGATCACAGCGCACGGGCTGTAAATAGATCACATCGGACACTAATTTGATTTAGAGATTCCTGCGTCTGGACCTTGAATCTGACAAACAAAAGACAATGAGTGTGAGACATTTCCGTGGAAGATTTGTTTTTATAAATCGGCTCCGCTACCTTGATGAAGGACGTCCTCGAGCTTAATGGGAGATTTATTGATGATTTTGTCGATGATTTGCACGTTCAGTCCCGGAGCAAATGAAAGGGTGGGACAACGCCATTGACTGTGACAGGCAGTCTGCGGCATGATTTATCTCTGTTTGTCCAGTTTTATCTTCAACAATCTATCGCGCCACAACATGGTTTGAACCATAATCAGAACCTTTTTCAGTGGAGGGGGCAGGAGGCTTTATAAGAGAGGGCATTTCGCAAGTTGCTTTTTTTATATTTAACGAGGGCTAAAAGGATACAAGCGATTTCCATCTATAAAGGTTATCGCTGACTAAAAAGTGCTTTGAAATCGTGCACTCGTGCATACTGAATTATGTGTGAAATCTATTTCGTGTAAGCTGCACGGTCTGTTAATTAAACGTTGTTGTGTTTTTTGCTTCTAATTGAGCAAACCTCCTGAGCCTGAGATTTAAAAACTAGATTTTGCCCCTGGCACACCCCCCGAGATAATTAACCAACCATCACAGCCTACCTTACCATGAGCTGCAAGTCTATCTGCTGCTGCACTATAATAATAGCTCGGAAGTGGAACATGTCAGGGAGGAAGCCAGTGGAGGCTTATTGAATCTGTCAAAGATCACCGTGTTTCTGCGTGTTTCTTATTCTGTGATGGGACTGCATTTGCTAATCAAGTGGTAGGCTGATCGCTTTCGTTTCTTTTTCAGACGTTACAGTCATCAAATCTCATTAATGATTAATTGTTAACGGTTAATAATAAGGTATTATAATTATACTGACAGTATTTTATGTACTTTTACTATGATTATTATTATTTTCATTGATGTGATGTGTTTTTTAAAAAAGTATTTTTTGTGATCCATTTCCCTCTTTCTCATATATATACATATATATATATATATATATATATATATGTATATATATATGTATATATAGATAGATAGATAGATAGATAGATAGATAGATATAGATATGTATATGTATATATGATCAGACAAAATTTAGGTGGACAGCCTATCAGTTACATAAAATCCTCTTTGCCATGCCTGCTCTGAGCAGAGGTGCGTGTTGTGGATGAATAGTGCTGGAATGCAGCCAGGAGTGTATATGGGCGTCAGGAGGAGTGAAAGTGGGGGCCCCCATGGGACCTGTAATGTGGCCCCTGCCGCTGGGACCCGCTGCGAGAGGACGCGACAGGGCATACGACTGACAGCAGGGAATTAAATGGGGATCCGTCTGGCTGTAGCCCAGCCTAAAGATTTGAGGGATTTCTTTCTTTTTTACTCTTTCCCCAAATGTACGCATTTTGTCATTTTTTTCTGGGACAACAACAATTTAGCAATAACCTTGAATTTAATACATCCTCGGGAATTTATATATATAAGCCAAATATTTGAATTTTAATTGTGAAGAGCGATAAAGGAAGGGGTTTTTTTGTTTGTTTGATTTAGGGTTTTTGTGGAGCTATTGTATCTGAAATTTCTTCGCTGTCATGCAATCTGTAGCGCCCACACAAAATGTCTTGTGATTCCGAGGCCTAATTTTCGATGTATCCCCCCCCCTCTAGATCCACAATGTTAACGAGGCTTTTCAGTGATCCTTCACTGCTTCCCGACGTACAAAAATATTCCGGCTGGGCCGAAGACAGCGACAGCGAGGACAACAAGGTCAAAGAGGAGGATCAGGACACCCAGGACGGCATGGAGGCCTCTGGTCTAAGAGGAGGCAGTCGGACTCACTCAGAACACGATGGGGAAGACGACGAGGACGACGAAGTGGAGGAAGAGGACGACGGAGAGGACACGGAGGGAGACAGGCCCAAGAAACGGGGTCCCAAAAAACGCAAAATGACCCAGGCCAGGGTCGAGCGCTCCAAGATGCGGCGGATAAAAGCAAATGCTAGAGAACGCAATCGCATGCATGACCTGAACTCTGCTCTGGACAATCTGCGTAAAGTGGTGCCCTGCTACTCAAAAACACAAAAACTGTCCAAAATTGAGACGTTACGATTGGCCAAAAACTATATCTGGGCCCTGTCGGAGATATTACGCTCTGGGAAAAGGCCTGACCTTGTGTCCTACGTCCAGACGCTGTGCAAGGGTCTCTCCCAGCCTACAACCAACCTGGTGGCGGGATGCCTCCAGCTGAACTCCCGCAACTTCCTCACTGAGCAGCAGTGCCAGGAGGGGGGCAGGTATGGGTCAGGGTCCTTCTCCATGCATTCCTACCCTTACCAGTGCGCGCGTCTGTCTAGCCCCCACTGCCAACCGGGCTCGAACTCGCACCCGCTGAGGACACATGGCTATTGCTCGGCTTACGACTCACTGTATGGCGGGAGCGGATCCCCGGAGTATAACAGTCCCGAATATGAGGGGCCTCTCAGTCCGCCTCTGTGCATCAATGGCAACTTTTCCCTGAAGCATCAAGGCTCTGCGTCCCCCGACAACGAGAAGGGGTACCACTATTCTATGCATTACTCCGGTCTGCCTGGCTCCAGACCTACTGGGGCCCACAACCTGGTGTTTGGCTCCTCGGGGACCCGGAGCGGTATTCATACTGAAAACGTCCTGCCTTACCACGACATGCACATACACCACGAACGGGCCCCCGTATATGACGAATTGAACGCGTTTTTTCACAATTAGACGACAAGCCTATCGTGCGTCCCCTTGCAATCAACAATCTATCCACGGCACACTTTTTGACAAGCTTACCCGCCAGGATTTAGGCATTCTGGGGAAATCCTCCACTTGTTGTCATTAGTGTTGTTCTTTTAATTTGTTGTCTTGAAACATGTTTTTGCTATAGTCAGAGATGTAGTGGAAGGTAGTCCACCTAACCTGCAAAGTGTTATTTTGTGCAATGTTTCTATCTCTAAGCGGAAATTTGACAAAACAAATCAAGACTAATGAGGAAAATGGAATTTTAAATTGTTCATAATTTTAATGTGTAGTTTGTCTTTGTATTGGTGGTTGTCTGCATTTTCATGGCTGGGAGTCAAAGTTTACCCACTAATTTATTCACCACTACATCACTGGCTACAGCTCTACCCTGATATTTGCGACGGTTTTCTAATAAAATACATGAAAACCGAGCAAAACGACATCACATTTGGAAAGATGTGTTTGTATGTTTGTTTGGTTTTGTTTGTTTTTTTTAGAAATAATTAAATCCAGACGAACACAGAGGGAAAAATCCTGAGAACTGTACTTGTTGGGTTGCTTTAGAAGAATCTGTTCTACAGCAAATCAATCGTTTCTGCGTCTATGCAAAATCTAACGAGGCCACAGAGCGAGGCAAGTAGGCCCAGAAGGACACTGTATGTTTCATCAGCACTGTTGCTGCACGCACGGGTGCGCGCAGACACACAAATACACACGCGCGCGCACACACACACATATATACAAACACAGGAATAAACACGAATCTAAAAATGGGCTGGCCACAATGTTCAACTTCTAAAATAAAAAAAATAAATAAACAAAAAAATTAAAAAAAATTAAATTACATTGGAATCGGACCTTTTCTTATTTAATTTTCTACTTCTATTCATACATATTACCGTTGCTCTTCTAAGTGAGCCATTGCACTGTATTTTATTTTCAAATCAAATTTTTGGTTCCATATTTTCTATTTGCAATCTGCTATGCTGAACACTTCACTATTATTATTATTATTATTATAACTATTATTATTACTATTATTATTATTATTATTATTATTGCACGTATTTATTGTATTGTTTTCTATTTAATGTTAATAGTGTCCGGAAATGAAGGGAACACTGTGTTGCTGACCATTGTTCTATTTTTTTGCTTTTTTGTTATTTTAATTTATTTATTTTATTAATATTATTATTGCTTTATTTTTTGAAAAGACTCAAGTCTTTTAACTTTGTATTCAACCAACTGTGTGGTACAATAAAACAACGATAAACGAGACTGTGCAAACTGATTCCTTTCTAAGTCTTTGGACATCTACATGAGTTTTATATCCCTTACAGACCACATCTTGAATTAAAATGACTTTAACTTATAAGAAAAAAAAAGTGCATAGCCCGCATCACTCCTTTTGGATATTATGAGCCTGACCGGGCCTCGTGCCACAACCTGCAGGAGTTCCTCCAAGCCTCGGGGCTTTTATCCTATAAAATAGGGCAGGAGGGAGAGATCGGTGTTGCCATCTTTATCGATTGACTAAAATGGTGCCAGTGCGTCGTTTTTGCCTGGCGAAGGTCTCGGGTTTACAAAGCAGCCTTTAAAATGCATGGAATGATTTGAATGTATCTCAGGACGTCAACAGATGTACTGCGGACATTTGGATTAAGGGAGAATCTACAAGATGAATAAAAACTGGACACCGTGGTGGACACACGCACACACACACTCTACACTCTACACTCTACACACACTCACTCACACACACACACACACACACACACACACACACACACACACACACACACACACACACAAAATAGAGATTAAATTATGCTAAGAGCTGCAATTAACAGCATCATGGAGTCTCCTTCACACTTTCTTGACCAGAAAGAAGGAAGAAAGAAGTCTCTTTCAGCACCTCGGACAGCTCTTACACCTGGTGTTTGGTCCATGCAGTGTGAAGCTTAACGCCATGCAGAACATAAAGGGCTCCATTTTGGGAGTGATTTTTTAGATTTTTAGGAAACAAACACGTTGTGTATGTCCTTTTCTTTTGCACCAGAATATTCCATCCCTCATTCAGAAGTCTAAAGTTCCAACACCAAAAGGAAAACACATAAACACCTCTTTTGTTAATCATCACATTATTTCGATAGCTTATATACTCTTTACATCATTGATACATAAGCATTAGGCCTGTTTGTTTCAAATGCCTTTATATACACACACACTTTGCGATCCTGACTCAACGGAAGCAATGCAGCCGTGACACCAGCTAAAATGCAAATATTTGTTAAAACGATATTATTTTGAAGACTATTCATTATCACACTCCTGCTGATGTATAATCAATTCACTTTCCTTTTCTAAAAGTTCCCTTCTTCAAACTTTAACACATCTGAAACATTTAAACACGTCAGTAATACGGCAATATGAATATATGGGCTTATTCATCAGGTGTTTGAATTGATTCAGGTGGATATATGAGGTGTAAACTCTCCCTATCACACACATCAACTTATCACGGAGGAGAAGTCTGAATAACATAATTTCTAAAAACCAATTTAACCACCTTTCATTTATTTATTTATTATTTAAAGAAAGAAAAATCACCACACGCTGTCACAGTGCAAGGGGCAGCCGTTGCGACCCCGGCCGGGTTTGGAGCTCTGCCCTGGAACCCATATGCTCCCCAAAATGTGGTGGGTGCTCACTGCTGTAATGACACACACAGGACCTGAGTGGCGGGTGATGGTACGCAACATCAACACCGAAGAGAAAGCAAATAATTATATAAATATATCAAAAAGCAAAACTCAGATTGTTCCACGGCTTTTTAAAATAAATCCGAGGTTTTGGGCGCGGAGAATGTTTTAATTATATTGATGTTTAAATATGTTGCTTTGAAATGTGGGAATCATGTATTTTTTCTGGAACAACTTGCTTATCATTTCCTGTCAATTCGTTAAATCTGTGTGCTCCCACGAATTTAATCTGCTGATATCAATGCTTAAGGTTTGGATGATTACGACACACCATAAGTTATGTGAGAATGTAATAATGTTCTGTGTAAACCATACACCGATAAAAAAAAATAATAACAATTTTTACTTAGTTTCCGTCAAAAAAGAGAAAAAAATCAGCACTTTCTTAATTAAACGTATGTATTCAACACATTAACCTCGACGTCTGTACTAAGTATTGATCTAACGAAGATTGACATTATTTCAAAATAAAATGAGTGTTTTATTGTGAAAACTAAGTTATGAAAATTGCCATTTTTATCTCTCTCTTGCCCAAAAGAGGAAGATATCTTCATGTGGAATATAAAAATTGTAATGCCTTGAAAAGCTTGAAAAAAGACGAGTTTTTCGTCGTGAACATACCTGTAACAGGAAAAAAATATATATCGCTACATGTTTTGTAGTTCGGACATATTGACGGCATATATTTTTACTGATCCTCAACTAGTCTGTAAATTCTTCTCTAACAACAGTATGTTGTTTTATGTGATAAATATCATTGAAGATTGATCAATATATTAAAAAAAAAATACTTCTATTTATAGAAGCTCAACTTATGGGTGCAGTGACAGTACCTGGTGGGAATCAAACCGATGATCAGACACTGTTGTTTCGGATTATTTGCTTTAAACCTTCTCCCACATAAAACTCTGAGGCCCACTCTGCTTTTTTTGTGTTAACACTTTTGTGCCCCTATATTCTTTTTGGCCTCATCAGCAGAAAAAATAAATAAAAAGAAAAGGCTGCATGGATTTCTGGAGGAGCCAATCTAAAAGCGAAGCCAGCCAGCAGTGGGAGAGGGCATCTATCAAAATACTCCCCGAACCCCCGACACCACCATCACCACCTCCTCTTCCTCCACAGTCCGGTGAGAGTGAAAGAGTGAGAGGCTGGCAGGCTGGCGGAGGAAAGCCGTGCCAAGTCCCTTAATGTTCCCCAGCAGCAGCACCAGGAGCTCCGGAGAGGACAACCCAGTGTGTGCGCCAGTGTGCCAGTTCACCGGGCCAAAGTGGCACTGCTGGGAGGAGTCGATGTTTCTTTCCTAATTTTTGCAGCATCTGTTCATTATCCAGGACGTTTAAAAACGAGAGCGCTCATCCCGAGTAACCCTTCGCAAAACACACACACACACACATATCGTACACACAACTCACGCAGACACACAGCAGTAAGGCATTTCTGTGAAGAGTTGGCCTATGAATATGCATATTTCTCTCTAATGTTATGTAGTACACGAGCTCATGCATTGCAAGAAGGTTGTGTTGCATCCTTGGAATTTAACTGCGGGTGTTGAAAGCCCTTACATGCGGTTACCTTGCAACAAATTAGGCTGATGGCACACATACAGACACACGCGACAGCCAAATTTGAAGGAAAGTAGTAGTAGTTGATTTTAAAAATCGCAGGCAGCTTGCAAAAGGTTTTAGCTTTGAAGGAAAAAGAGCAAATCAGTTAGATTGGCAACCTCTTGTCTACTAACTTGCCACTGTTAGTCATGCAGTGAACGCATTTATGCTTTTAGTTCCATGGAACGATTACAGGCCTCTGCATGAGCGCTAAGTGCGTGTAGAGGGAAAGAGAGGTTGTGACACAATAAGCTCATAAAGGAGTGTGCAATAAGGTCAAATTGAGAAATATTTTAAATATAAATATATGCAGCTCTCGTCAATAAAAAAAGAAAAGCGACGAGGAATTCACAAGTGTTTTTCTTATAGAGTTTATGATTTTCTGCAAACATATTTTTTCTTTTCTGTGATTAAATCATTTAATATATAATTTGTGGTGATTTCGTAATTAAAAACTAAGTTGGATTTACAAAAAAAAATCTTTTAGCTAGTCTGACTTAAGAAAAAAAACTTCCAGTGACACTCCGTGCTCCACTCAGGATGAAAAGTGAGTGAATGAATCTCGCTGTTTAAATTATCATGTTCATGCCCACTCGTTTTCTCACTCAACTTGGTAGGGGGAAAAAATCAAGAGTGTTTGTCCGACATAACAGTCAATAGTGCGATTATCAAAATGTCACAAGTACTATGGTGTGAATTCCAATTAACGTCTAGCTAAAATAATAATCGAGTGTTTTTGCTAAATGCAGATATCAGTTAAGAATATGTGCAAAAGATATGAGGGGGGATAAAAGCGCTGGGAATTAAAAGTCGATGGGGGAAAGATGATCTGGTCAAGCGATTGTGAGCTGTCGCAATCTGTCAGTGACTGAAAACAAAATGAGTCAGTTAAAAGGGACACAGACGGGGAGACAGAGAAATATACAACACAGTGTGTGTGTGTGTGTGTGTGTGTGTGTGTGTGTGTGTGTGTGTGCGTGCGTGTGTGTGTGTGTGTGTGTGTGTGTGTGTGTGTGAGAGAGAGAGAGAGAGAGAGAAAGAGAGAGAGAGAGAGAGAGAGAGAGAGAGCGAGATTTAATAATTTATGAACAAAAAAAGGAAGAATGAGGTAAGTACACACACACCAGTGTTTACATTAACTTCTCTGGCACCTGCGCGCACGCCGCAGCGCTGAAAAACTGAAATGTTCCACATGTGTACAGACTGAGGAAACAATCGCGCAGGCTTCGGCCAACCCTTTTGCCAGACTCTGTGCCAGTGCGCCCCCCCCCGCCCCTCACACTGCCAGACAAGGGTGCAGGCCTGTCACTGGCAGTTCGTTCAGAGGAAATTCCTCAACATCTGTTTGTTATCGCACAATGGGGCACGGCGGAGTACAGGCAGTGGGGCAGGAGACGAGGCAGAAGCTAAACTGAGAGTGTGCTATACTGCTGGAGGTTCTGCCAAGGGAAAAAGAGGTGGGTGGGGGGAGGAGGAAGTAAGGTGGAGGGGAAAGGGGCGACAGGAGGTTGGGGGGTAAAAGGGGCAGGGATAAACTGCCAGGGGTGCAAAAAACCGCCCCAAAAAACAGAGGTGGAGATCAGGGTGAGAGCCAGGTAGGTTTCAGGGCCTTGGCGGATGGCCAGGTGCTTTTTTCCGGGGTTTCTGCGGTGCAAGATGTTGACGCATAGGATGTCTACCTGAACCGAAATGTTTGTTCACGTAAATTGAGTACAGAAACTCTTCTTGACCTGTATGACATCCTTACCATGGCCCAGTTCCGGTATGCTCAGGAGGTTCCGGCGGGTGGGCGTGGCTGGCCTCCTGTTTAGGAGGTTAAGTAGAAGCGTGCGCAGGGACGCAACTGGATCAGAGGGGGTTGGGGTTCGTTGCTGGTCTACACAGATGGCATGTGTACGCGTGCATGTGCGTGCGTGTGTGTTATGATAGGGTTGGATGATGCCCTGGTCACATGGGCAGCAGTAATTGGCCTCCATATTGACCAGTTTGCAGCGCTGGGGGGCGGGCAGTCTCCCAGCTGGACCTGTCAGATGGCATCGCATCCACCTCACTGATCACCCCCCGGACGACCTCCGTACCTCTCCCCTTTCCCTTTCATCTCTCCCTTTTCCTTCATCCCTTCATCATCTCCGCTTCTCTCAGTCACCTTTAATCTCCATTCGCCCGCCTCTTCTGCCATCAGAGGATGACCTGCTCTGTCCATCACCATTAATTTCCTCAGCTCTTCCAAACTTGAAGCAAGAACTTTAGAGTAGCCTTCTGGCTCATCACAGGCTGATAAACACCTTTTTCTTCTATGCTTGCCTATGATCATCAGCTTTGATTTATTAGATAGGAGCACTGCAAATCTCATATTTTTATGGATTAATAAACTGACCCCTAACTTTGACCTTGAAGCAAGCCAAAAAAATACCTATTTGTTTTTTGGTTGTTTTTTTTCAGTGCAGTATTCAGTTAACAATAATTTTGATTTAAAATAAAAAACCTTTTGATACAGCTTGTCTTGATTAAGTAATTGAAATTCATTGTTGGGTCTGAAATGCAAATTTGATGTGCCATCATTGAAATAATTAAACTCATAGATTTTGGTGGGACAAAGTCCTTGAACTAAAAACAGTGCAATGAAATGAGGGAAACTAAAAGAGGTAAAGATAATGAGAACATTTCAGTGAGAATTTTTTTATAAGAATTAAGAACATTTCATGTAATGTTTATAATAACATTGGACCACCATGAAACAAAACCAGACCATTCCACGCAATCAACTAAACATTATTTAGTTTCTAAAGCAAAAATAATGCTCTTATTTAAAGGTGGGAAAAAATTTTAAGCAGGAACAATTGACTTGCAAAAAGAAAGAAAAACATGTTTTTGCAGCGTGTAAAACAGACTTCTGTGTATCTGCTTGACTTCTGACATGGTATCACCCTCCCACCTGGAGAAGTGATGGTGTGCGTTTTGCTGTGAGGCGCCCGACTGTGAGGAGTTAGCGCTATAGAAAGGATTTCATCCCAGGCTTGGCAAGGAAGGGTCTCTGGGTAGGTACAGAACAATCGTCTCTCCTTCGGTCCTGCCAGCCAGGAAACACAGAGAGCTGGCACGCGCTCAGTGGGAAAAAGAGCGGGAGTGACAAGGGGGATGGACACACATATACACACACAGTCATTGTGTTCATCCCTTCTTCACAGCACCAAAATGGGTTCTGATGATGCCGCCGGGGATTGTGGGATGACAGGCTGGTTCTGCGAAGTGAATGGGAGGACCTTATGAAAATAGTCTGTAAAATGACCGCAGTGTTAGTCTGCTGTGAGACTAACAGATACACAGACAGACAGACAGAGAGGGAGGGAGAAGAGAGAAGAAAATAGAGACAGAGAAAGCAATGAAGAGACCGGCAGAGCAGCACAGTGTCTGCCATGCATGAACCTCTGCCAGGAAACGCTCACATGGGAACACACGTATAAGAGTTTGTGTGTATGTTCAATAAACATTCACGTGAACAAGTGCTCTTTGTATTTTTCAGTACAAGTGGACACAGGAGTGTATAACGCACATGCATGCAGTGTGTGCGTGCGTGTGCATGCGCGCCTTTATGCATGAGCAAGAATGAGAAGGAGGATGAGGAGAGGTGGGAGAGGAGGGTGAAGTGTGTTTGTGTGTGCGGAGGAGAAGGAGGGAGGTGGGGGGAGGAGTGGGGTGCACGTTTAAATTCTGTGACATCTGTTCATTACAACTAGAGTGTGTTTATTTTTATACAGCCAGCCACAAGCAGTGAGCTCGACTGGCACCGCTGGTTAATGTACCAGCCTGAGAAGACGACAAAGCAAATGAAATATTAACCGACAGACAGACAGAAAAAAGGAGATGAGTGAGGACGAAGGGAGAGAAAGGGGGAAAATTATAACATAATATGTAACAAAAATGCACAAACACACACACACAAAGACATACACACACAGTGTCTAACCTCACACAATAAAGTCCCCCATTCTGATCTAATTAAGAAGAAAGACACAGTCAACAAGACACAGTGGAAAGGCCTAGGAATCTGCACGCACATGTGTCTGCTGCAGGCAGGATAAAGGAAAGTGATGTTTAGCGGATACAGGTTGCAATACACAAAGATGCTTCTACATTCCCCATTACTTAAAATAAGCTTCATTCTTTTCAGACAAAATCACAAATGTCTGTTGAAGCTACAGAGAACACAGCACTGCAACTGATACACACAGTTCAACATGAAGGTTACTCCCTTTTTAGTGTATTTAACCGGAAAAGTGTTGAATGATTTGATTTCCAGCTGCTGCACGGAATATTTCAGAAGGTGTTTTGTGTCCACAGCTGTGAGGAAAAGGAGAGAATTTTTGATTTTCTAGCAATCGTCTGACATCTTGTTTTTAATGTTCTGATTTTAAGAGCATCACTTGGAATTGTATTTTCATCTGTTAACTTGTTCTTGTCTTAAACTTGTTGACTAAATTGGCTCCAAAGCACAATGTCCTTAGATTATGATATGATGTGTTAGTTTTACATGGCTAATATGAGGCTGATTGTGGACTCTTTGCTTTTCTGCTGGTGGGGATTACCTATTATTCGTCCAATGGGACACATCGTTGCTGGTCAGCTCAGGCCAATCTGTTCTGCTGCTCATGTAGTCACAACACTTGACCAAGAGCGCAGACCAACAACATTCCAGACTTTTGCATCAACAAGGTCCCTGCACTGCACTCCCTCTGACGACAGCCTCAACTGCCCCCACGCCCAGCTCCACTCTCATGCTCCCCTGGGACAGCCTGCTCTGGAATGCCACTCATGGGGAAGAATCTTGCTGCAGGCACTCAATATGTCACATGTGTCTCTGAGAAAGAGAGAGAGCCTGAGAGAGGTGTGACAGGTATGTGGTTTTACAAGGCAATGACAGGTTGGCTGTCATGCCTTTGTGTGTGTGTCTGCGTGTATGTAAAAGACTGCCAGATTAAAGGTTTAAAGGGTTCAGATTAACAGGCTCAGGATGCAACGCCTTGCTCTGAGCAAAAGGGAATTAGGATGGCATTAACATCTCCTCTGTACCAGCACATTAGCCATTCATTACCGTGTGGTTGCACAATCAGTACCAGGCTGTCCCTCTGTGTTATTGCATTCATGACAATGTTAACATGTCGGAACGCTTTGTTATTCATAGGCCATTAGCACAACTAGAATTTAACCACTCACTAATCAGGAGTTAATCACCACGTTCCTTCATTTTAAAAGCATTTTCTCAAAGTTTGAATTTATTAACATCCTTTGATTTACACCTTGGAACTTTAATATTTCTGATTCTACTACACTCTTCAGTTCAGCTTCTGCGTCTGTTTCCAGTGTGTGCAGTGACACAAACGGGCATCTATGCTGCACTGAACCCTGTACACCAGTATGTTGTAAATCTGTAGAGCTGCTCTGTGAGAGCATTTTGGAAAGGCAGAAAAAGCACTGAAACATAGCAAAACACAAAGGGACTCCAATGCAAGTCATCAATGCCAATTAAAAATTATTTGTGCCAAAATAAAGCTCAGTGGCTCTGCGAGATATTAAATGTATAAAGTGTTTATCAGCTCTGGGTTTTAGAACTAATACTTTAATATCGCACAGCACTGTGTTTTGAAGATGTTTGTTTTTGATTGAGCTGAGGATTTTTTCTTCCCTCTACAAGAGATGCTCAATTTATGGGTACTGATTTATTTATGCTCCTACTTCCCAAACACTTAAAATGAAGCTAAGCTTGTGCCCATTCATTTAAGTGGGTACAGCTGAAATTTTTACATTGTTTTAAATTCCAATATGAAAGAGGTACCGCAATGTGATGAGTCCAGAGAAAATATTATCGGAATCTCTTCGGGTTTTAAGAGGTTTAAAGCAACTTGTAGCTCATTGTTAGCTAAGTGTCCCATAACTTTGATGTTTTTATTTTAAACATTACTCTGATAATGTTGTTTTCAGCTAGAGCAAGCAGCTGTTCCAAGTGGAAAAAAACCTCTAAAAACCCCCTGACCTGCCTGCCACTAAACATAAACAAATATACAGGATATGTTAAAAAATCTCTGCGTTTATCATAAAAAAAAAACTACCTCAAAGGTTAAAGGAGACCAAAGAGTTAAAAGAGAGCAAGTATCCCATTCAAATTTACCAAGTCCAAAATGCAACTTTTAAATGAACGCTAATTCTTGGCTAACAAGTTTGTCACCTTAACACCTTAAATTATACTTTATTGATCCCCGTAGGGAAATTCCTCTCTGCATTTAACCCATTCACTCAGTGAAGCAGTGGGCAGCCACTGGGCACCCGGGGAGCAGTGTTTAGGGACAATACCTTGTTCAGTGGTACCTCAGGATAGCTCTTCAGGGGAATCAAACCCCCGACCTTCCAATCATGGGGCCACCACTCTACCTACTGAGCTATCCCTGCCCAAATCACTGTGAATTAAATCAAATTAAATCACCTTGAATTGTGATTATGAAGTGCTCTGTTCACTGACTACAAGTAGATAAAAGAAATAAGTACAGCGTGTTTAACAGCAACACAAGAAAGAAACTGTGCCTTTAAAACATGGTTTTAAATTTGAGAAATGTATTTGTTACCTGGGATGACAAATCATCTTCTCTATTGCCTCATTTCTACATTTATACGAAGGCAAAGCAATACATTTTGTGCTGCAAAATTCAGTTTGAACAATTTCTAGATGACACACTTCACACAGAATAGCATGCCTAATTCATTAAAGCACTGCACAACTCTCAACTGCAAACTTTTCCATGTGCCTGAGCGTGCCAAGAGAGATGTGAAGACATGGACTGACACACCATCTCTTCTCTAAAGCCTTCCTCCTCAGCATCGCCAGATTAAGGGATTAGCAGGCAAGGCAAGCACTAAAGCTGGCTAATTCTCACCCAAGCGCAGAGAGCTAAGGCTACCCAGAGCCCCGTGGAGCCCCTCTCTCCTCAGAGCAGCTGTGTGGTGGAAAAGAGGGACAGAAACACTTCCCTCTGAGGGACCGGAAGAAAAGGAAAGAGAAATCAAAGCATCGTTTGTATGACTTTTGCACGGATGGCCTTTTATTTAGTGCTAAGGACAAAAGCAAAGTTTGTATACCCCGCAAAGTGTCAAATATACTTTCCTCTGTAAATAGTGCAATTAATTTCATAAGATTTTAAATCATTTGTATTGTTCTCCATTGTATTACTTTGGATCTGTAACACAGATTCTTTAATGTGTCCTCGTATTATGTGTTGATACAAGAACCCACTTCAAATAGAATCCGGACAAACAGACTATAATACAGTGCGATCCTTATGCAGTGATCAGGATCTAACCAGTACTAATGGGACGTCACAAAGCTTTACTTAACATAACAATGTCCCAGCACTGCCACTTTTTATACATGACTGCACTTGATATCTATTCATTTAGAGTTCCCTTTCACACCAACATTTAGATCTTTGCTGGTATGAGAGGCATACACTATGAATCAATGAATCAAGGGTCCAACTAATTAATTGTTGAGAGATATAATATAAAGAAAAATTGTTAACCAGACAGGCAGCTGGATACTTGTTGAAATTCTGGGTCTATATTAATTATATTTTATTTGAATGAGACCAAACCAATCAACATTAACAAAAGCACTTTTAAAGTGATATTTACTATTTCTCTTGGACGAAGGTTGGAAAGTTGGTGGGACACAAAGGCAAACAATGAAGCATGGGGGAAAGATTTCCCAGCAGAGTCTCAGCACAAACACACACATATTCATCTTGAGTTTCTGTGCACTTGGGAGAGCAAAAGCAGGTAAACGACATCTATCTCAGTTCGCATACAATGAACAAGAGGAAAGGCAATGAAAGTGAGAGAGAAAGAGAAGGAGAAACGGGGGTAAAGACAGAGAGGGTCCGTGGTTTGGGCGCGTGCTCTCCAGTGGGCAGAGGACAATGCAAAGCTGGCAGAGTTAGTGTCTCTTGCCAGAGGGAATAGAGTGCCACATGGTGCCCCTTTTGAGCAGGGCCAGCCTGGAGGGGGATGTGGGCCACAATGCATGCACGCATGTGTGCTTGTGTCTGCTTTTGTGCATGCACTTGTGCACATATGTGCATGTGTGTACATCCGCACATATCTTTTCAAAAGGTGTAGAGTCGAGGATAATGTATGTTCAAGTTTTAGGTGTAATTTATGTAGATTCATGTGTGTGTTAAAGTGCAAAACTGGTTGTGTGAGTGTGTGTGTGCCTATGTGAAGGAGGGGGTACAGCAAGGTGGGGCACGGGGTGGGTGTGTGTGCGGGGGAGTCCCAGTTCCCTTTTGCATCTTAAATTCCTCAACATCTGTTCAACCCTTCTCCGTGGTAGCAGCAGCGGGTTGTGATTTCTCTGTGTATGTGTGCACGCATGCTTCTGTGTGTTGACTGTTTGTGTCTGTCTGCATATGTGCATGCTCTGCTGAAGGTGCTGGTTGTTACCCGCACCTTAATTAGAAGAAGACAGAGACTCATTTTCAACAATACTTTCAGGTAATGGGAGGCGTTCACAGTGAATACAAAGAGAGACCCATTCACCTCCAAAAACTGCGACGTCTCCTCTGCTCCCAGGACTGTGACCCAAATTACATCTCAAGTTTAACGCCTTTGATCAAAAACTAAAATGCATGTTGCATGTTTGCATTGTTAATTTTGTGTTTCCCTTAATCCAGCAGTGGATAAGGCTACGGTTTGCAGATGAAGCAGGATAACGTACAAAGCCAAGTAGGGCAACCTGAATGACCCAAGAGTGTGTCCCAGCTATTAAGCCTGACTGCATTTAGTACAGTTTTCTAGCACAGATTTGAAGAAGTCTGAGTGAGATGTGGGTTAGCAGTAGAGCACCATGTGCACGTATGAATGCGAAATGACAAAGATTTTTGAAATGAAATATTTAGGTCCTGTGTGCCATCTCCTGAGCGAGAGCGACTTTCAAAGCGTAAACACAAACAGCTCTGAGCGAAAGTAGTGGTGCAAAATAAATTTTATCAAGTACGGTATATGTTTTCAATGCCACTATCTTTACTAATAACTTTAATAACACCATACACAACAAACTGACTACATTTCAGAGCAGAAAACTCTTCTCTAAACTCAATTTAACTAACAGTCCAGCAATTGTTTATTATATTGCAGTTTAAAAAGTATACATTGTTAGAAATTAAATGACAATGCAATGCAGAAAATAAGTAACATTAGCAAGTTATGTAGCAGTAGCTGCATGCTTTCAGATGACTTTACATACAGAAGTACAATGGCATTCTCTTATAGCAATGCAAGTTAAGTTTATGTTTAATATAGGATGTAAAACTCTGTTCATCAGTTGCCTGTCTGGGTCAGAGGTAGACACATAAAGCAACGAGACTGCACAGACCCATCTGTAACCTCTTTGACAGACACTATCCATTCGGCACCCCTCACTAACCCGGTGCCAGTCTTGTGCCACCTTGATGCCAAGCCTGCCAAACTTATGTCACATCAGACCAGACCCTGTGTCAACTCCTCACAGTACATATGCCAACCCGATGCCCTCCACATGCCAACCTCATGCTAGATTGGTGGCAATCCTCAGACAACAATATGCCAAAGGAGGACCTCTGTTTGGTCCTGTGTGCTAATCCCCCTCAGTGGTGGGCACTGGGCGACACTGTATGGAAGTGGAAAAGGTCAAAAGTCACTAGTGAATTAGGGTTCAAAGACAAATCTGTCGTTTTGGTTCTTCTTCAGTGAATGCAATTAGCAATGAAATCCTGCTCCCAAGCCCTGCTTAAGCACTAATCTCAGAGTCTCTGGGTTCCCTCCAGTCTGCCTGTCTACCAGCCTGTCTCCCACCAAAGCCCCTCACCTCTGTCTCTCTCTCTCTGTCTCTCTCTGTCTCTCCTGATGCCTGCTGGCACTTTGGGAGCAGTGCCCCTCCAATCCCTGTACCCCCCCATCCTCCATTTCCACCTCCCCCACCCACCTCCTATCTTCCTCCCTCCCTCTTCCTCCTCCTCTGGATGCCAGCCGACGGCCCTCACAGTGTGGCACGCCATCTGCTGCCGCCCGCCCCGGCAACCCATCCACCCCTCCTCTCCCCCCGCTCTCCCCCCAACACACCCTGCAGACAGCAGCTACCCACAATCCCCTCTGCCTCAGCCGCGCAGCGCATAGAACAGGAGGCTTTCACACAGATCACTTCACCCCCCGATGCCCCCGCCATAAAGGAGGAAACTGGGGAAAGTGTGTGTTTTTGTGTATCTACGATGAAGGTGGTGGGGGCTTTATGGCCGAAGGAGGCAAGCTAAATAAAAACAACACACGTTCTGTACATGCATCTGTACATCCATGTATGCACGCCCAATACAAAACACTCTGTTATACTTCACATTTGTTTTTTGTTGTTGTTTTTTGATTTTTTATCTTGCTGAGCATGCATTCACATTCCCAAGTTACTTGTTCACACTTAGCCAAACACACTTTTTAACTTGAAGTTTACTTTTTTTGGGTTGTATAAGCCACATACACAACTATCATTCTCTCACATGCATTCAGGACTTGATCTTCTACTTCAAATGTCTTTTTTTTTTAGCGAGTTTACAGATAATTTCTACAAATATATAGAAATCCAAGCAGGATGTTGATCTTGTCGTCTGTTACAATATATGTCAGTAAATTTGGATACCATCACTGAGTCTTGTACTTGTGCGTTGGATTTTGGTGTTGCGTTTTACATTTAGTTAATAGGATGGACACAATACAGGACGCCTTGACACAGGCGTAAAGCCTCTTTACCAATACGCATGCCGCTGCTCCTGGTGGCAGGGCTCTCTGATTACTGTTTATCTTTGAAAAAGAGGAATAAATAAGATGAGAGGCATTAAACTATAGAGCAGAGAGAGAGAGAGAAGGAGAGAGAGCAGTGCTCCATCCATCTTGTGTGAGTATGGAGCCTCATTCCTGGCACTCTATCCATCAATGAGCGCAACATTAACTCTCTGGATCAGAACCAACATCCCCAGATCTCTCTCCATCTCTTTTCCCCTCCCCTCACTCTACTAAACACACACACCAACACACTGATGCAGCATTAGTATTCCAGTTCCATCTATGAAAAACCTCAACATCCACCTCTCTACCTTCCTCTCACCAAGACCCCGTTGTTTTCTGTGTTCATCCCAAAATCTCCCACTCTACTGGAAATCAAGGAGATATTTTTACACTTCACATGCCGGTTTGGTTTTGCTCATCTTTCTATCCATCTTTACGCACCACACCACCTAAACAGTAAACCTCCTCTGCACCTCTGATGTTTAGTTTGTCTCGATTCGCCTCTTCTTTTCTCCTCTCCAGATCTCCTCTTTGCTGAGCTGCCTGATCCGCTCCTCTCTTTGTCTCTCTCCCAGTTGGTGTTAATAATTTAACTACTGAGCTGCTGCAGAGCTGGCTCGTGTCCAGGCCTCAGATTGGCACTGTCTGTCTATTTATGACACTGTGTGGCGGTGCACATGTGTGGGATGTGCAAGAGTGAGAGGAGGATTGTGCGTGAGTGTGCGGGTGAATGCGTGCATGTGTTTCCCTATTAGACTTCAGCCAACAGCAAATTAGCCTTCAAAGCCACAAGACTGACACCTAATGTGAAGTTAGAGAGAGATATGCGAGTTACATTCTTTTTGCAGATTTCTCTTTGCAAAAATGCGTTATTTAACTTACTATTATTTTAAGGAGTCAGTTTGTATTAGTGTAGTGAGTGGGACACCTAATAACCAATCACAATAAATAGCTGAAGGTCTACTTGACTTTGAGGTTATGTTTAGTGTGATGTAACAGCAGTGGGTGTGAAGTTATTTTTGCTCAAACCCCTTGGTAATCATGCTGAAAATGATTTGGAGTTTTACTTGAAAATCTTTATGTATACTGGTGATCTGTCCAGGATGTACCCTGCACATATGACAAGTTAGACAGCCTCCAACCCTCAACCCCAAACCTGGATGGATGGATGGTCGCCATTCAAGTTACATTCTTATCTTAAAATAACATGCATATCACTTTACTCAAGCTTTTACTGCTCCTCAAAAACCTTAAATTCACACATTAAAAAGGAAACAAAATACAAAAGGGAGTGTATATTGGAATTGCAGTATCAAAAGCTTACAGGAACCACAGTCCTAAGATTACATTTTAATCTTAGGACAAGTTTGTAAGTTTTATGTGTCTAATTGGGGAAAAGAAACACTGAGAATTAATAATAGTGAAGAAAAGTGTGAGTTTGGTGACTGAACACTAAAGATTCTTCACAGTAGTTTTAAAGGTCTTTTGCAATAACGCAAACAATTTTTCTCATCTTTGGTTTCATTCATAGTACTGTATCAAATTGATGTGAAAATTCAGGATATTTCATACAGTAATGCAATATCATAGTTACCACAACGCCTTTTGTGAAAAATACATACGCTTCATGATAATAAGTGTTGTGATGGTTATTTGGAATGGGATCTGGTATGGCTGAGAGCACTCTTAAAATTCAGGTTTCTTCCTGTTAAAAGGGAGTTTTTCCTTCCTGTTGTCACCAAGTGCTTGCTCAGTTCAAACTGTAAATCAAACTTAAATCTTTCATTTATTTAATTTGTTAAATTTACCTTAGCTTTTTTTTAGTTTAGTTGCATCATAGTGTAGTAGTTTACACATTGCCCAACCAGCCAGAGATCCTTGGTTTGATTACAGGAGGAGACACAAATCCCTTGGGGGTTGTGTCAGGAGGGGCGTTCAGCATAAAAATCTACCAAATCAAAAATGTAGCACTTACCCGCTGTGGCAACACCTTTTGAATAAGGGAACAGCTCAAAGTAGCTTTGATCTTAGTCCTTAGTTTTTGAAGTTTACTTATCTGTATATTTTGCCTGCATATTGAGGAACATGATTGCACGAGTATGTTCCATTAATTAATTTGTATGGGATACAAGAAGGCACAACATTTGAGACTAGGGCCTCTTAACTTGTCACTCTTAAGTTGAGGCTTACATAATTTTATTCTTAAAAAAAGAGAGAGAGAGAATTAAAGTAAAGCATCTTGTCATAGTTTACAAGGAATTTAATTCAGATTATATGGGCGAAGACGTGCAAAAGTATTTTACAGTAACAAATTTATCATGGAGGTAAACATAAACCTTAAAGTCTATAAAGAGCATAGTACCATGCTATATTTATAGCAAGAGACCATTGCTGTACATTACAGTAGGTTGACTGTAAAATAAATGTTCAGTGTTGTCAATCAGAGCTAACAGCTTTTTGCTATAAATTAATTGACGGCAGTTTCTTACAATGTAAATCCTGAAATACTAAATACACAGAAATGATAATCACTTATTTTAATTAAAGCTGCATTACTTTCCTGTGCCAACGCTTGCTGTAATGAGCTCTACATCAAATTTCCCAAAAGTGGATCCTGCATTACCTGAAAGAACAAAACAACTATACACTCTGCAGATTCAGCAATTCAGTTTAAAAAAGAAAAAAAAGAAAAGAAAAAAGGTGACATTTCCGAAGCAAGTGTGTGACACTGTGTGAATCTCGATGCCACCTCCTACACCTCTCACCCTCCTACAACGCAGCCCACAACAGATCTCTGTCGGGTAAAATCAGTACAAGCAGCTCACGACGTATTTATTCATGGTATTATCAATCATCCTTAGAATCGGGAGTCATCCTAAGTTACATTATTCTGTGCTGAAGCAAAGAAACATTTGTAAATGCACATACTTTCTCCAGACTTGACACAAATTAGAAGAATTATATACTCATTTACTTGTAACTTTTTTTGGCCTTGCGTTTCTATGCCTTCCGTACATTAATTTATACTTTCACACTTAATTTGAAATTCTAGTGTTTTGTCTAAACTGTGATCAACAAATGGTTGCTCTGTTTTGTTTGCCAGTGATGTCACTGTCAAATTCTTACAATGACTCTGTGCCTGCAAAACCGATGTTGTTTAACGAATGGGCTGTCGTAGCATTGAGGCCTTTTCTGGTATTCATAGTAAACAGACATATGCAAGGCCGCCCACCGCTCCACCTTATCTAAATTTGATATCTCAGAAGGGCCTTTCACACTTGTCGGAAAACATAAACACACCACGAGCGGCTGCGCGCACATAGAACCTGCACTGTCATTAATTTCAGAGATGGAGGGAGGTCAGCGTACCAGACGGTGTTTGTGTGTCTGTGTGCAAGCATGTGTGCAAGCTCGCATGGTATTGGATGTGTGTGTCATACGTATGTGAGTGTGCACGTCGAGTTGGGGGATGGAAACATGCATGTGCACACACACATACACACACCGGTGTTGACAGGTGGCTGTGGTAAAGAGGTGGTCCCTGAGCTGGGGTCTGCCTGTCTCTGGCTGAGAGAGAGAGGAATAAAAAGCTCCCAGCAGCTGTCGCCCTAATTCCTCTAACACGGTGCTTGTGCTCTGATTAGAAAACAGATCTGGCCTCTAATTTACTCCTGACACCAACTAATGCTCTATATCTCAATTGCTCCGTCCCCGCTTGCCACTGGCCTGCCTGGCTGGACACACACACCTAGTGACTCAGAAAGCTAAAGTATAAGAGCATACACCGGGACACAAAACAACCAGATGAGCGTGACTAGCAATCCGCTGAGTCCTCATTGACATATGATGACTGCAATCCAGATGTGACATTGCATTGCTCTTCTCCTCAATCAGAAAAGTCAGGTCTGAGGAGTCAAGTGTGTTTCATGGCAGTCTGCACTGCCAAATTTTTGCATGTAGAGCAATTTTCAGCAGAAAGTGAAGATTCAAATGAAATTTACTAACTTGAATTTATGGAAAAAATTAGCTTTGAAATTAACAGATGACTAAAAATGTTATATACGCACAGTGGTTCCTCACTATGTCAAAATAAAGCTATGTCTTCTTGGGGCCCTCATCAGAGGCTACACAAGCATGCAGGTTGAGAGCAGCTTGACCTTAAACTTATTTTATTATCATGTTTTTTTTCTATTTTATTAATCTTTAAAGGCCAGAAGATGAAAAATTATTGAGTGCCGCTTCCTCGCATTTCAGCTTGACCTCTTGTTTTTAATTACAACTGCTACTAAAATATGGCACCAAACCCGTACAACAGAAGGCAAAAACAGAGTGACGAGGTTGTCAGATTTATGTCCGAGCATGCCTGGAATCCAAAATATGTCCAAAGTATTTCATGTTGGGAAAACAGAAAATTACTGCTGGAGATGACCGTCTTTATTCTGTAGCCAAATGCACATTTTTCACCTGACGTGTCTTCTTCTTCTTTATGGTTCCACAAGAGATAAATTATTCCTTAATAAAATATTTTTTTTGTTGGGGTCTTTTGCTTATTTTTGGTGAAATACTGAAGAGATTATAATATTTTAGTTATTTTTTAAGTGTCTCATTGTTTTGTTTTTACATATTAAATTAAATCTTTTAAGGAGAACTAAAAGTTGATTAAAAAAAAATAAACCTATTCATCTATTTTATGAAAAAAAGGGTATCAGACAAAGAGATTGGGAAATAAAGAGCCTATATTTTTCGACTGTGGGACTGACTGCGTGATAGAATATAAAGTGATGTTCAGTGCAGCCTGTTTTTATGCCAACAACGGAGGACAGGCTGGCTGGGTGTCTGGGTGCCATGACGGGGTTGGCCCAGCAGGGGGCAGAGGTGTGATGCAGGGAGTAGGAGGTGACAGCTCAGTGTCACACTGCACACAGGGTGTCACCTCAGCAGGCTGGGAGAGAGAAAGAGAGAGACGAGAAAAGGAGAGGGAGAAAGTGGACAGGGAGACAAAAAGGTGAGAGCTCTATCTCAATCTGTGTGTATGTTCTTGTTTAGCTATCTTAGTGAGGACCGCTTTGAGTTTCAGACCATTGGTGCGAGGGCACTTTGACTGATCTTCACATTTTTACACCACTTCAAAGATCTCTTTGATTTTAGTGTCAAGGTTAAGCTTTAGTTCATGTTAAGGTTAAACACTTAGTCAGAGCAATTAAGGTTTTACGGTAGGAGGCTAGGGACCTTTTTTAAAAAATATCTTTTTATAACCTTTAAAAACCAGCTAAGTTTTTTTTATGTTCTGGAGTATACCCGAACTTGGCGTTATGGTGACTTAATTGTATTCATACCTTATTACTGGTGTGTTTTATGTCAGCCAACCAATTATTAGTTCAGCAGACTGGGGTGTAACCTTAGCCACAAAGATGGAGCAGGCTAGTTTGGTAGAGTAATGGTGAAAATATATATATAAAGCTTCCAAGCAAATCTAGATTAAAAAGAAACTAATAAAAAGGATTATAGTCTAGACCAGAACATGGATCATTATCTTTGTGTTTTTTTTCTCAGAGCATGCATGTTTATGTAATTACACTCACTCCCAGAATGAAGAGGCAAAGTTCACTATTGCATGTTTTTAACACCAGAATCTGTGTTAAAAACTGTGTGAAAAAGCCCCCCCCCCCAAAAAAGAAAAAACACACAGTGGCTTTTAGATTTTTATTCTGAAGCCTCAACTTCCATCATCTTCTTGGGGTTCTTGTTAGGGTCATAAACACTGGTTGGTTGGTTGGTTGGTTGGTAGGCAAGGTGTATCATCTACATGAGAATGTCTTACAGAAAATAAAGCCAATTAAAATACTAGAACTCCATACACTAATATTTTAGTGAGTGAAATTCTATTAATATTTTAAACTTTGAAGACAGCAAACTATATTAATGGTAAGATATCTGCATTGAATATATTCCAAAAGAAAACACCTCCATCAACATGACACAGCTAGTGGCCTAGTGAGTGTGACGGTCATTGGGCCACACCCTTAGTCACGTATAACTTTAAGCATTAAAATTATTAACAGTCAATCAGTTATAAATGGTCACAAAGGAGCAAATTAGATACAGGGACCATTATTTATTTATTTACTTTTTACCAGGTTGTAAATGTGTTTATTTCTGCTGTAAATGCAGGAATTATGGGGAGTGACTCGCTTTTAGAGCCGGCCTCAAGTGGCAATTTGAGGAACTGCAGTTTTTGGCTCTTCATACTGTATTCCTAGAGTGAAATGCCTAGTTAAAATTGAATTTAAATTTATACTAATTTTTTTTTTATTTTAATAAGGACATAACGTCAGAAATAAAAGATAATGTAAAAGACAAAATTTTATTATATCAGGTCACTTTAAAAATGCTTTTCCTATGTGTGTAAAAAAAATCAAGCTTTGTAATAGGCTACCACAAGGTTAGGTTTCTTTGTGTAGGTGGCTCTGTATATAGTGTGTGTGCTGTGTGTGTGTGTGTGTGTGTGTGTTTTTATTTCCTCTTTCTTCTCCCTCTGTCCCTACTATCTGTCTCCAGAGACTCACTTGGCATCTCTCCCTACTTTTAATTTTTGCTCCACAAACTGCTGCTGTCTGCACACAAGCTGGCAATACACACACACACACATGCACTTTCTTGGTTTTAGAATAACTCCCCAACCCACAAAAAAAGAGAGATACCCATGCAGTCATGGTTTAGATGCAACACACACATTTGTCTTTTACATCACTGTCATCTGAAATATTGGAGGGGGACTCACAAACACATACAAGGGGCATTAATCACACAGTACAACTTGAATCCAAAGTGATGAACACAAATACACATCCAGTGATGAAAGACCGAGATGCTTACAGCCTCCCAGGAAATACACAGTCATTCCCAGATACACACACACTTCACCACCGACAGTAACACACACACATAGGCGGCATCCTTGTTACTGAGAATACAAATCCAGTTTGAAAGAAAACACACACGATAAGCCCTTAAAACATTAACGCGAGTCGAGAAAGTAAAAGGATATGAACATTACAAACTTATTTGACTATTATGGTCCCTGTTTGCTGCTCCTTTACTTTTAAACTCGGCTTAATAACACAGCTGTCAGCGATGCTCGCACAGCCACTCACATGCATTCAAGTTCTCGAGCAAAACATACACTCACTGACAGGCAGACAACACAAACTTCAAAAGCAAGAAATTAATAAATTAAAGGAAAGCCTGATAAGGATGAATAAATAACAAGAAGAGAGAGAAAGGGAAACAAAACAGGAAGGAATGATAGAGTTTCTGTAAGAGAGGAAGCAGAAAGGGAGTTGCGGTGATTTTGGAAGGAGGCTGGAGGTGCAGGCAGAGAGAGGCAGATTCTGTCACACACACTTCCAATTTTAACTGGCATGCAGCAATTCAGCCGTAAAGATAAAACACACACACACACACACACACTCCACAGATATATATACCCTATGTGTGCAATTGTGCGTGTGCTGCAGGTGGAAAGTGCCTGCAAGACACAGCGTGTGGCAGAGTGACTCGCTTGTCTTTTGAGTTTCCTACACTCCGAGTCCTTTTTTTAATTATTTGGAGAAGGGTGTGAGTGTGAACGCAAATATGCAAATGAAACGGTTATTATTGCATTGCTCATCAAGCAGCGCGGAGCAGACATTAATAGGCTGATGAATATGCATGTGAATTTGTTAATTAAGTTAATTATTCTGCTGAAAATGCATTCGTCTTCCAAGGACATCTTCCCCAGGATTCCAACCTGCTCCACTCATTAGTCATGCGATATTTTACACTGGGCGCTGGGACAAGAGGTAGGGAAGGGAGGGGCAGTAGGGGCCACCGGGGTTGATATGTATACAATATAAGGGCATCGTGGGTTTCAAGTCCACTTAAGAACAGTACTAAAGGCTTCAGAAATAGATATAATGGCGACTAATCATTCAGCAGCTCTTCAGAACTGAAGGGTCAGTGAGAGAGACAAAAGCACTGCAGCCACAGCTACAGTGGGGCGTGCACGCTCCTACTGGCCAGACGTTCGCTCCATCTCTGCTTTTCTCTTTCCTCTCCAGTAATTCCCCCTGTTCGCTGCTTTTCCTCTAATTGCTTATTAAAACCCTCTTAAATGAACTTTTTGTGCCAACTTTCCAACACATTAATTAATTGTTGTAGCCAATTAAGTGTCGCTGCGCAAATGAGCTTCAGCACAAATGGTCCTGCAGGGCCCGTCCCCCCAACTCCACACCCACCCCCAACCCCCTTGCACCCCCACCACCCTCCTCCTTTTCCTCTTCCACCATCCTCACCGACTGCCTTCCCAGCAGCCCCTCTGCCCTTAAAGAGGCAGCATCAACACAGACTCATGGAGAGAGACAATAATGTTGCCTAGCTCATGAAGCGCTTTGAATAGAATTGGTAATGAGATGGTGAGACCTTGGAAAAATACTTTTGCAAAAGTGCAGCATCACGCAGAGAGAGAGTGAAGTGTCTTTGGCTAACGGGGAGTTCGCTGCGATAAGGTCAGGGAAAGATTTTTAAAAGTCAGCATCATCCACCTGTGAGGGTATTGATTATTGTTAGAGCAAATCATTTAGAATTTGGCCCAATCATTCCAGATTATTTTCATTTTATGACCTGGCAGCAGTGACTTAATATAAAAGCATCATACATCTGTATCATCTGGCTGATCCAAAAAGCCCTCCTAAAAAAAGCCCTCTTTGGTTGGCCTCACTGCTGTTCAACAATCAAAAAATAATGAGTGTGTGTGTGTGTGTGTGTGTGTAAGTGTATGAGAGAGAGAGAAAGAGAGAGAGGGAGTGCAGTTTCCTCACAAAACTATAAACTGAGAAGAAATGGAGATGGTGTTATGGCATCAATAAAGCATGCTGTTGCAGCAGTAAAGCATATATCACTGCTGGGATAAAGTCAATCAATTTTTGAAATATCACATAAATAAAGATGTAGCCATAAACGAAATGGCTGACATTAAATTCTGGTTGATAGAAGACAAAGAAGGATATGGTGAAGACAGCACAATTTGCTCACGACCCGAGATGCTTTCAAAATTCAGTGTTTTTTCTCCTTTCCATTTGGTGACAGTAAGTTTTGGGGGGGGGGGCGCTAGGTGTACATTTCCAGTCAAGAAAACACTGTATAACTATATTTTCTTAATCACACTTTGTGTAGTGTGTGCCTTAGATGACAAACTGGGGGAGTCCCTGCCTCCCTTCACTGAGTTTACACATAGTCACTGATCAAACAGCCTCAGTCATCAGACTCGACATCAGACCGTAGCATTGCTCAGATTTACACTCGGCAAACGAGATGCCATGCAGACCCGCATTCATGCATGTTCTCATAGCTGTGTGCACTCAAGTAGAATAGATGGGTATTCGGATACTTTACATGATAATTATAAATCCAGATAAAATCTAGAAATGTATTGCAGCATTTAAGATATAATGACTGATTTACAAATTGGTCCGGAATCCTTAGTTTTGTTGTGTTTCTGAAAGACCCACATGAAAATATCTAAATGTGTGAAATATCCCTCACTGTTTGACTGACGTAATCGTTTGCTTAAAGTGAAACATTAAAATGCAGCTTTAAATGGCTTACTGTGCTCCTGCTCAGCAGTTGCCCTCTTTGCCTGCCCGTGAATCTCGTCTTCTGTCGTCTCACTTCACTTTCTTCTTTTTCTTGCATCCTGATTTTGCTGCCAAATTAAAATGTACAAGTTGAGACACATTGAGGTGCCAGGCGTTTAAGATTTTTAGATTGCTACAATGTTCCCTGCAGGAGCCAGAAAAATGTTAATGAATATTTTGACTGAGAAAGTTTCAGCTTGAAAACTAAAACGGGTCACTTCACTCAGAGTCTCAACAAAAGGAAATAAACTAAGAACTGTCATTTTGCTTTTTTTCCCACTTCTAGCAGCTGATCTGCATTTACTCAGAAGGATCGGCATTCCTGCTAGTACTTTTGTTATTTTAGCTTTAAGCAGATGTGCAATGTGATGGCTGCTAATTGTTTAAGGGTTTCAATTTTGACACAGTGGAGACAGGGTGTCTAATTGATCAGATTATGTTTAAAATAAACTAGATTTCAAATAATCTATCAATCAGCTCACACAAGGCTGAGAACATTAAGCCCAGCAGTGACAGGAAAAAGAAAAAAAAAATCACATTTCATGAATATAATTTGGCGTGAACTGACTGAAATATACTGTCAGTCAATTCACTGCTTGTCTGGAAGTCCACCAAAATCCCTGCAGCTGACAGTGAAGTGCCGGCATCCAAAATGGAGGCTCCATTTTGAGCACCACCGTCGCCTGTCTCTGCCATCGCGAGTACGTGCTTCAGACTGGCAGCATGGCACATTTATGGGCATTCCCCATAAGGTGCCTTTCTGATTGATGGCACAGCCTCATGCACCTCCCTCTCATCACTCCTCAGTCCTGATTTATTCGTCTAGTCTCTGTGACTTGGCACTGGCATTGCCCACTACTTCTCCTGTGGAAACTCCCTGCGGGCACATTCACTATTATTTGGAGTCCCGGTGGGCAAAGGCATCAGACAGAAACATGCACGCACACACAGCACCGTCTCATCTCACTCACACTGGGCCTGTGCTAGAGGGCAGGTGAGCCTCCCACTGCCTCCACTCTGAAAGGATCTCTCACCCAGAGGGCTCAGCTGCTTGGTGGGCCAGAGGGGTAAGCGGCTCTGTAAGCCTGCCAAGTGAGGAACTGGTCTGGGGTATGCATGAAGCCAATCCAGCACGCGCAAAAACTCACACGTGCACAAACACACAGGCAGCCTGTATGAACCTTGCATAGTTCTCTCGTTGCCAATCTACATTTTATGAGCCTGTCAGGATCTCCATAAAGAGATCAACCCTAGTAGTGAAGGAATCAATATATATAAATGTTTTCAGCATAGGCAGCCCTACAAATATGTTTTGTGTGCATTATAGCTACTCACTTCTTTTGGTTGGTTGGGTGTTTTTTTGCTCATTATGATGAAACTATAAAAATATTTATATAAAATATTCTCAGGTTATGCTTAACCAGAGCTATGACCAAACCTAAACACTGATTCCCTTCAGAAATGATAGTGAACAGATTATGGCATGTTTGCTAAAAGGGAAAGAGGACAAAAGGACATAGGAAGATGGCACGTTACAAATAAGGGTGAAATATTTGGGCCATTTTCGTGAACCTGTCTAACACACTGGAATGCACATGCTCCAAAATCTCAAAGTTTGGTAAATCCTTTACATGGAATTATGCATATTTTCTTGCTTACTTATTAAATTGTTTGTATCTTTAAGTTGTGGTTTGTGAGATAAATATCATTCCTTAGTTGATTTGTTTTTAAATCAAAACAGTGTTTGGAATTTACCTACCACAAGATCAGATTAATAATTAATAATTATAGCCCGGTACGCAACTTGCTCCACATTGCAGTTCTTGAGTTTCAGTCTTCCGAGAAACCCGACTGTGTGGACTTCCTGTAAACTGAGTGGTAGCATGCGTTGATGCCTACCATCTAGTGGCCGCTTTACACAGAAACATCCAGAAACGGCAGAAGAGACAGTTCATCTGGTCGCATAACTTCCTTTAATAAACTGAACCAAGAGGGAAAAAAAAAAAAAAAAAAAAAAAAAACACATTACAAAATTTTTTTTTACAGACACATGAAACCATTTTTCCTTTCTTTCTTTTTCCAAAGCAAAAAAATGGAAACAGAACAATGGACCATTATTTAGGCATTTTATCATTTTCTTTATGTAAAAAGTAACTACACAAAAAAATGAGGGGAAAAACGAAAAAAGCTTTTCTTGGCAGGTAGGTGAGGAGCAGACGTATGCAACGAGGCTTTCAAAGCCTACTAGAAGAAGCTGGGAAAATGTGTTTCTGTATGTTTCTAGCTTTGCATTCATTTAGCAGAAGAGTATGTGCATTATGGAGCAGTTCATCAAAATGCAGTTTATTCCATGTTTGAGACAGGAACATGAGCACTACAGGCTTGTTACGACACAAAGATCTGCTGTATGTAAAGAAGCGATACCTTAAAGTGAGCAGAGTTAATTTTAGGTGATGACACGAGTGCGTCATCCAAGTAACCTGTACACCGGTGCCATTCAAAGCAGAAACTTAGCCCACATTTTCACACTAGGCCAAGATCAATCAAGGGTCGCCGGGGTCAGAGTGGAGGCACAAAGATGAGAAGAGGGGAGCTCGAATATGAACAGAAAAAGTCAGATCTTCTGAGGTCATTTCCTTAAATGTACCCTTATGCAACAATTAACTTCAACAAATCTATCAGACTGTCAGGGTGGAGCATAATTACTTCATTCTCCAAAACACTGGTAATCCTGTTAGAAGGGGGGCACTGCTGTGCACATGACAATCATTTGTTCTAGGGCAAAAAAAAGATATTGTATTTGTTTTCAAAGTTGCTTGTCAGCGGTGTAACACTCAATTTGGAAGCTACACTTCATTCGACACCAGACCCTTCAGTGTAGAGGAGAGAGAAAGGGTTTGCAGATGGAGAGTATCCATAACCGCTGAAAGTCAGACTAACCTGCTGAGATACTCCAACCATAACACCACATGACAGCTCATTCTGCAGGCAGAGATATTCATGACCACTTCTAAAAATACCCCAGATCTCTTTCATTCAGGCATTCATTATCAAAATCTTTGATCCAACTTTCACTACCTGCACAGGTTCCAGTGAGTCATACTCTGTAGGTGTCCCTCTGCATTTCCCTATAGGCCAGGATTGCTGGACCAGTCCCACGATACCCAGGTTGATCTCGACGGGGGACTGAGGGTCAGCGGGCAGCTCCATGGGAAAAGCGGAGGTCCTGGTCTTTGGGAAACTGTGCTGCAGTGGTAGGAGCAGCAGTCGCGAGTCCTGCTGGGGCTTCAGCTGCAGCTGAAGGTTTAGGTGGAGAGCTTGCAACCCATGGTGGAGGGCACTGTCTGTGGGCAAGAGCATCCACAGTAGGAGAAGGATCGTTGCTGCGCTGTGAGGCACCACATTCCGAGTCCTGCTGAGAGATGAGCTGGAGCAAGGCGGCTGCTACAGCAGGGCTGATGTCCTGGCTGGGTTGCGTTTCTGGCGCAGCCTGCTGGGAGTTTCCAAGAGTTGATGGAGGTGGACCTGGTGGAGAGGGTGGACGTTGCTCAACAGTTGAAGGCCCCTGGTTGGCCCCAAGCTTTTTTCTTTTTGTCACTGCACCATCTGAAGGGGCCAAACAGAACAGAACACAGCACATTAGACGTGAAGTCTAATAAGGCATATTTAAGTTAAACCTATATACTAGCTACACACCCACTAATAAGCTTTCTTTTTCCTCTTATACTCCCAACCTGCATTTAAAGACAGTAATACTGCATTTCAAATGAGCCTGTCACGGAGTTACACAACGTTGACATTCCTACCTTCACCACAAGAGGGAGGGCAGAGCACTTTAAGTGAATCATCACACTAAGTAACTACAATTAGGGAACCGTGCTGCAGTGGTAGGAACAGTCTTTACAACAGTCTGTGTTTTTGGTACCAAATAACTTTGTGAACCTAATGTAGATGCTATACAACATCACTAAAAACAATTAGAGAAAAAAAATGTTTTTTTACATCTGCCACATGAAACACATAACCATTTACCTACTCAAGTGAATGGTTATAGGTAGGTAAAAATAAAATAAGTATTTTTTCTATTTTTAAATAACTAGTCATTACCATTTAGATGTTTATTAAACAGAGAAACATTAATGTCTTTTAATGCACTACCCAATAACAGATTAACACTTGCACAACAGATGCAGGCCCACACTTCCAAACACCCCCCCCTAAATCACAGAAAAAATGTGGGAACTAGGTGGGAAAACATTACAAGGGGGATGTGCAGTTGGATGAACAGAAAAGGTGACTTAAGCAGGAGAATTTCAAGTACTTTTAAAGGGCGAGTAAGACTACTAAAGCAGCACTGTCTATTCTTTTGAATCTACTGAAGTGCAAGGTGGACCAGGGATGTAAGGTTTTCAAATGCTTTTAAAGGTTCACCATTCAGTGTCAGCAGCATAATCAGTGTTATTCAACTTCCTAATCACATTTTAAGAAAAACGTGACCCAGAGTGAACAGTTAACAAAAAAAAAGTGACAAAAACCAAGGTTAAAAGAAACACATGCAGGTGACATCTAAAGATTCAAAACATTTATTTTCACTTGATAATTTATTAGACTTTCTTCATAAAAAGGCTGACATTACAGACTGTTTAAAGCAACATCGCTCTCTGTGAAGAATCCATGACACCTGCTTTATAATGAAAATGAAGCGAGGAAGAAAAAACACATGTGGAAATGGGACAGAGAGAAACAAAGACTGTGATAAAGAAACAAGAAAGAGGGAAAATTGAGGGAACATCACAGTGTGAGCCTTTTTACTCAAATGAATAACACCGTACTTTCTTCTGGTTTATTGAGTACACCAGTGATGAACCAGTGATATCCGTGTGCAACAAACCTTTACCTGGTTATCAGGGTCACAGGACAGCAAACGCTGAAAAGACAATTTGCCAGGGTTTTCTTTTGCACTTTTTTTTAATAGTACAGGTGTTTATAGGGGAAGATGTTGAATGTGTGTCACTCGTATGTCATGAATAAAAGAAGGGGCGGGTGTAATATCGGTCTAATAGCCCTATTTGCAAATTTTATTAAGTATCCTAAAATCAAAGTAATTTGATACAGTATATAGTCAGCTTCTGTTTGTTCCTTGCCTGGCTCTTTCCACTCTTATGATTTCCAACTGACCCTGGTACCTTTTCTGTTTCACACTCTATAGGCTAAACCCAGACTTGCCCTTGCAATCAGTAGTAGAAGCGGACGAACCGCGCGTTAGTGCCTCCTCTGACTGAACGCCATTACTTTCATCGCCTTGCTCCTCGGTTTGTGGCTTTATAATTTGGCCCAAAAGGAGAGCCAGCAGCTTGGCCTGGTCTTCCTGGCTGAGTGGCGGATCTCCAGATGTCGGTGAGATCTCTTGGGGTTCAGGAGGCGGCTCTGGGGGCTGAGACCTGGAAGCTGCCTGGGTCTGGTCCTCTGGTGCCCCCTGGTGGTCAGAGGCCTCACTAACAGCAGACAACAACTGGCTGAGAGTCTCTGGATTGGGGAGGTTGAGGAGCTGAGCAACCTGGGGCAAGGCGTCTGCCTGTCCCTGGAGAAGGTTTAGCAGCACTGCCAGCTCTGTCTGATTCAACTGCTCTGCAGCCGATGCCAGGCCTGAACACACACATGCATGCGACTAGAATTCAGTGCCAGTCTAATAAAGACATAACAATCAAATACATTTAAAAAAATAATAATAAATTCTTATAGAATTTTGTTTTTCCACAATACAGAAACTTTTTTCAAAAAAGGTAAAATACTTAGTATCTGTTACCTGAGAACTCACTCTCTATGTTGGTTGTGGAGGGTGGTTTTCCTGGGGGAGGTGGTGGAGCTCCAGTGGGGCTGCTTGGGGGACGAGGGTTCTCTCCACTGGAGGTCCCTGTCACATCTTTACGGGGCACTTTGGGCACAGGCACATCCTCGACAACCCCACTCTGACGTGCACGCCTTCTCTTCTTACTCCACAACTCGTGACAGTCTTGATGATGAGGAAGGCTAAAAAAGACAAAAGAAATTGTACAAATTTAAAATATACATTTTATTAACCAAATAAAACTAAAATGAAAAGATTGACCTAAATAGGCAATAATTGTATTCTGATACAGATAATGTCCGAGTGTTATTTTTCACGTGCTCCATCCAATACTGTCATTGTGTTAATTTGGAGAGGTTGGGAGCTACTAACTCTGGTGGTGGCATCCTGTTGGGCTCAACATCATGCAGGAAGTCACTGAAGAGAGCTTGCTCTGATGTGCAACGGCGTGCAGGGTCAAGGGTCAGCATTCGGTCCAGTAAGTCCAGGGCAGGAGTAGGTAAACTATGTTGAGGAGAAGAAATATTATTCCTCTAGAACCAGACAGAGTTGATCACAGCTGCCTTAGGTAAGTGCACTTTGAGTACATACTGTGCAAACTCCTCCCGTAGTCGCCGTCTGTACTGCTTCTTGGGTTTCATTGTGTTGAACAATGGAAGTTTAATGACATCAGGCCAAACGGCCGGACAGGGACTCCCACACAGTCGGCTGAGACAAAGGAAAGGGTTAATAATCTTGATAATTAAATCAGAAATTATTACTTGCAATTTATTTGTGGCAGGCAGTCTACCTGATCAGCTCTAGTTGCAGAAGTTCCTGGTTAGCCTGGAAGATGGGCTTCTTCGTAAAGAGCTCTCCAAGAATACACCTGAGCCACGACAAGTAAGAAAAGGTATTGCATGTATATAATGTAAAGTTTAAAACAGCTTTTAAAAAGTACTTAAAGAGTAATTGTCTGGCAAAATCTTGGTCAAATAGGCCTGTGAAATGTGATGAATGTAGGCCCTTTTATTCCAACAAGGTAAAACTCTAAAAGTATTCACAAGGAAAGACTCTCAGACTGTAGATAAGGTTGATTTAGATTTGCATGACAAAAGGTGAAAGATTTTTGAATGTTTATAACCAAGTGTGATGATTCTAATTAAATATAGTAATACCTTTAGGCTTGCTGCAAAATAAGACAAATTATTTCCATAAAAAGCTATAAAACAATTGAAGATTAAGGAATATGACACATATCTAAAGAGAAATTTGCCTATTAGTCACCAAAGGTAAAGAGTACATTGTAAAGATCTTCTCAAAATGTTCCCAACACATCTGCTTACACTGCAGAAATAAATACTTAAATACATCTACCAACCACCATTAAGAAAAAAGTTAATAACTACCAGACAGCGGACAGGTAAAATATGTGAGATTAGACACTGCTGTAATATAATAATAATTAAAAAAAGACTACAGCAGCTGTCCAAATGATCTACATAAACCATTTTTGAAGAAATTGAGTGAAAATGACTTGTAATGAAGGACAAAGCAAGGATAACACAAGTCTAGCACAAATATGCCATTTTAGAGTAGTTTGTGGGTTGAGCCAAGGTGAACGGGAAAATAGGACTCTATTTTGGTACAGTGAACCCTGATGGGTGGGAAGCTTTAACCTGCAATTATGCACCCTAGGCAAGTCAGGGGTGTTATGTGACTAACCTGAAGCAAAGGCTGAGACTCCCCCCAAAAATTTATCCTAATCTACATAAAAACAACAGTGTAATCTGTTGTTACCCAATTATTCATCTGAAAAATAATTCATACACTTGAAGACCATGTGATTTGACAGACAGAAGTACTAAGATAACTGTTGTACTCACCCACAACTCCAAACATCAATGGCTGGAGAATATCTCTCCTCTCCCAGCAGAAGCTCAGGGGGACGATACCATAGTGTGATTACTTTATTAGTGTATGGCCGGCTGGGAGCAAGGAAAGAGAGATGAGATGGGAGTCAGCACAGTCATACCAGACACATGTCCCCCAGTGACAAATCAGAATCATTTTAGCTCCAAGTAACTGTATTATTCCTGAGACACAGCTCCATCTTGTGGACAGACATTGTAAATTAAAAAATAATAATTAAACATGCTTTCATTCAGCAACTTAAACACTATAATGTCTATAATCACTAAATGGAATTAAGCAGATCAGGTATATACAACCCTCTCCTCTTACCTTTCCTCTGAATTGTAAAGACGAGCCAAACCAAAGTCAGCCAGTTTGATCTGACCTCTGCACAAAAAAACCACAGATAACATTAAAAAAACAAAACCAAAAAAAGCATTGCTAACTACTGAATCTTAGTGTATCTAATCCTAAAACACAACTCAACAAAGTGTCTTCACTGTAAGTATCAAATGATACTGTAAAATACACACTGCTCTTAAAGAAACACCAAATATTATTGGTCAAATTTGGTAGCGCTCAGGTGCAAATGTTCCACTTCTAATGTCTATTTGAAGTCAGCTGTTCAGTAGTAGGGCAATAACTTCATGCAATGTGGTTTTTAAATCCTCCACTTCCCAGAAAAACTCACATTTTCTTAATTCTTGACAGCTCATTTAAGCTCAGTTTTTTTCATGCACCTTGGTTGCACATTGGATGTTCAACTGTACTAAGCAACCATCTGTGGGAAGTTGATGTACTCCACTAAGGTTATTTGAAGCATCCAATTAATTTAGTTACTTTGTAATTAGCTTTCCTGCTGACACACTTTTGAACCCTTTCTGCCTGACAAATTATAGCAATCGTTTGATAGTATTTAAGGAATGTGGATACATTTAAAGGTGTGAATATTACATTTCTTAGTGTTTGTTTACATGGGTGAATAAGAAAAAAAAAAAGTAGATAAATCTTAAAATTCACATGTCACTAATTACTACTGAAACACTTGTGACTAGAAACAGCCTAGCTGCTACAGCATTTTACTGCAATTGTCTGCACACAGGACACAACAATACTTTACTCACTTGTTATTTAGCAGTATGTTGGAGCATTTGATGTCTCTGTGCAGGAAGTTGTTTTTGTGGCAGTAGTCCAGGCCCTCCATCAGCTGACGCATGAAGCTGCGGATGTGCTCATGGGAGAACTGGACCAGGCCTGACTCCAGCAGGCCCATCAGATCATGGTCCATGTACTCAAACACCAGGTAAAAAGCTCCTAAAAACACAGCAAAGATGTATTCAGATGTTTTAAACAAAAATACATGCACACACACGTCTGTGGGTTCACATAAGTGGACATGTGGTAAACGGTTAATAGGTACTCAGGTAAATTTAACCATGCTTCTTTAAAAGTGAAGTTACTGAGCTGAAATGTACACAACTGCATTGCCAGCTACAATGCAATTTAACATTCATACAGCCCAGAAAACTCTACCAGCACACTTCTCTCTGGATTGAAACATTAAAGAGCTGTTCAAGTTAACAGTGACTACAGAGAACGCAACCAGATGTGGTCATTAGATCAGTTCTAGTTTTTCAGTTTTTATTTCTTTCGCTCTAAATTATGTTTTATCTTAACAATTTCAAATGTCACAAACACTTTTTTTCCACAATAGTAGCGGTTTCGCTTCCACTTATACAATTCAGTGTTACAGAGAGGCTGGGTACACCCTGGATAGGTCCCCAGCCGGTCACAGGGCCAAAACAGACATAGAATGATTCACACTCACATTCACACAAATTAACCTAGCCCCACTAAGTGAAGGGAGAGAACCCAAACAACCATAAATATATAACTTGTCATAGAAACAACAATAAATAATGTACTTTTGTATAAAAAAAAAAAAAAAAGTGTATTCTATGAGCATCACCTTTTCTTATAATTTTCTGCTCTAATTTTTTGTGTCATTATCTGCTGCCCTGAAGTATGTGTATGCACGTTTTCAGACATGTTGCAGTTTCAGGTCTGACTCCGTCAGTGCTGTCACAGCTGCTAAAACATATTTCAGTGACAAACAGAAGTGCTGCACATCCGGTTTCATATAGAGTGCCCACCATTACTTTCCTGGCACATGCCTGTAGTCTGCCAATTAGGTGGAATCTATACACCATTTAAATGGCTTCTTGGGGTTCGGTTGTTTAGTGTTCATGAAAAGTGTGTAACCAGCACAGCCCTATAACTATTTATACACTTGGTTAATTTGCCCTCAACTACTTTACAACCAGTTTACTAAAACTAAAGGCATCATTCACCAGTAATCATAAAACCATTTTTATCGCAATACCATTTGCAAGGATGACTACAGCAAACTTAAGCTGTCTCTAGGTTACCTCCTACATTGAATGACATACTCTATTCAAGCAGTGAAAATCGTGGATATACCTACCTCGATCGCATGACTGATAAAAACCCAGTGTAATTCTAGATACGAAGTAAAAAAGTATTGCTAAACTCATTAATAAATAAGTTTAGCAATACAATCTCTGTATTGCATTGTATCTCTGTGACATCACCATTTAATTAATGACACTAAAACCAAGATCTTTCTAAGGGGATGCCTTCTCAGAACTGCAAAGTTTTCTCCCTGCATTTAAAACAAACACTCCCTAACTTATCATCACTTCTTACCTACTTGTACCCCACATGAACAAAAACAGCAAGGTTTTTTTTTGCCCCCCCTTACCTTTATCCTTTTTAAAGTCAAGTGCATCCTGCTTGTCAGTGACGATTTCCTTCATGTTGACAACACTACGGTGTTTGAGCTGCCGCAAGATCTTAATCTCTCTGATAGCTGTGATGGGGAAGCCCTCTTTTTCATTGTCCAAACGCACTTTCTTCAAAGCCACCAGTTCACCTAGCATATTTGGTGAACACACATGGATTTTAGAGAGCCACTCTTTTTATTTTTTATCTTATTTGTTTTTTTAAGGAAAACATAGTAGTAAATGGATTTCACTTACCAGTGTCTTTGTCCTTAGCCTTGTACACTTGCCCATAGGTGCCTTCCCCTATGATGCCAATTATATCAAATTTATCTACACACCGTTTGCCCCAGTCACTTTGGGTATGTTTGCGCTCGCCATATCGCGGGCAACAAATCCTGGAAAGCACAAACAAGAAAAGGAGCTAAGACGTCATGTGTGATTCATGAAAGGAAAACTTTAAGTGGGTGAGTATAAAAGAAGAATGCTGACTTTGGTCTCTTCTTAAGGGCTGTCTGGGGTAAGAGAGGAGGCTGGCGGACAGGTAACTGTGGGGGTGAAGAGTCCCCTCCAAGCAAGGTGGGCGGTAAAGGCAGGTCAATGATAGAAGGGCGGTTGCGACCTTCTTTGTCCTTTCTTGATGGCCTCTGGGGAGGAGTGGATTTCTTTGGGCTGATAGAGCAAGATTATTTTTTTTTAAAGTTTAAGACAAAACCAGGAACACATTTTATGCACTGTTTTCATGCCGATGTAACAACTAACACACATTCAGATTAGAACTAGTTACAATAAAGTGTACATACCACGACTTAAACTAAAGAGGAAAATTAAAATTCACTTTCATCTAACAGTGAGCCATTTTTGTTTTTTGTAGGATGGTAATTGACATATTTAAAACACCAAAGTGCAAACATAGCATTTATTCATAAAAAGTTTTCATATCAAGTTATGTCTTGAAATTACTTAATTTTTGTTAAAATGACTCATGAAAAACCAAAATGGGATGTCTTGAATGGTGTGTTCAAGACATCCCGATGTACATACAAGTCACTGACAAATGACAGTATAAGTTCAAGTATAACAGCTGTAACCTCATACAACAGATTAGTAGGCACTAAGCTTATTGAGCAGTGTGCCTGTTGAGGGATTCCTCACCTGTCCTGAGCATTTCCCAGCAGTGCAGGTGGTAGAGGCAGGGGAGGAAGAGTCGAAGTCTTGTGGAGTGGGGTCTGACGGACAGGGCTGCGAGCAGGAACCGACGCTGGCGATTTAGCCTGTGATACGGTTGAGGGTGTAGGAGGCTGAATATTTGTTTCTGCCTGAGGTGGTGGTGGAACCTGTGTGGCTGGATTGGGTGGCGCTGGAGAAGAGGGCTGTGGAGGAGGAGGCGGTGGTGCAGGAGAGTTGTTTGAAGAGGAAGTTAGAGTTGCAGTCATCAGCTCATCAGCATTGGGAACATCATGGGATAACTGCTGGGTTGGTGGGGGCTGAGGTTCTGATGCTGCTACTGCTGTTGCATCTTTTTCTGGCTGTAGAGCTTCAGCTTTAGCAGGCCGTGAGGATGAGGAGCTTGAAGTTTTTTGAGCTGTCGGAAGTGGAGAGCCGCCTCCACTAGCACGAGCAGCCGCCTCAGCAGCCAGGCGTTCCTTCTTCCTGCGGGTCAACTCTGCACCCAAGCTGGAATTGAGGGGCAGACGTGACGAAGGAGGAGAGCGGCTAGCTGGCCGGCTACTGTGGGAAATGCTCCCTGTTCCAGCAGAGGAGGTGTGCCTCTTACCGCGGGAACGAGAGGAGGAGCGGCGAGAAGAAGAGTAGTGCAGAGGGGAGCGACTCCTGGAGCGGCCCGAGCGTCTAAAATAAGAAGCACATTTTTAAGATCATTTATAGATTAAGACAGAGAATTGGAGCCAAATGGAATGCATGATATAACTGAGACAGACAGACTGCTGATCCATGGCTAAATAAGATGTTCTCTAATCATATTATAATGAAAGCAAAGCCATGTGGGACAAGTAAAACTAAAACTACTGACGCTTTCAAAGATGGCCAACTGGATCTATTTTTGTTGTCTAAAGCAATAGACTGGGCTAATTAATTAAGAACATTATTCAGTTTCAAAAACATTTCATTGCTAAATAATGGTGAAATTTTGAAAACGATATTGCACATCAAATAAAAATCTGTTACCTTCTCTATAAAAGAATGTGAAGCACTCCTAAAACTAAGTACCGGGTTTCATTAAAGACAGCTGTCTTTTTCTGAAATCAGTGGCAAGTATGTACTCTATAGCTCAAAGGTAATTATGAACACAAATACTTATGGTCACAGAGCCAGGGTGTAGTGCCCTAAGCTTCTCTTTTTGAATTGAAATGACAGCTTAAGGTAAACCCTGTTTTCAAATACACGTATTGCCAATCTCCATCCTGTAATTTTCTCACTCTCAAGCTTTTGTCTGTTATGTATGGTAAATTTCAACTTCAATACAGAGATCGATTAGCTGGAGTGAAAAGCCCTCTCCAAGTTCAACATATTTGTCTAACCTCAAACTTAAAATGCATGCAAAGTGAAGGTGCTGGAAATATGCAAAACCTCTATGGAAGGTGGCTTAATGAGTAAATGTCTCTAGAACATAATTCCCAATAGATTTTAAGGGTGACCTACAGCATATACTCACCGAGACATGGGGCTCGTACTGGAGGACCTGCGGTTACCATAGGGGCTCATGGAGCGTCTCCTAGAGTAAGGGCTGCTGTCCCTCTCAAAGCTGGAGGACCTGTGTCTGCTGCCGTAGGGGCTGTCTGATCTCTGCCTGCTACGACGAGACACATCACCATAGGGACTCGGGCTTTGCTGGGCCGCCCTCCGTCTAGAGTAGCTGTCATCCCCCTGATGTCCATACCCACTGCCCAGTGGACTCTCACTGCCGGCCCCTCTTCTGGGACTCGGCGACAATGCAGAGCTGGTGCCCTTTCTCCGTGGGCTACCCCTACTTGAAGACTTCCCCTTCGGGCTTGACTTGTGGCTCTTAGAGGACTTGCGATGGCTTCTATCTGTCCGGCTCCTCTGGGAGGAGCTGCGACTGGCCTCCCCTCGGCCTTCTCTCCGCTGTTGCCTGTCTTTGCGAGACTTCCCTGAGCGGCTGCTCTCCTTACTGCGAGATGAGGATGTGGAAGAAGTAGTGCTACCTACACTGGCTGCAGGCGGTGCCTGGGAGGAGAGCATCAGCTCCCCACGTTTGGAGTCACCCTCTGACGGCACCTGGCGTTTAGATGAGGAGCCTGACGAGGCCTCCTCCTTGCCCTTTCCAGAAGTCACTTTCTCGCGATCTTTACTGCTCTTTTTCTTGTACCCACGTTCTCCATTTCCAGATTCTCTAACTTTGTTAGTGTCCTTGGACTTTTTTCGTGGGTGTCTGTGCCCCCTGCTCTCTCTATTACCTTCTTCTTCGCCAATATCCCTATCGTAGTCTGGCGAGGGTTCCAGTCGATTTCCCCCCCTCTCAAAAGGCCTGGAGGACGGTGGGTCCGAGAAGGTGTCCGAGTCGGAGCTAATATCGTCGTACTCCACTAGAGGCTTCACCGTGTTGACACCAGGAGGCGCCGTATCGCCGAGGGTAAAATCGTCAGGTGCCGCCAAGGATTCCCGATTATGTTTTGTTGATTTATGCCGTTTGCGTTTTAAAGAAGAGGAGGACATTGAAGTTTTTAACTGCACCTTGCCGTCCTTGCTCATCATGTCTCCCGCAGAGGTATGAGTCGGGCCCTGGTTCTGGTGTGGCACACCACCGATGCTAGATTCCGGCTTCCTCTTGGTCCCATGGTGTCGGTCCGACCCAGGCATCCCTCACGTCGGCGTCGGTGCCTCTTCTGCGACTTGGCCTCGGTGATCCAGGCAATTCATTCACAGGAGACCAGTAGCAACTCCAAATGTCAAAACAAGTCTTACTAAGCAGAATCAGGACAAGAAAATACAAAAATAAACACACCAGGCCGCTTACGTCCACTTCTCCTCAATGCCAATTCATTCCATTGAGATCGCCAGCATATTTCGTCAAAGCAGATAAATGCCAAGTTGGTTTTCCAGTGCTGCGAAGTTTGTACTTTCAGTTAGTCAGCGAATGAAAAAGACTCCAACCAAACATCGGATCATTGTGGTGTCGTCTCCGTCTCAGTTTAGCTAGCACAGCTAGCTAAAGCTCGGCAGCTAGCGAGCTGACTCCTAAAAAAGAAAAAAAGTCCCTTTGTGAAAGCTGTCCTTGTCCGGTGCCAAGTTAAGTAAAGGTGTTTTTATTCCACAGAATACGGTCTTAGCATTCAGAAACAAGCAAATGCCTTCATTAAAAGACGCTCGTTTCTCCAACAAAATGAAAACTTGACCCGGTTGGTACTGTTTACATGTTCCCTTTAATGTAAGTTTTATCCCCTATAAATTCAATATTGATAAGAAATTATAATATTTTCGTGTGCAGGAGATGTTCCAGTTTATTATCAATGGCTCTGGAAATCAACCAGGCCTATATTTAGGGCGATGCTAGTGGATTTAATATCATCCACAGCCCTAGCTCAAGGAGACTACAAACGCCATTATGGCTCCTGTAACTAGCAACTTCTGCGCACAGCCGATTGAACCGGAAGACGGAGCACTGCCAATCTTGACTGTATCCGAGCAACTTCCTATCAGCGCAAAGATCCCGCCCACCGTCCTCATGGCGACACGACAGAGACGTAAAATGAAGAGATATGTACTAATTTGCAAAAGTACGTTTTTAAAAACTTTCCAAGTTTCAGATAACACATTTAAAACAACACACATGTTAGATGTCAGGCTCATGATGGGTTGTTAAATGTTGAGCTTGTTGGAACAGAAAAGGAAGACACTGGGGCAAAGATAATAGAGCAAAGTCTTATTATCAACAGGCAGCAGGCAACTGCCTCTGGGTCCTGAAAGCGTCAACATATTTAACCTACTACTAAGGTTCATTAACTTACATGGTAAGGTCTTTTTAATAAGTTCTGCTTCACAAGATAAGCATGAGGTCCAGTCTTAGGTGGGCGTCTTTCAAAATATAGTAGTCTTTTATTATGCTATCCCAGAGAAATCCATGTTTAAGTAATGCTCTAGTAGGAAAAAAAAAAGCAAAGAGAAGATCTTGCAAAGTGTTTAGGAGAAATCCACCAAAGCATGACTTTATGTTTGGGCTTGTCTCCTTAATAGTACTTTACATATCAGCAGATGGATCAGCAGATGGATCAGCATCCTGCGTATTGGTAAAATAAATAGAAATCTACATGTCTTAAACAATACAACAATCAGACAATGGTCACTTGGAAGGCAGTGAATGAACCAAAGCTGCCATGAAAGAAAAACAGCATATGTTCTTGCCCTGTGACTGACATGTGACAGTTTCCCTGTGGGTATCTGTGGTTTAGGATTTTCAGGTTTACGTGTACACAGTATATTTTAAATAGAGAGCTGTACTTTATCTTACTGAAAAAAATAAAGTAGTTATCACAATGCACAGTTTCACTAAAAGTATATGATATCAAATGGATAATTAAGCAGAGATCTTTCAGATTTTTTAAGGACAATGCTATATTTAAGTGCATTTATACACACACACAAAAACAAAACAAAACACACTGACATGTCTGCTGGTTGAAATTGAGGCCTGGATCTTTACGAAACACACAAATAAGGCATTTCTGGGTCAAAACTTTTCTATGTCTTTCTGATAAAACTCTTTCAAGCTACAGACACACACACAAAGACACAGTTCTTGTTGTTGTTCCCTCTGATGTCTCTTTGTCCCCCGATGACCTCCCTTTCTTCACTCTATTTGTTGCACTTGTTCATATCCTGCTACTGGAGGAGTGTTAAAACAAAAAGTCATGCAAAAGTACGACCGAGAGAGAGCTTTTTTGGGAAAAGCATGCTTTTGGGATATTTCCTCAAAATGATTGAATAATGAATATTTTGTTCTTTATCTAAAAATAAAATAAAATAAAATAATGAATGTGAGAATTTTTCAACAGTGATTATGGTTTTTTTAGCTTGCGGTGCAGCCAGTGTGAAGGCACCCTAGCTGCTTCATTTAGATCCAACTAAAGTCCGTTAACTGCTACTACGGATAATCTACCGATTATCTTACATGTAAATCTTGCTAAACTTTAAAGTTAACCCCAATGTTTTCTTCCTTAATTTTCATGAAAGTCGCACATCGTTTTTTTTTGACAGCAGGTACCTATTTATACGCTTGTGGTTTGTACTTCACAGAGCAAGTTTTGGGTGTTAATTTTTTAATATAATGTGATAATACAAAAACAAACCCTTTAAAAGACTAGTAAAATTGGGTATATAAACACATTTTATATTACTTGTCATTCCTATACTTGGAATTTAACTTTCATTCATGTGAACTAACTATTTCTTTTCTAGTCTTCCTTAATATTCAGAGCTTTATCTATCTCACATCTCTGTTGTCAAACTGTTTTTTTAATGCCCCACCTTCAGAAAACCTTCAACATTTTTCCCTGGTAACAACACACCGTTTGAAAACTACTCCATTAACATAACAAGCATCTGTCTTTGGACCAAAGAAAATCAAGAAAATGCCTGGAAAAGGCTGAACCCCGACCTTATTTCTGTGAGAAAACAGTACTATCATCTGCACCTCTATGTCACTGATATACAAGACCTAGACAGAATAAACCTAGTCAGGTATTTAATGCCTTACTTGTAACTGAAATAGGAAACCAGGTAGCTCCCACATATCACATATTAAGAGTATTAAAACACTGAGGTCCAATGAACAGTACTAGAGAGCACATTTGTTTGGATTATTCCTTTAGGGATAAAATTGTCTTCTACTGTATGCCTCTTTCTGGGTGTGTATTTTTGTAGATTAACACATTTGCATATACACTCATAACTGATTTTATTAGGTACACTTTGCCAGTACCGAGACACTTGCCTTCAGAACTGCCTTAATTATTCATGGCACAGATGCAATAAGATCCTGAAAACATTTTGATCCATATTGACATCATAGCATCACACAGTTGCTACAAATTTGTCAGCTGCACATCCATGATATAAAGCTCCCATTATACATCACATCCCAAAGGGGCTCTATTGGATTGTGATCTGTTGATTCTAGAAGCTGTTAGAGTACAGTGAACTCACTGTCATTTAAGGAAACCAGTTATTTGAGCTCTGCAACATGGCATGTTATCGTGCTGGAAGCAGCCATCAGAATATCCGAAGATCCAAATGTTGCAAGACTTATCAGACCAGATAACGTTTTTCCAAGGTTTGATGTGTTGTGCATTCATGATTGCTCTTCTGCATAGATTGGTTGTGACGAGTGGTTATTTGAGTGGCTGTTGCCTTTCACACAGCTTGAAGCAGTCTCGCCACTCTCCTCTGACCTCTGACATCAACAAGCCATTTTCACCCAGAGAACTGCTGCTCACTGGATATTTCCTCTTTATTTTGGACCGTTCCCTGTAAACCCTAGAAACAGTTGTGTGGGAAAATCCCTGTAGATCAGCAGTTTCTAAAATACTCACACCAGACTATCTGGCACCAACAACCAAGTAACATTCAAAATCTCTTAAATAACTTTTTCTTCTCCATTCTGATGATAAATTTGAACTTCAACAAATCTACTTGACCATTTCTAGAAGCTGAAATACATTGAGTTGTTGCCATGCGATTGGTTGATTAGATAGCTGCATTAAAGAGCGGTTGAACAGATGTATCTAATAAAGTGGCCAGTGAGTAAAGAACAAAAGATGCAAAGGTCCTCTTCAAATTCAAACTTTGGGACTAAAAGAACCCAAAAAGAGTATATTGTTTACACACATTTTAAAAGGTGTTTCTTTATCCTAAGGCGCATCAGGAGATAATTGATCAATTGAAAATCACTGTTTTCTTAAAGTTACAGAGCACCATACCCCAGTCACACACTACTATTTGCGTATTAGAAATTAAGAGAACATATTAGCTATCACTGGCTTTGCTATAGATATATTGAATGCTCAGTGTTGACTGGCATGTTAGTTTTACGCTCTACGATGACGCAGTATTACGAGCTGCCGTCCTTGGATGCTGATTGGACACGCTGTTGAAGAGGGGTGTGCCCGAGGAGAAACGAGGAAGTGGCGTTTCCCTATTGCAATAACAAAGTTGGAATGTTTAATAACAGAAGATGAGATAGAATAACCTAAAAACGAGTGTTAGCCGTTACTGATAGTTAATAAAAGGCCGAACTCACAGGTTCTATTCTGGTTTTAATACTGTTTTTAATACAGTGGAAAGGTCTTCAAGTGGCAGAACTCATATCAGACATGCACTTCACTTCAGATGTTTTTGTTTCATACTATACGAGAAACATAATTTTTAGCCTGTGTTTTCTCACAAAGTCCGTATGAACTTTGAATCTGATCTAACTTTTTAATTATAACATGTGGCCCCAAACCCATAGGTATTCATGCTACGTGTGCGGGCAAATGGTTGACACCCCACTTTGATATTTATATTTGCTCCTCTGTGAGCTTTGGTTAAAGGAGCAGCCAGCGAGCGAGAAATAGTGCGCACTGAGCAAGGTCATTATATTTATTATTTTTCATATTAATGTTATTTATTTATTATGGATGTAGGGGTTGTACCGGTTGAATTTTAGTCTGCCCCATTCCTGTCGGGCTATTGTGTGGATGGATAGAAAGCTGTGCTTATAGGGGGAGGAGGAGGTGAGGGCGAATCGAGCTGATAAGAGAAGTGGCTTATGGCTGGCTTGCTGCTGCTCGCAATCCATATGATTTGTTTTTATCGGTAACTAGAGGTTTTGTGGTTCGTGGTACAGGTCAAAATACATCAAACCACCGGAGCTACCGAGAGGACGGTAGCATGATAATCGTGGAGAGGGCCCGTATCTGCATTTTACTGCGCCTACACCGAATCCATTGAGTCGGTTTACCAGCGTCCGACATGGGGAAGGAGGTAAATGGTGTTTCGCGGAGCCGGTTTGAGGTGAGTTAATTATTTCCATCAACTGACAGTCACTGAAACACATTTAAAATAGCCGATATAACCGCTAGGATGCGGGCCTGCGTGTTGACTGTTGCTATAATTATTATAAAACTGCGCTTATGGGGAGGCTATTGATGCAGCTTCCGCAGTCGGTGTTTGGGATTAGGTCAAACACTGTTGTGTTATTCAAACAACATATAGGCCTGGCGTGGTGAGGACGCACGTCGGTATTTTCCACTAAAGCCGACGTGCTGCTCGCAGCCACTTTCAAGGCATTTTGAGTGCTCTTTAAACGTTGTCCTCGTTTCCCTTTGCGCCGTCAAAACAAAGACAATGAGGCTACACAGAGCACGCCGAGGAAAGCTTCGGCACACGTCAACATAATGAGCAGAAGTTGAGGATTTAGGTGTTTCACTTTGAAAAGAAGCTGCTTAAAATTATCCTTATAGGCAGGATTGTTAAGTTTCCCCCTTCTCTCTTTTGAGACCTTGTTATGTATGCTATATCTATAGCCGCTGCGGCGGTGGTGGCCTCAGTCTGCTACCTGCACCCGGTGTTAGCACAAAATATCTGAAAATAGTGCCGAGCTACAACAGTGCAACACACATCATAACCTATACTCGTCTAAAAATGCCCATATGTACGCTGTCTACCTACAGTGTCGTTGTTGTTCGTTTTTTTTTTTTTTCCAATGCAAGGCTATTACCATAAACTTTGTGTCGCAGCCGCGCAAGCGTAGCTGAATATTTTGGTGCGAACTTGTATACAAACAAATGTATGCGGCCACTGACATTGGCCTGTATAGCCCGAGCATTTGATGTTGTTTAATCCCCAGCTAGCGTGGGATTTGTGTGTGGTTTTATTTATTTTTAACGGTGAACAGCTGACGACTCAGAGGACTCAGGCCGTTACCTTCTGGCCCGACAGCTGCGGTGGAGCTGCTGTTTAAAGGTATCTGGATTTAGGAGAGGGGAGAAGCGGAAATTGCGACGTTTTGCCTTCAAGATAAAAGTGTTTCTATTTTTTCGACCATTCTGTAGTTAAGGTTTTGTGTGTTGTTGTTTTGTGTAGTTCAGAAATTTATGTACTTTTTTTTTAACTTCAATTTCTAAAGGACAAAAGGCCAATAAACTAATTTTGATTAAATTTGATCTATTATACCACCAATTCACAGCAACAGTTTCCTCGGGGCACTTTATATTGTAAGGTAAAGATCTTCAAATTTTTTAGGAAACCCCAACAATATTATGACCACCAATGAGGGAGCACTTGGCAACAGTGGGAAGGAAACACTGAATTTTAACAGAAAGAAACCTCCAGCAGAACCATGCTCGGGGAGGGACAGCCATCCACTGTGACCAATTGTGGGAGCAGAGAGAGATGGCACACAAGGCAAAGTATGGGAGAGAGAAGCAGAATTTAATAATTACCAAAAATTACATGCAGTTGTGGTGTATTAAACACATGGAGGGTGAAAAGAAATGAGTGAAGAGGAAATGGTCAGTGCATCATGGGTAGCCACCCAGCAGGCTGAGACTGTTGCAGTATAACTGTTGCAGGAGCTGGATAGTTGAAGGCTCTGCTTCCTATTCTACTTTTAAAAACTCTAGGAAACACAAGTAGGCCTGCTGTCTAAGAACAAAATGTTTAGTTAGCATAACAATGTACTATGAGGTCTTTAAGCTATGACTGGGCCAAATTATTTTACATTTTGTATATGAGGAAGATTTAAAACCTGATTCTAGATTTAACAGGAAGCTAATGAAAAGACGTTGGAGCCAAAAATATATACATTTTTCCCAATCCTGTATTTGCTCTACCAGTGAAATAAAAATGATTAAACTCCGATAATTAAATCTGCTTTTTGTCTTTGACAAGTTAATGCAGTCACTGGAATAAAAAGCCTAATGTGATACGGTTTATTTATTATTAGTATTAGAGTCTCTCCAATATTGGATTTGGGGGTTGATGAGGGTATTTTTAGGAAGTAAAAAATCTGGATATCGACATATCAACCAGCAGTATGAAAATTGATGTTTTCATTGCTTATAAACTTTTAAGCAGTCTATTTAAAACACTAGGTAATAACTTAAAGTGAAGATGCCGCTGGACTTTGCACCAGCAAATGATTAGCTGTGATATGATCAGTTGGGGGCATCAGCTACTACTGTTCCATCAGATCCCATTGAACACACAAGTTGTACTTTGGTGTTTCAAGTACCCAATGCCAATCATGAAAATATTAGATGCTGAGTGACAAACTGAGTCCAAAATGGGAGGCTAAAAGTTACATGTTTGTCATCCAGAAGACTGCAGTTTGTGTCCTGTTTGTTCTTTCCCACTATGTGAAGAAGTCCACTAAGATAAGATGCGATGTAATTATTTAGCCAGGATTTGGGGAAATTCAGTTACAACAGTTAAAAAACTAAAGTCAATGTAACAGAAATGGGAATATGTAGCTAAAATAAACCTGATATCTTGATAAGGTAAAGACTAAACTGAAATATACATGCATATGTTAAAGAAAAGTAAGTATAGTTTTAAATATTTACCAAATACTTATAAATAGAATATATAACAAGTAAAATATTTTCAGATCAACAACCCTTTATATGTGGCAAGCATGATGTGTCATATTTGTTCCTATAACCTCATGCCAGTGCCAAAGGACACCTAATGTATCTCTGTGAGACTCTAGCTGTTGACATATCTGCAGTATTTGACCCCTTGGGAATGAGGAGGGGCTGGGATTCTGCAAAAAGGATCAAGACTGTTTTAAACAATGAAGCTGCTCAGCTGGACAAACAATGTGAAGATTTGTAAATTACAGCTGTTGTGTGTTGTGTTTTTTTTTTTTTTTTTTTTTTAAGTGGTTTGTGGTGGTGCAACATTTAGCACTGTCATCTCAAAGTGAGAAGGCCCTGGGTTCTGTGTGGAATTTGCTCGTTTCCCCCCGTTGCTCACAGATACTGCAGTTCAGAGAAATAGAAGTTGGGTTAATTGGTCATTCTAAATTGGCGATAGGAGTGTGGTCACACTGTGGCAGGGATCGACAGAGTCTGCCACTGTCAGTTGATGATATTGGCCAAGTAATCTATCAGTTGGGCTTAATTTATGATATGAGCTAAACAAAGCCTTTGTTGTTCGCTAACCTAGGATTTTAATTCCAAGCAAATTTAACAAATGGTATGCTCAGTAGCTTTTAGGTTTTGGTGGTTAGTTATAAGAAGCTTGAAACCAAAAATGCAGTCTGCCAGTGAGTGTTTTACTTTGAAAGGCAGGGAAGGAAGTTGTATTAAATACACAGCTCTGCTGCAAGCACTAAGCTGTTGTACTTTTATTCTGTTAACAAAAGACCACCCAACAGACTGGAAAAATAGATACTTAAATGGCCACTCATTGTATTCACTAATTAGAAAGAATATGTAAACAACTGTTTTGGAGGTTTAAACTGGTTTAAATTTCTAACCTTAAACGGGTTCCTAGACTTCACCATATTTAGTTGTGCCTAATTCAATCTGTGCATGTATGCAATAATAACCTAAAACTCAAATATAAGCCCCTCCTTTCAATCAAACAACCAGAATTTAATTATTTATTGGCAGGAAGGAACATTTACAGATTTCCTAAAAATAAAATTACCCTTTTGCCTTTGCAGTAGTTTACTACAAACTACAGAACACCCAGCTTGTTTTTGTTTTTTTTAACCCCCTGCATTACTGTTTATAGCGGAGCAGTGGAGAAAACGTAATGCTCACATTCATACAGCATCATTTTATGTTAGATTACAAAAGGGTACTGTGTATGGCTGTTGACCACGCACATCTGCTTCTTTTGAAACGGCCCTGGATTATTTGGCCAGAAAGAAACGCTCTGGAAGGCGTGCTGTCAGAGTCAATTTGCCCCAAATCCAAACAGCAAATGTCTGTCCCTTCTTACTCCCTCAAAATTTTACACGTCTGCGCTGGCAGGCAGCCCCCGCACACAGCTGTGAGTGTGCGTGCAGCTTGAGAGAGAGTTTGTTTTTATCAGAAGTACAGCTTTGACCCCGAGATGCCTTATTTGTGTGTGCGCGCTTGTGTGTTTCGTAAAGATCCAGGCCTCAATTTCATCTGGCAGACATGTCAGTCTGTTTTTGTAAGTTGATGAATGGGTTTATGTGCACGTCCCTCAAAATCTGAAGCTATTGTGTGGCTTCAGGATAAACACCAATAATCAAAATAGAACTCTGCTGGGACCTTTAAATCATTCCCTTTGTTAAAACTGGGTAAATAAATCTTTCTTTTTGAAATTGGTGGTATTTGTTTCTTTCAAGAAGTGCAAATAAGAATTGACAAACACCTTGTTGATCTTGTCATAAATCTTTTACCTCATGTAATTAACATGTGCCTTCCGTCACATTTTATTTACACGCCAGATCCGCCCGTGGTATAAACTTTTTTTTTTTCTGAATCTTTGGAGAAAAATTGATTGAGCCAGATGTTGCTTCGTTCATCCTGTTGTGATTGAGTACGTGCTTCCAAGGACCATTGTCTCAACATCTTGCATTCAGTGATTTAGCACAGTATCATTTCCCACAAATTATGGGAACCCTAAATTCCTCAGTAAGAAGGGTGTGTGTAGCCGGGACTCAATAAATGCAAATTTATTGTCTCTTTGTTTACTGTGACTTTTTTTCTGTGGATTAGACTCAAATTTGTGCTCACACAGCATGCAGTTATTTGTGTGGAAACCCATTAGCCGTTTACTGAAGCTGGAATTATTTGTCTTAGAGTCACAAAAGATATATGGTACTGTAACCAATTCCAGTTTAAAGTTTCAGTACTTCTTGTTTTAAACACTGGGTCTTACTCAATAGCACGTATACTAAGGCGGAATATGCACGCAGGAAAGATAACATGAAAGCATAGGCCATTGCAGCCTTGTAGTTGACAGTCCCATCTTGCTGTGGCCTGTGTGGCTTTATCTTCTGTCACCCTTCGTGTTTTCTGGGAATTGACATTGAATCCATCTCAGCTGATGAGATTTTATCCTTGCTTATGTGTTGGGGCCGTCCTTGGGTGAGGAGAGGGGATGAAAGGGGCCCCGGCCACTTTGTAATAGGCTGCCAGGACTGATATTATCTTCTCCACCCTTTCAGATGTTCACAAATAGTGATGAAGCAGTCATCAATAAGAAGTTGCCTAAAGAGCTGTTGCTAAGGTGAGTGACATTTTGATGCACTTGCTTGCAGTTTTTTTTGTTTGTTTGTTTTTTGAGGAAAGCAAAATTTGCATGTTGAAATTTCCAGTCACATTCATGACTTTACTATAGCACAAAATCATACTCAAAGGCAGCACCTCCATCCTCTGTGTGTAACCCTAACACACGCAAATATTGTGCGTCTCACAATCATATCGTTTATGTTCACTTGCCCTTTTTAAACAAAGATTCCAAACACTAGGATGCCAATTTCTCTTGGCTCTACACACCCACTGCTCAACCAGTGCTAAAAGCATAATTACAAACAGATGCTCATGGTTATAAAACTTTTAAATTGATTTGAGAGAAAAAAAAGGGGGGGGGCTCACAAGCCTCTTAGCAAACACAAAATGAAGGCCATAACTCAAACCTCGGCCTTGCCAACCAAGCTGTCTGTGTTGCGGCTGCTGACTCTGTGCTGCTTGGCCTGGTGCAGTGCCGTGATTTGTGAGGCTGGCAGACTGCTGCAACTCACTGCATCCCTGCTTCAACCCCAATTCAGGTTTTTGCTGCATTGTAGGATCCTCTAATCGGTATCCAACTCTATTCCTTAGGAAAAAATGCCTTCCCCGTCAAGACCTCACTTTAAGAAAACATATCTGTTCTGCAAGCAGGGAAATATGTATTTTGATGACAGTAAAAGCAATATTAGCTGATTTAGTCAACACCACTCTGCTGTTAGGGGAAGCACACACAGGGTTGCGTTGAGGGCAGTAAAGAGGAAGCTTCTGGCAGCGGGGAATCATGGTCTCTAAACCGTCCCTGTCTGTCTTCTAGAATCTTCTCCTTTCTGGATGTGGTGACACTCTGTCGCTGTGCCCAGGTCTCACGGGTGAGTCTGTGTTCACAAGGTGTGCGTATGTGGTCTCAGTTATAGTATGTGTTCTGCGTGTGCATGCTAAATAGCTCAGACTTTCTGTCCACTCCCCTCCACACCCTGTTTTTAGTCCTGGAATGTTCTGGCCTTGGATGGCAGCAACTGGCAACGAATCGACCTCTTTGACTTTCAGAGGGACATTGAAGTTGGTTAATTTCTTTATATCTTATTATTAACAGATGCAATAATAAATGTTTGCAACTCCAACTATTAAAAAAACAATCATGCTTCAAATTTGACCCATCTACCCTTCATGGTAGTCTTCTTAGGCAGAACTGTGCCCCTTAAAGTGCAGTTGCTATTTTTTGGACCCTGCCTGGAAGTTCCACTTTTATCACCTTCATTTGGATCTTCAGCTTGCAGTTTGTTTGGATCTCCTTGGGTGTATCAATAACCATCTATAGCCCTAGGTTTGAGCCCATCCCAGTATCAGCATAGTTTTAATTGTGAAGAAGATGATGAAGTCAGAGACTAATTTGATGAGCAGGATGGGTTGTGGGTGAAAACTGTTTAGGTATGGTGTAAAACTGCATTGCATCTATGTCCTCCATAGAAAAGCTCTGGGGAATAGTAGAACTCCACTTTGACAGTCTAACTCTGCAAGATGAATTCTCAACCCCATCAATGTGTAAAAATAATAAATGAATAAATAAATAATGACCAGTATGCCCCTGGTTGTACTCCCCTTATAAGCAGCCATGGTCTGTGAGTCGCAGAACAATTTCTAACCACCAGAACACATTAATGCTGTGTCAGTTTTGAGATCCACGGAGAAATCGCAGATATGCGGTTTATACGAACGTGACCTGCGATGAACTCTAAGAGACCAATGTAAAAATGGCTGGGACTTTGGAGGCTTTCTAGTGCAAGAGAAGTTGATCTTGAAGGGTAAATGAGCCAAATATAAACCATGTGTGTCATCTTTGTTTGTTTTAGGTGGAGTCTGTGAACTTTATGAACGCAGCTTATATGTCACTTTATACTCAGTACTTTAAAGGTGCTGTAGAAACAAATACAGCAGAAAGAGTGTGTTGTTTTTGTTGCAGGGTCGGGTGGTGGAGAATATTTCAAAGCGATGTGGGGGATTCCTTAGGAAGCTGAGCCTGCGGGGTTGCCTGGGTGTGGGTGACAGTGCCCTGAGGTGAGTTTATTGAGGACCTCGCCTGATTGAAATTCTCCTACTAGTGCAGACCCTGAGGGGAGACAATGAGAGAATTGCAGAATGACTGATATCACTGATATAAGTGTTTCTTTTTTTCTCTCTCTCTCTCTCTTTAGGACTTTCTCACAGAACTGCAGGAACATTGAGGTGCTTAATCTGAACGGTTGCACCAAGATCACAGACAGGTATAGTAACAGTCCATGCAGCAGTGCGGTTAATGTATCTAATGTATCGTAATACACTTTTATCACTGTATTGTTCTTCTGCAGCACGTGTAATAGCCTCAGTAAGTTTTGTCCAAAGCTAAAGCACCTGGACCTCGCCTCGTGTACCTCCATCACCAACCTTTCACTCAAAGCTCTCAGGTATGCCCAGTTGTTATTTTGATATACTGTTTTTCCACTAAATTTAAAGCACATATATCAAAGTGAACCTGTTATGTCTGTTCTTTTTTTCCCCTCTCAAACATAATATTACAGTGGTGAATGCCTTCTATTAACATGACCATTTAGCTGATTTCCGGAATAAATATATGAAGCTGGAAATTAGCTTAATAAGTCCCCTTCAGTCCTATGTACCACTTGTTGGCTATGATTCATTTTTTCTTTTTAAACCTACACAAGTCACAGAAGAGATACGAATAATGTGAGAACATTTCAATTTTGTTATGCATTTAACATTTCCCCTAATTGTCATTGCACCTTTCATCATTTGCAAGTTTCCACTGCTCACCCTTTTCTTTGTTCTATTCTCAGTGAGGGTTGTCCTTTGCTGGAGCAGCTGAACATTTCCTGGTGTGATCAAGTCACGAAGGATGGCATCCAGGCCCTGGTGCGCTCCTGCCCTGGTCTCAAATGTCTATTCCTCAAGGGCTGCACCCAGGTACACATGTGATTATGTTATAATAAGTTGCTGGCAATTTCATTCTGTGTAACGTTTTATTGAACATATTAGAATTTTTTTTTTTTTTTTTTTTTTTATATATCCTTTCAGTTTCAAAGTAGTGACTTCATAGGTGCTCTGTTTTCTATCGGTCAACACTGTAGTGAATTTATTGCAAGAAAAAGCGGCAACTGCACGCATAAAAGAAATAATTTCCCGTGCAACAAAGCATACCATCAGGGACAGACATTGGATTAAAATAAACAATAAATAAATAAAATAAAAAGAACAGTCTGCACTGATTTTGACTTTTTTTCTTATGAAATTCCTTATTGAGATGTCAATTTTCTTTCCCAATGCTTATCTTTTCCACAGCTAGAAGACGAGGCCCTAAAGCATATCGGAGCTCACTGTCCAGAATTGGTCACATTGAACTTGCAGACATGCTCAGTAAGTACATTTAACAAGAGTAGAAGAAACACAGAACACGGACATCCAGACCATAAAGCCTGCTCACACAATCCAGTTAGTCCCCCTCTGCATCTCTTTCTCGTCTCATATCTCGTCTTTGATTTTTGTCATCGTTTCACTATAGCCTTCTTTTTGTTGCCGTCCGCTTTGTAGTATTTTTGTTTTCTTTTTCTTTTCTTTTTATGGGGAAGCTTTCTTTCACCTGTTATTAACATGTATCTTATGAGTTTTCTAAAACAGCACCTAAAAAAAAATAAAAAAACTCAAATGTGTTACATTTAATCATTTTACAACAATATCAACAGTAGTAGAAAGACACCATATCAATTGTTAAAACTCATTTTTAAAAATGTATGCTCTTTATGAATTTCATCAAATATTTCTTGACGGTTGTGGTGGGGAAATGCTTAAATGGAAAAGAGGGTAATTTAACAAAAAAAACAGAACTAGGTGAAATACAAACTGTTTGGGTAAATAAAGAGCAGCCCAAAGAAAGTGATGCTTTCATATTAATATGAAGGTGACACTGATATTATTCTGTTTTTCGTTATAGTTTGTATAACTGTTTTTGGACACAGGGTTGTCCACTGTTTGCTTTTGCGCATCTACCAGAGAGCACTGCACAGAGAAGGCATGTTTTTACATTTCACAGTGGATGTTGATTTGATTCACTTCCCTCATACACAAACACGTACTGTGTCTTTCTGTGAGCAGCAGATCACAGATGAGGGCCTCATCACAATTTGCCGGGGTTGTCACCGCCTGCAGTCTCTGTGTGTGTCAGGTTGTGGCAACATCACAGATGCCATCTTGCATGCTCTGGGACAGAACTGCCCCCGCCTCAGGTGACTTCACACACCTACACATCAAACTTTGTTCTGAGTTTTGCGAGAAGCTGCTAAATATTTAGTTTGTTTTATATAAAAATCCAACTAATCTTTGTTTCAAGAGTGTTTTCAAATTGTTTGACAATATTTATCCTGGCTGCCTGATGTTTGGGAGGCTGTTCTTATGCTTTCAAATTCCAAAAAGAAAGACCTGAATTCTCATTTTAAGCTTAAAGATTGGAGGATTGAGGTAATGGAATGAAAATAAAAGAAATTACACTGACCTGTCTGCAGTACAGATATCTTGAGGCCTGTGACTGTAGAGCCAGTTACCTTTTAAGTGTGAAAGAACTCAAAATTTTGGACTCTTAAGTGATCCTTCAACTGTATAACTCTTCATTGTGTTCCTCCTTTTAGAATATTAGAAGTGGCTCGCTGCTCTCAGCTTACAGACGTGGGCTTCACTACATTAGCAAGGGTGAGTGTGGTGTCTGCCTCCTGGTTGCATTGCAGATAAATGGCAAGCAGAACTTTGGATCCAACAGAATCTTTTAAAATGCATAAATCCATAGTGATTATGCAATCTTTCTTCTTCTCTGTTATTTCTCTCTATAGAATTGTCACGAGCTTGAGAAGATGGATTTAGAAGAATGTGTGCAGGTAAATAAACAATATGGTATATAATGGTTGAACTGTTTTCTCCTTTTCTTCGCTTAAGAGAATTGTGTTCCTTTCACTTTTGCATCAGATCACAGATGGAACACTCATCCAGTTATCTATCCACTGCCCCCGTTTGCAAGTCCTGGTAAGTGTGTGCTTGCCACTCAAACATATTTTGCTCCTGCAGCATTTTCAAGCATAATGGCATGGCTGTTTTCATAGACAGTTTAGTAATAGAGCATCTGTATTGGCAACACAATGTTCCTGCAGAGTCTGTCCCACTGTGAGCTGATTACTGATGATGGCATCAGACACCTCGGCAGTGGCCCCTGTGCTCACGACCGTCTGGAGGTGATAGAGCTGGACAACTGCCCCCTGATCACAGATGCCTCACTGGAGCACCTGAAGAGTTGCCATAGTCTGGATCGCATCGAGCTCTATGACTGCCAGCAGATCACTCGCGCTGGTATTAAGAGACTAAGGGTGAGTTGTGTGGGCTACGAGTAATGACTAAGTGCTTGTTCAGTTGCAGAATGTATGGTAAACACGAACTGTACTGCTGATGTAAAAGGTATTCAGTTTCTTTTTGACCCTATACTGAATAAATCTTACCACGCTTGTGAAAAAAAACAATTTTTATAGGACTGTAAGCAGCCCTGTGTGGGGGGGAAAAAAAAAAAAAAAACTAAATACATCCTTACTGCTTCTTCTTGAGTAAGTAGCAGCTGGGTTCTGCTAATCAAATACACTTGATTAACTGATCATCAGCAAATGTGACCCCCACTATGAAAGCAGATGTTTCATAGTGGGGTTCATAGTGATGTTTCATGGTCTTTCCAGGAGTGGACGTTCCAGTCAATTTTCACTAAGATCACACGATGCAAAGAAAACCCCAGCACTAGATCTCAGACACTGCAGGTCTCAGTAAGCATTTTAAATGTTCATGACAGGACAATTGGGCAGAAATAAAAAAACACTGAACAGACATGGATTGTTTGGAAGGTTTGCCAGTAGAAAGCCTTTTCTCTCTAAAAATAGGCAGCACGGCTTAGGTTTGCAGATTTGCATCTGAATAAATCACAAGGCATCTGGAAGAATTTCAGATAAGATCAACGTGAGCATGTATGGTGGAAACAAAGTACTGCATATTAGCACACCTCATACCAATTGCCTTTAAAAGAAAATGTAACTTTTAAACATTTTGCAGCCACAGGATCTGGGCACCTTGCAGCCATTGAGTTGACCATGAACTCCTCTCAAATGTGAGGCCATCTGTCCAACAGCTAACTCTGAGCTGAAACTGGGTCATGTAGCAGGACAACGATCCCAAGCACAGCAGCAAGTCTACAACAGAATGGCTGAAAAAGAAAAGAATCAAGGTGTTGCAAAGGCATAGCCAAAGTCCAGACGTAAACCTGACTGAAATGCTGTGGCCGTACTTTAAGCGAGCTGTGCATTTAAGAAGGAAAAAAAAAAAAGGCAGTGTTGCAAAGAAGGGTGGGACATTCCTCCTCCAACATTCCTCCTCAGCAATGTTAGAGATGAATAAAGTCATCTTGAAAACAACTGATCTTTAGCAGTTTATTGCTGCTAAAGATGGTTCAACAATTTATTGAATCATGGGGTGGGTGTGTAGTTTTTTTTTTACAGGATTGCATAGAGTCCTATTTTAAAAAAAAAAAAAAAAAAAAAAAAAAAAAAATTTCACATGACCACATACCAAGTAGTGGTAACAAGAAAAACAGACAACTCCTGTCATGTGTAATGTATAAGGAAAAGGACAACTAAAGACAATGTCTGGACTTGATTCTCCCGACATTGTCCAGAGTTCTTGTGTGAAACCACTATGGATGTTTAGTTGTTTACCTTTGTAAACAATGCTGTGTAGCAAGAGCACAAACACTAACACAAAGGTATTGCATTCTTAGAGTTGCTTTGTCAGTCAAGCCATTTGTGCCTCACATTGTTGTAATGTCCTTTTACAGAAGAATGCTGAAAATGCAAACTACTATCACTATTGATGTAGGAGGTTAGACTGGTGCTCTCTAAGTATAGATGTAATGCAGAGGGTGGAATCAGACAACACAGATTCATGCATTTTGTCCAAATGAAACTCTGATGTCTGAGTCATCGATCCACCCACATGAAGTGATGAATCAAAACTTAAGCTGTGAAAAACAAACTGTCTCCTTGACAGCAGTGAGTGAACACTCTGTCCAGATCAAGTCAGACTTGTCATCACTGAATCCTATGTTAGTTTTTGAATTTGAATGAAAATCAGACATAACTGCTGTCGACACAGTCAGGCTTTTTGACAGTGATATCGTTTTTGGTTACTGAAACAAAAATAAACTTGAGGTTTGCAGCAAAGCTATAGCTACTGGAATAATAAATGTCCCAGAACAGCTTTCCACATATTTGTACGAGGGATTAACGCATTTCCATCTGTTTCTCTCTCGTTTGTTTGTTTGTTTGTTTTTTTACTACAGACTCATCTGCCTAACATCAAAGTGCATGCATACTTCGCTCCTGTCACTCCACCCCCCTCAGTCGGGGGCAGCCGTCAGAGGTTTTGCCGCTGCTGTGTCCTGCTATGATGTAAAGCGAACAGCCCCCTCTTCCCTCTCCCTGTGTCCCTCGTACATGCTCCCTGCAGCCAGTCATTTGACCCCTGACCTGCTCCCCCCTGCCACTCCTGGCCCCTTGTCACAGACTACATGCTGGTGTGTCCCCCTTTTGGAGCTGCAGAGAGAGGGAGAGAGCCAAACAACACTACAGGGTCTTGGGTAACTTTCCCCAAAACGTTCTTAAATCTTACCACTGCACACAAACAGAACATATACAATAGGCTTTAATACAAGCTCAAGTGAAGAGACGCATTTACACAGATTAACTTTTGGAGGACTGTCGGGACTTTCCTGGGCTGTGTTCAGTGGACACACCAGTATTACAAAGAAGTTTATGTTTTAAAAAATGTAATCACCATTAAGGGATTTAACTCGCCATCAAATGAAGTACAAAAAAAATCCTCACGGATGAGTTCGGCTCTTCAAACTGAAAACCATTACGACTTTTTACTTATTATGCACTTTGAGCTTTTAAACATGGCTGAAAGATCCCACTCAAACTCCCAAACACAATTCCCTTAGTGTTTAAAGGTCAACTCAACAGCTACCTCTAGACAGGAACTGCACTTGAGTACGACCAGTGTTCGCTTGGTTCTACAGGCTGTTTATTTCAAAAGAGGGGCAGCGATGTAGCCACCTAACTGCCAACATCCCCACAAGAATGCAGCAGAAACTTTGATTTTTTTATGTTATTTTATTAAGAATACTTGCAGCTATTTGCACTTACAGTAAAGCAATGATGAGACACTTTACAAAACCGGCATCTCAAAATTGAAGACTACTAACAACTAACAACACACACAAACACATAAAGAAAAAAAAAATTCCTCAATTAACGCATACACTGCGCTTGCAGCGAATATGCCCTCACCTCTCTCTGTCTCTCTCTGTTACAATCAGAAGCTTCAATATAGTGCAGAGGAAAAAAAAAGAAGACAAAGTTTAATATTTTTCTAAAAATGGACAATTAAGGCTTACAAGTGGGGATTTGAGAAGATGCCAAATGTTGCATGTAACACCTCTAGTTTTTTATATCTCAATGTAAATACGTGAGGACTGCGGGAGTCAGAGAGTTGAAGCCAGATAAACAGCAACATGATGATATGAGACGGGGCAGAGATTACCGTTGATGGGTCTTTCTGAGGATTCTCGAGCATGCTTGTTTACGTGCAGATGTGCGTGAGAATATGTGCTGGAGCTTTTGGAGAGTAAAAAAAAATGACCCAGTACTCGATATGGAGTGAGACAAACTGATGCTGGCATGTGAAGGCTCATGTCAACGAAAGAAGACGTTAAAAAGATACTTTTTTTTTCCCTCTTTTTGTCAACAAAAAAGGTCCGACTGCATTAATTCATGGTGTCAGACCAGGACAATGGAAAGAAAAAGCCAACTGAAAACAATCAAAGTAAAGCTATTTTCAGTTAGTTTGATTTCATTAAGTCGATCTTGTTTTCGAGTCCTTGATGGTTCCGATGACGAGGAACTGGTGAACCCCACGCAGTGGCGAAAGGACGTGCTTGATGTTGGAGTGGCATCTGTGACTCCTCAACTTCTATGAGGCCTTGCAGGGGACTGAGTGATAGTGTGCTGCACCCTGCCACCTGTGACCTCCTCCGTCTGTCTGTCTGGGACCAGTGATGCTGCAGGAGGTTACAACCAGATCAGACTGGTGGAGGAAGTTGACTGAATCTTGAGCGCACAGCTCTGGCCTGCTGACAGATATAATGGAATGATTTTTGTCACAAAAGAGGGCTATAATGGACTTCAGCCCCCTCCCCTGCCCTTTAAAGTATTGGCGCCTTTTCTTATGGATTATCTTGTCCTACACTTGCACCGGCTTCATTCATTATCTTCCGTTCCCTTTTCATTTTATAAATGTGTCTTTTACTGCTTTCTCCTCTACACGATTTTCCTCTGGAGCTTTCTTTGTATTTCTGTTTTGCTGTGGTTTGGATTCTGCCTGTTTGTGTTTGAAGTCACAAGTTCAGTGTCTCCAAGTTGAGTTTGAGCCCTCTTCCAGTCCTTAGTTTTGATCTGACGGGGTTTGTTTTTATCTGGAGTTTATTGTTAGTTAATGTCCAGAGTGTAGTCTTTGTCCAGGAGAAGTGTTCGCACCAGTGCAATTGTTCGAAATGTTAAATGTGAGTCAGATTTTTTTTTTTTTTTTTTTTTTATTATTATAAATAGGGTTAACGGTCACAATGACGTGTATGTATGACGTACGGTCTGCTTATTGAATGTTTCCATCAAGGAGAAGGACGGAAAGATTTTCTTTTTCCCCCCCATTAAGTGTGCTTTTCTCTCCTTCATTTTTATGCCTTGCTGTTCCAAATGGGATCTGTCCCATAATGCACCTATCCAAATGGTTCAATACAACAAAAACAGGAAAACCCACTGCAAAATTTTGATTACCTGCAAATGTCCCTGTGTTTTGGTTTTGATGTGTTCTGCAACAGGCATCTATCATGCAAAACGCAGAATGACTATTCTGTTCGGTGTGTCTGCGTGCGTGCAATTTGACAGCTATGACAAGCAGGATAATACAAGCAGAGATGAATCCAGTGTAATCCAGTCTGATCTGTTTTGTTTGAATGGGGGTTTATGGGGGATTAGAGAAGAACCAAGAGTCAAAATGGTGGAGAAATGTAATGCACTCTGTCGCTGTGCTCTGGTTTTAAGACAGTTAACTCAAGGAAAAAGAAAGTCAGGGAATTTAGTCTGTGAGCTGGGATGTCAAACCTGCTTGCCCTCGTCGCGCACCGGCTGAGTCATAAACGCATGCCGACAACATGGACTACAACTAATAGTACTCACCTTGCTCCTGAAGGATTTATATATGTACAAAAGAAATGACTTGTCATCAGTTTTTTTTCTTCTGTTTTTTCATGGTACAGAAATACACTACAGGCTCTACACAGCAAAACACCAGACTTTTTTTTTTTTCCTTACAGTATCAAAACACCGTGTGTGTGTGTGTGTGTGTGTGTGTGTGTGTGTGTGTGTGTGCATGTGTCAGATCTTCCACCAGTTTACACAGAAGTCGAGCTGTTACGCTCTGGGTCCGTTTGTTTGATCCTAAACACTGGAGTAAGGTTGTGGATAAGGATAGAGGCAGAGGGCAACAGGTGAACTTACAAGTGTGTGTTCAGGGTAGATTGGCACCTGAGATATTTAAACAAAAAAAAGTTTTGACAATGACTGTAGTTAAATTACTGTAAATCTCTTTTTTTCTTTTTTTTTCCTTTTTTTTTCTTTTTTTTTTTTTTTTTACAATTAACCGATTATAAATGAATATGTACGTATGAATAAATATATACCTATATTATTAAGAGTTGGTTTGGACCTTGTTCTCACTTTGTGGTTAATGGTGGTTTATCATTGCAGCAGTAGATGGCAGCAATGAGCCACTCTCCTCTCTGCTGCTATGATTTCAGATCTCAGCTCATTTCAGGATCCAGTTCTGAATCAGTTATTCAATAAGTAATTGACTTGCTTCAGTTTGGAAGAAAACTGGTCCCAGACTGGAATATATAATTATTATTAATATCATTTTTTTTTATTCTTTTTTTTTTTTTTTATTCAGCTACGTGTCAAATGGAAGTAAATGTGGCTATCAAAGGAAAAATGCAGGTGGTATTGATTTCAATCATAATGGAAAACATGAGCCAAAATGCACAATAACTCTGAAACTGTGAAATAAAATGAATCCGTCTCTGAATTTTAAATATCTACCAATACCCCTGCACTCCTAACATGACATGCCCTAAAGTCTCTTCCAAAAATGGAAAAGCCTTGCAGCAAAAAGCAAACATTTGAAATATGAACAATACTTTTTGTGTTTAGCAAAGCATTAATACATTTCTAAATGTATTTCTTGATTTCTTGTAATGTTAGTGTAAACAGAGATGAATCAAAGAACCAAAGACATAAGTTCTTCCTGTATGCCTTAATTAATTTGTCAGGTATTCATATATACATGTAATCCTCAGGCTGTTAAGGGATGAGCAAATCCATTTCTTAACATGTCTACAATAACATTTCTACAATATATTAAAAAAAACAGTTATCTGAAGACTTGGGTCAGGCTACCAGAGCCTCAAAGTCAGTGACAGACTTTAAAAAGGTCTGATTGTATCCTTTATTCTAGATTGAGCTTATTATAAAAGTATTTTAATCACAAATGCAGATAAGCAGTTGGGTATAGTGAAAAACATTGTCACGTTGGTGACTGTGGGTTCAAATGTGAGCTCACAACATACTGCATGCAAAGTCATGCCGCTATATTTGTTTGAGCTTACATTCAGATGTCTGAGGTGGAGGAACAGATGAACAATCTGTATCAATTTAATGCGATGGAAAGAGCTGCAGCCCTGGTCCTGTAGCTGCACCATGACGACCGCTGTCAGGACTGGGATCTGTCTTCCGCCGCATGGGACTCATTTTGTTCCTCTCATCCTCCCATTGTTTCCTCCTGTGTCTAAATCAGTAAGAGATCAAATGTGTTTTCACTCCGTTTTAATGTTCATTTTTAGCCGGGGCGTGTTCTGGCACCTGGGGTATCACATGGAGGATGAAAGGTGAGTAGCTCAGAGGGGAAAATTGAAATGAGTGTGTATGCGTTTCCCTCATTCAGCTCTCTCAGCTGTTCTGAGTTCAAACATTGTTGGATCAGATCACAGCTCATAGCACAACACTGCACCAATATATTTAACTTAAGTTTATTTTTAACAGCAGACACTGCTATACACTAGAAAACTGAATGCTTTTTTGTTTTGGTTTTCTGTTTTTTAAAAACTTCCAGCAGTCACTCTGTTGTGTGGTGTTCTCTGGCTCTGAGTGAAGCAATAATTAATGTGATAACAGAGGCTCCCTCTCTTAGCCTTTCTTCTTCCTCCATTCTCTAGCACACCCCCGCCCAAAGACTTTCTGACAGGAAACTTTGATGTCAGCCTTTGGAGAAAAAATGCTTTGCAGACAGAAGAAGAAGGAAAAAAAACTTGAATCAAATTTAGAAGTCCTTCTCCATGCCACTCTGTTAATATTAGCATTGAACTCCTTTTGAAATGTCATTATTATTTAACCCACCCTGTCTGTCACCTGTGTGTTTTATAAAGGAGACAAGCAATAGGAACTTGTCCCAGAACGCTGATTATACCAGGTAGGAAATGAGATTGCATTTAAAAGCAGGTACCAATACTGAAGCCACTTTAAATTAAGCTTTAATTCTGTGGGGCAGCAGCTGGTAGCCATACTTTCAGTATTCAGTGCTGTAGGGTGCAGGCAGAAAATGAAGAGGAATGGATGATAACAGAACAAAATTGTCTCAATATAGTTTCTCTAAAACTCGGAATAATTCTAACTAACCCAGCTCAGCCTATACTCATTGTTCTTCTGCTGAAGGGGAAGATGTCTGCGCTGATTCACTGCTTAATGAAGCAGCAGAAGGCTCTCTAGCGTCTTTTGTGTGTTCTTATGGCTTCTTAATTCCTTTTTGCATGTGTCTATCTAATGTATAGCCTAAAAATCATAATTTGTTTTAAAAGATATCCGTGTCTGTGAGTTACTGTATGTAATCACACTTACTATTTGTAACTACGCGTCTATGGCTGCACCATGGAGGCGCATAGAATTAAACAGCAGCTCTGACACATACACACTCAAAACGCAAAATCCGAGCAGCAGAATGAAGTGCTGCTCTTGCTTTTACTCCAGAAAAGAGAAAATTTTAAGCTAATGTATATTTGGGTTTTGAATAAGCTTCCGCCCGTGGCCGTCAGTCTTGATTTAGACTAAATGAATCCCGGTAGAGTTGTAAAAAAAATAAAAAAAAATAAAAATGCCCCAATCATGCGCCTCAGACGCATGGAAAGGCGTGCCTCAGATTGCGCTTAAATTTAAGTCTGTGCAGCGGTGAAGGACACAGTTCGCTTTGGATTTACACCTAGCGAGTTCCTCCAGAAGACAAGCTGATGACGATTTGGATATGATTTTATTTCGCTGACATTCTCATATTCACACAGCGACATTTTTGCTGAATTGAGCCGTTTTTGCACCTGGAGGACGGAGGAATTGTGCCACATTGGAGCTTTCCTGTGCGCGTCAGCGGGCGACACAAAAGACTACCCACACGCAAGATTCAGCCGTTTCCTGAATGCCTATCCTCACGTGGCATAAATGAGATATTAACAGCTGGTGAATTTATAACCTGTTCTCACAGATCCTAATAAACCCAGAAACGTGTTTTGGGGAGTCGGTGGCCCTGAGGCGCGCACAAATCCCTCTGATGTGGATTTGTCACACTTTGTCAGTCTTTTAAATGGCTAAAGCCGGAAATCTTCTTCCGACTGGACTCTATTTGAGGAGTTAAAACTTTTACTGTTTGTGTCTCGAACGGCGCTTCCCACTTCGACACGAATTATGACCGAAAACAATGAGATAGAGTGCGACTCGGAGCTCCAGCGCTCTCCAAGCAATATGCCCATCCAACCAGTGACTTCCAAGGCAAGTACCTAAATTTGGAGTTTGGTTCTTGTTCAGATGCCATACAGATCATAGCATACACGTATTTGTGCCTAACGAATCGAAAAAGAACAGTATCAGTAGATATAAGTGAACAACTTTGCTGAGTAGTTAAATGCACACACTGAACTATTAATAAGAAGACTTATTTTATTCATTTTAAGTGTATTCTTCCCCTTTGATTGTTTTCTGCACTCGCATTTCCACCGTTTATGTAATGCTAATAACAACACAATTGCAGTAGTATTCATCACGACTGCGTCACTATAGGTGTAACCTCACACGTAAGGTGTGATGTCATACTGTCTCCCCGTGTCTCTCTTTCTGTCAAAATCCATTAGAAGCAGGCGCACACAAAAGGGTTCAAGTGTGTGTTTTTAATGACTATTAGGCAGCAAAACAAACATGTAATAATTGAAGTGTTTAATGCTTTTGTCTATTTGTTATTTTAATTTGCTTTTTTTTTTGATGAGCTACAGTTTTTTTGCTGACATTTCAGCACTCACTTACGCTGTTTCTTCTATGCTGGTAGCAAGTTTATATTGCAATAAATAAGACGCTGCATTTGCTTATGTGAATTTTGTGTCTGTCATATACACAGCTACTAGTGTGCATGTCTAAGATACAAATGCCCTTTCAGAGTGTCTTTATGAATCCATTTAATTTGTTCACTCAACTATATAAACAAAGATTTCAAGGGCTGGCCTCCAAGCTGTGGAAGCTTTCCCGATGTCTGCTTCTTAATGGAAGGACACATAAGACCAACCAGCTTGATACAACTTTCCTTAAGTCAAATCTGCCCTATGACTCTTTATGCCACCCACACACAAACACATGCACGCTGCTGACATGTTTGGAGGAAAGTGACACTCCGCGCAGCACAGTCACATACTTCACCAGCCTCAGACTGCTTCTGTGCTTCATCTAAATGTTTGATGTCCTCTTTGAAAGCATACAAGTTGGCGTTGTTACAAGCCATTTTAACACCACTTACTCCAGGCGTTCTACTCCAGCTCTCCTCTTCTCACCAGCTGCTACTGGTGAAAACTGGGCGTGAGCCTGTTCCAAGCTGGACTAATTGGTATTCAAATGATTCACCGGTTTGCTCTGGCTTCATCATGTCACAGCCCTCTAAAATTTAAAAAACAAAACAAAACATCAGTTTGATCATCTGCCATTGGTCTTTCAATCAATTGAGTTCTCTGTGTGGGATAGATTCAAAATTAACCTACAACCTTCATGCTAGAGGAACTCATCCTTTTGAATGAATTAAGCATCAAAGTAAAAATGCAACCATAAGTACAATACTAGAGTTTTTGTCAGCTTGGCTCTGGAGGCTGTTCCTCACATGAAAATACTCAGCTACAGAGCGACATTTTTGAAGGAATCTAATCAGACACATAGTCATGTGTCCGTGATGGTTTTTATTAGACAAGGATGACAGGGAGAAAACGAAAGAGGTAACAGATGCTCCCCAAAATCCACCAGCAGCAAATTCCCCCAAAGATGGATATCGTAAATCAAGAACAGAGGAAAACAGTGCCAGAAGATTACGAGAAGAGGAAGCACAGTCTCTCTCCAGCTCCCAACAATAATCTGTAGTGTATTGCCAAGCCTGGCAGAAATGTGAGTGGTGGAGCCAATTAGATGCCCGAGTAGCAGTCATCAGCCTATAGTGTTGCTCTTTTTGTTGAGAGCAGTTTGATCTCTCTGGGCTGTTGATGCTTTGGGAGCTTTTTCTGTGATGGAGGTGCACAGGTAAACAACTTCTCTCCTGGATGAACACACAGGATGATGTCTGAGCACAGAGATATAAAGGCGTAAACATGTTTTTGGTTTATATACTTGTTTGTCAGCTCGCCCGCTGAGTAATGACAACTCCCACAATCCATCCGTGTGTCCACTTTGCATTCTTCATTAAACCCTCTTAAATGGATGTGAGCACACAACACACACATGCGCAGCTGACTGAGAGATGAAAGGTGACTGGCATTCCCTGCAGTGAAGCTTTACTGTCTCAGTTTCAAAGCTAAGTTACAAGCAATCTTAAAGAGCTTACATTCAAATTGATCTTTTTGTGATGGATGGCTTTCTTTTTACGTTGACACATCCAAAAAGCTTTTTTTTTTTCTTTTGGCTATTCAGGAAAAGGCAGTTTAACAAGGCTGAGCTGTATCACCTTGTTTTCACTTTGTCCAAAACATCAACTGGGAACGCACAACCAGGAAGTGTGCTTTAAATAGTAGCCTATTATGTGTTCTTATACTAAAATAGTCTTGATTAAATAGTCTTGGTCTCGATTAAATTACAACCAGTTAGTTGTAATATCAGAGTCGTCAGGATTGTATGGAAAGCAGCATTTAAAACCAAAATAATAATAAAAGAAAGAAAGAAATAGAGTCTCCATCTTAACTAATGGTGGTGTAAAAACTGGTACACTCAAAAAGGTGATGCTAGCATGCACGTTAAGCACTATTTGCTAAATTCAGCAGTGGTACTGAAGTAGCACTAAACAGAAGTGCAGTAGGATCTATTAATGGTGCTACTACATTATTAGTCACCAGTTTATCCTGATGGAAAAAATTAAAGTTGTGCCAAATTTCAATCCGTAAAATAGCTATTGAGACATTTAACTGAAATTACCACCCAAACCAGAAACTTTATGGTCAGACTAAAAGAAAATGGATTAGGGTTTTTACCCCAGGTGGTAATGAACACCTCTGTAATGTAGATGGTTCTAAGAAAAAGCACCGTCTTTATCGACTTCTCTCTTAATTCATTTAAGGATAAAGGGGTGGTTGCTGTGAAGACAGCATCGGATGGGAGAGAACATTTCACTGCATCATTTTTGATGGATACAGCAGTCATCATTTGTCATAAAGCAAGCAGGTTTTATCATGTGCACCTGCTCATGTTCACACAGGTCATAGTCATTACTGCCATTCAGGTTGAACTCTTCCTAATCATCTAGCAGGTGCATGATTTCTGGTGTTTTCACTGACATTTCGGATGTACAAACATCTTTGAAATCGCGCTCACACTTTTGGCTTCTCTTCAGATGAAGGGGGTATGACACAGATCAGATAGATGTGAGCAGGGGAGTAAGTCAAATCAGGAAGCTGAAGTGGGCCAAGGTCTTCTTTAATTAATGTAACACCTTCACTGCTGTGATGCTTATTAATGTGACACTACAAGGAAAAGTGTGAGATGCTGAAATACTGGACACTAGAAATCTACAGGAGCACAAAAGATACTCCACACTGCTATTCCACAGAGATCATCTCTGCTGTTAAACAGTCCTTGAAAGTGATTGTGTGTGTGTGTGTGTGTGTGTGTGTGTGTGTGTGTGTGTGTGTGTGTAAATGATTGACGGTGTGTGTACATGCATGTGTGATAGTAGCAGAACGGAGGAGGCAGCCTGTGATTATGCATCTCTTCTCTTGCACTGAGAGCAGGAATTTGCCAGGATGCATAATAAGAAATTTTGACCAACCCGAGAAATGTTGGGACATAAAACCACTCCACATGTGCTCCTTGTAATCATAAATACAGCTGTTCGCTCATATTTTTATTCTATGTGATTTTTTTCCGCTGTTGTGTTTCCCTTTAATAAAATCTTCACCTTTGTTCGGTTACAACTGTTGGAGAAGAGTTGAAGCCACACAGTGAAAATAATTATATGCTGAAATCCATGCACCTGGTATTTGATGGTCACAGTTTCCTCTGAAATGACATATTCTGCTGATGACCTAGAATTGGAGGGAGCCAGGAGACTGTGTCTTTCAGAGCGCAGTTATAACTCGGTTATCCTTCTTAAGGCTGAAATATCCTCACTTAGAACAAGGTCAGTCACTATGACGTCTATCATTGCAAAAAAAAAAAAGAAAAGAAAAAAAACGTACTTAGTTTTTTATAGCGCAACTAACTGGAGTGATTAAAGTGGAAATTCAAGGGTAGACAAATTAAAATATTGATTTCAGGTCATATGGACTTTGTTGAATACTGGTTTTGACTTGAGGCGCAGATCAGTTGCAGTAACTGTTTTTTCCAATCTGTGCAGCACGTTCTCTTTTCTACTGCTGATGGCAGAGCAGAAAATTGGCACACTTCAGGAGTGATAGGGAAGAAAGGGAATAAGAACCCCCCCACCACCACCACCACCACCACCACCTATGCACACTGACAGAGTTTTGACTTATAGTAATCCTATTGTTGTTACATTTTTAAACATTGAAAACATGTGATGCAGGCCCAACCCAGACCATCTCACCAAATTCCAGAGTGCCTATATTATCCTCATATTCCCAGTGGGACAAAGGCTTTGTTGTTGAGTCTTGACCTCTGGGCAGACTGGAGCATCCCATAAATATCTCAGTCTGGCCTCATTAAATTTTGATGGCGGTAGAACCATATTCGAGTGACATAAAAGTCTTATCATTGAATTATGACTAGTCAATCCTCGCTGTCCCGCTGTGGAGAATTGATTTTGTACATTTATGCTGGCAACATGTGAGAAAGGCAGAGGACTGCTGTAATACGGATCGAAGATGTGAAAATTATGGGCTTTTACAGGTCTGCTGAGACAGCTCGTCAGTCTGCTCTGCGGCAGTGAGATAGGAGCTGCTCAAAGAAGACTGACTCTGCAGATGCGTGTAAATCTGTGCAATATTTTGCATTTTGCATCACATTATTAGTCATTTATGAGTCACAAAAAAGTTGAGGGAGGAACAGGCAGGCAAGACTTGACCCAAATGCGTCTTTTTAAGCTGAAACGGTTTGAGTATTACTTGGAGAAGTGCAGTTGGGGAAGAAGTGACAGAAGACTGAGGCAGGTCCTGCTGCAGGTCACAGGGATTTTCATAAAACGAATAATCAATAAATAATCAGCTATACATCTGGGACTAAAGTGTGGCATATATCGCTTCTGACTCATCGATATCAGCATCTCACCTCATGGGCGGTGGTGCACATGAATGTGCAGTGAGGCCCCACATCATACTTGATGTCACATCGGCCTTGACTCAGAAGGATTATTCTTTCAGATAATGTTCAAATGGAAGAAAACGGGAATACTTTTCAAGCCCGCACACTGACAAATGATTAGATTAGCTGTAATTGAGACATGTGCTCTATAGCCGGAGCTGTTATGCCAGCACTCAGCCACTCTGATTGAAAGAGCTCTGCTCAAGGCTGTGATGCCGCACATAAAATATGAAATCAAAACAACTTTGTACTGTTAACATCATTAAAAATATATTTTACCCCATTATATAGTTTATAAGCTGTAATGTTTCATGAGTCATTTTGTTAATCATTAATAAGTCATTATTGAGAAAATATTACCAGGTTGCAAACAAGTGGGTTTTGCAGTACCCGCTTCAACACCAAATTTGTTTTACCCCTCGTAAAAAAAAATGAATTACTAATGCAACTCGAAGTAGATCATTAGATTTTAATTATTATTTATTTGGTAAGCATAAATTAGATGCTTGTTTATCCTTACAGGACAACTTTTTTTAATTTTATTTGTAGAATAAGACCTGAGTAGAATAAGACCACACACAACAAAGCAAAAGGCATCTCTGCCTTTAGACCTCCCTGCAATAAATCATTACTTGTTATTAATCTCTGGCTCTCTTCCACACCATGTCTTTTGTCCTGTCTTCCTCCCCGCACCCCAACTGGTCGGGGCAGATGGCCACCTCTGCCTGAGCCTGGTTCTGCTGGAGGTTTCTTCCTGTTAAAAGGGAGTTTTTCCTTTCCAGTGTCACCAAAGTGCTTGCTCATAGGGGGTCATATGATTGTTGGGTTTTTCTCTCTATGTATTATTATAGGGTCTACCTTACAATATAAAGCGCCTTGAGGCAACTGTTGTTGTGATTTGGCGCTATATAAATAAAATTGAATTGGTCTGAAATTGAATTGAATCTTCCAAACTGAAAGTTTTAAGTCATGCATTAGGATCACTGTGGTGCATAGTTCAGTGAAACCCAGAAAACATATGGACATATCCAACACACTAAATGCCTGCATCCAGGCTGCCCGCCCGTGAACATGCATCTATAAGCATCATAGAAGACATGCTCCACATTTCCTGCAGCTAACAACACTTGTGTGTCAAGAAGCTGCCATAAATAGGTGAACGAACGCTTGCAGCGATTCAGCTTACAATAAGAAACCCTAAATCCCCAACCAGAAGCTAAGAAATGCAAATGAGATCCTGCAAAATGTCCTTGCCCAGATTATATGTATTTAACGCAGCAGTTGGTTACAATGCGGCGTACTTTATTTCAAAGTTGTAAAAAAAAATAAAATGATAAGAATAACACCCTTCGGTGCACAGAGATGTCTAACACAGATATAATGAATTGTAGTAGTCCACAGCATACCTAATCTTCATCAATGTAATCTAATGAAGGGAAATAATTTCACAAATAGAGGAAGCATATGGAGTGTGCAAATGTACACTCAGTTACACTCCTACAGTTTTGTTTCTTTTGCGCTACATCGATGTGTTCCTCACACACACAGACACACACAGTCAAATAGACAAACTGTCTTCATATCTTATTCCCAGACACACAGAGCTGTAAACAACATGTCCCTGTTAAGTGATTATGTTTGGTGCTGAGCAGAATGAGCACAGACAGACAGAGCATGTGCGCAGAGTGTATGTAGCCTGCTGATGATCTGTCTCCTCGTCTGTCGGTGTTCATCCGTTCTTTCCTTGCGACGTGACCACACCCTCACACAGCGTTACCTCTTCCACCGCATGTCATTGTAACAAATGTCTGTCTGTCCCCTGGGAAACTAGCATCATCAACCGTACATAGAGCTGGAGGCAAATGTCAGGAACCATTCATTTATCTAGTCAATCAATGTTAGGCATTCTGTAGATAACTGATGTGATGCCTGTTGATGTGATGTTTTATCATCTGACTCTTAAGATTTTGAAATGCACTGAACTTAAAGTACTGGTTTGGTCATTACCACTAATGTAACAGTGCTCCTGCAAAAGCTGTTAAAAAGTTAACTGGTAACCGGCCAGTAAAATGATTGGGTATAAAAGGGAGCATCCAGGATGAGTCTCTCAGAAGCAAAGATGGGCAGAGGTTCATGACTCAGGCAAAGGCTGTGTGGGCAGACAAATCCACAAATCCAAGTTAACACTCTACCATACAAAGAATAAATTGTAAATATGATCCAAGAACGCTGCAACCATCTCTGGGGAATTTAAGCTATACTGAGGCAAAAAAAAGAAACCTGTCTTGTTGTGTGACCAGTCAAAATCTGATATTCTTTTTGGAAATAAAAGACACCACTCCAGCTTAGTGAGGAGAGGTACCATCCAGCACATACAGTGTTGACAGCACACTATAAAGAACTGAATTGTCCACTCATTTCTTTATATTTTGCTTCCAATCAGCCAGACATTCTTCTAATTTTCCTGTCTGTGCTTTCTGGAGGCCTTTCAAACATGTATTTGGACACTGGCTGTATTTTTTTACTCATTTTTAGTCCAGTGCTTGTACCTCACCATTTTCATAGGAGTGTTTTTTATTTGTTAAGCCATTTAACACTGAACTATGAATCATTCAAGCACAAACTCAAGGTATGAACCAGTATTGTGTAGACATAACAGACAGCTTAGCAATGAACTAATTTTAAATTGTATCTTTAGGCACTTTGTTACTAGCAGCCTATTACAAAACACGTGTAATTTTATCCCTTTTCTTTATTTGAGTCCATGAAAAATGCTAAAAATGACACAGTTTGACAAACATAAAATGGTATTTTTCTAACAACAAGGTGATTCCCAAACAGCGATTAGCCAAAATCTGAAATATTTCTGCTTCATGTGTAGATTGTCCTTAAAAAACCTGAGAAAGCTTGACAAGTGGAGGAAAAAAGGAAAAAATGTCAGGCCTGAAAGCTTTCTACAGAAGATTAACACAAAGTCCTGACAGAGCACCTGAGAGATGCATCCAATGCACACTGCCAATGCAGTAAAACTATACTTGGACAGAAAAACAAACTGGAGCACCACTAGTCATGGATTGGCCTCCCCAGAGCCTGGATATTAACATTACTGAAACAGGGTGGGATCATCTTGAGAGAGAATGGAACCAAAGGCAGCCAACATCCAAAGAAGAGCTTCAAACGTCCTTAAAGAAGCCCAGAGAAACATTTCCTGAAGAATACTTAAAGAAATGACAAGAAAACTAGTGTAAGAGCGCTCAGGCCATACCACATACTGACTTTCAAGCTTGTTATAATATTAAAGCATCTGGATTAGTCTTTTATACTGCATTGGCATGTATTTTTCATGAATGTTTGCAGATATTTGCAGATATGAATTGCCACACTTATTTCGCATTTTCCTAATCATTTTTCCTAATCTTTTGTACAGAACTTCAGAAGATCTGTACTGATATGGGTTTGCATTAGTTCCGATGACATGGGCAGCTTGCACATCTATAGAGGGACCTTGCTGCATATTGATGCTTAATAATACAATATGTACAGGCTTTAAAGCAGCTTTTCTTACAATCCAGACAATGCTCTTTTCAGGGTAGTCCTTGCTTTTTTCATGATGCCAAACTACACGTTGTACATAAACAGCATTATTCTGTGGTAAAAGTCTGGGTGCTGCATTATAACCCTTTACATGTGTGTATTCACACATGTGGTTGGTGTGTGAGTTGAACCACTTGTGCTCACTGCAACCCTGTGGCCTCTTTAGTGGAGCCAGCGCTCACTTTAAGGGCCCTGGTGATGGGTTGTTGATAGATGATCGGGCTGAATAAACTCTTGTTTCGTTTTATCACAAGAGTCCCTCTGTCACTACCACTAAGCGAGTACAATTTATACACACAGCAGTGCTCAATGTAAGATGCTGGGTGTTCTCAAAGAGAAAAAGCTTATCTTGTTCAACCAAAAGCACAAGCACCCCTTTAAAAATATGAATTCGATCTCGCTGAAGGGGACAGGTAGCTCTTTTATTAATGTGTTGTTTCCTTATGAGGTGATATTGCTTTACATGAGTCAACTTCTTTCCCTAAGGTGTACTGATCTGAACAGAGTGTGATGTTTATGGATTCCGGGATATTGCCTGTGCTGTCTTGAGGGCATGTTGGACATTTGTTATTGCTTCTTGCTTATCTTGTGTTTATTTTTAATGCATTATCTTTGTCCCCATGTCTGTCGATGTGTGTCCGTGGGTGTAGCTCCAGAGACTAAAACGCTCATTGTCCTTCAAGACCATGATGCGCAGTAAGAGCGTGGAGAACTTCTTCCAGAGGTCCTACAGCGATGCCCGCCTGCCCCAGGATTTCATCACTGACCCGCCGCCTCCGTCCCCTCCTCTGCTGCCTGGCTCCCCACTTGTTGGTGACCGGTCACCATCAATTTCACCATCTCGCAGCCCCAACCCCTCCATCTCCTCCCACTCGCCCTCACTCAGCCTTTCTCCATCACTGCCCGCCAAGCCTCCCCGACCCCAGATTACCCACTGTTTCCAGGACCACATCTTTCGAAAGCCCACCAACTGCCAGCATTGCAAGCACATGATAGTAGGTAAGGTGCCTGATATTCTCACAGGACATGGTCTTTGTTGATCCACTTACTCATGAAAACTAAAGACTGAAGAGTTTAGATGACAAACTTTGAATTTTGTGTAAAATTATTATTCAGGACCTATGATTTATCACCACTGTGCTATAATGTGATTTTAAATTTCCTGTAAAGATGAGAGAATTGGTCATATGAACAAGCAAGCAAATTTGGACAAGTAATTGGTCTTACTTCTTTTTTCCAAATCTAGTTGGAAGTAGGCAAGTGGGCAAGAGCATTTGGACAATTGTGGAACTTTCCATTCACCTTTAAATTCACTTAAATCCATGCAAACCTTTGCATATTTGAAAGCACAGAAACTATAAATGTGGTATCAGTCTTCTCATACAGCTCCATATCAGACAGAAAACAAGCATATTTAAGATGCTCAATTACCTGAAGTGGTACAAATAAACAAAATAATAATGATTTCCTGAGAAAAGTGAAGTTTTTAAATCTCACCTCACTGCTTCCTTCTTTTTTCTCCTCGATTTAAGTCATTCAATTAAATCTGGACTTCGCTATAGCTCTGGTGCAGATGTGCGACTGCTTTTGTCTCTGATTTGCCACCTCTAAGTGCTACTAGCTTCTAGTATTTCTGCTAAATCTACTTCCTGTCACTGTGATTGATTACAGTCTCCAACCTGCTCCCCTGTTTTTGCTCCTGTGCAGTTTTTTTTAATTTATTTTTGCATCCTTAGTGGGTTTATTTATGTAACGCATCACTTCGCTCTAGATTTACCTCTGCAGTCCCGAAACAAAGTGTAGCCTCTTTCTCATAAGCTGTTAAACTAATTTTATTTCTCTCTCTAAAACCACTATTTTTCTTGAGCTACCCAATTTATTTGATTGTTGTTTCTGCTCTAATACAGACCTGTCGATATAATCCCCATCTGTAACAAATTCAGAAATCAGTGATCTTTGTTTTCTAGGATAATAAGGACTCAACTCCTTAATCCCTAAAACACGAAAAGAGGATTTCTAAACATATAACACATGGGAAGAAAACAACTGGAGTCTCAAGAGACTTCAGCTCTCAAACACTTGAAAATACAAACGTAAATGACTCAATGCCAAATCGATTATGATTGAAATATGTCCAGCTGCTTTCCAATCTCTCTAAGTTGTTTTGCAAGAAGAGCTGTTCATTATGAAGCTGTTAGTGTGAGCTCTGTTTGCAGTGCCAGCCTGATAAAACTGGGACAGGGTTTGATTTCATTCTCCACCTGAACAGAGAAAAACCTGCACATATGATCTAAGGGCCACTTTGTTCTGTTAGCACTTTCTGCCGAGTGCACATCTGTCGCCTGCTGTTTTTTTTTTCTTTTTGTGACCGCTTCAATGTCTGTGTCCCCTGCTTTCATTCTCTCTTCTTTATCCCACTCTGCAGGAAACTCCAAACAAGCTCTACGGTGTAAAACGTGCAAGATGGCTGCTCACCTGTGGTGCACCTCAGAACTATCGCAGCAGCCGTGTCACGGGAAGGTGCGAAATAGACACACAAAGAGTTTGATGTTGCCCTCATTTATAGCATTGAGAGTTTCTCTCAGCATTGTCACTAACTGCACACTTTGGTCTGCTCAACTCTTTTAAACTGACTCTGTCCCTGATTTAGCACTCTTCAGTGGAAAGTGATTGTTGCTTTCACGTTTTTCCATTGCACTTCACGCCAGGCTATGGCTATGATGAACCATCTTCTACTGTGAAATGAATAAGAAACATAAAAAAGTAGCATTGGCTTTGTTTGTTTCTGGATTGCAAGAATAGAATGGCTACGTTTACTTCTCGTGTTCACTTTTGGCAAGAAAGAAAATATTTCAGTGATTCATTGAAATAAATGTGCCAACATACAGCCAAATGACACACGGACATGGCAGTCTATGCAGTCCTGTGGAAAATTAAGTGCACTTAATTAATTGATAATCACCATAAAGCAGTTTTAAAGAAGTCTTGGCAGTTTGCTGGTCTGGAACATTCAGGTGGGTTTTAAAACAAAGCTCCAGTTTTTCAATAAGTGCAAATCTGGCAAATTCATTCCAAGAGAAATTTTAAAAAAGAAAAAAAAACAAGCACTACATCTCAGACTCTACAGGCCTCAGTTAGCACGTTAAATGTTCAACTCCATGACAGTATAATTAGAAAAAGACTGAACAAGTATGGCTTCTTTGGACGATTGCCACAATAAAGTCTATTCTCTCTAAAAACAACATGGCAGCATGGCTTATATTTGATATATTGGATATTACAGCACAAACCCACTATTAAGCAAGGTGGTGAACAGCTTGTTTTGTAGCCATAGAAGCCACCTGAGCACCTTGCAGTTATTGACTCAACCATGAACTCGCGTGTATATCAAAGTGTTCCAGAGTCAAATGTGAGGCCACTTGTCTGACTCTTGCCACTAAAGCTTGGCTGAAATTAGGTCACGCAACAGAGCAATGACCCCAAGCACAGCAGCAAATCTACAACAGAAATGCTGAAAAAGAAAAGAATGAAAACATTCCAGTGACCCATTCACAGCCCAGACCTTAAGGGAACCATAAGTGAGCTGTGCGCAAACAAATGCCCGCAAACCTCAATGAACTGAAGCAACATTGTAAAGAAGAGTGAGACAAAATTCTCCACATGGATGCGAGATACTAATAGAGTCATACGGAAAACAATTACTTCAAGTTATTGCTGCTTAAGGTGGTTCCACAAGCAATTGAATCATGGGCTCTACTTAGTTTTTCACAGGACTGCATAGAGGCCCAGAGGGGCAATGAAACAACCTCCATATATGCAGTTTATTGCATCTCCTCATTTCTCTTAATCTCTACTACAAAGCAGGAGAGTGCAAAGCTACAGTGATCCGTAGGAATACAAGAGTCCCGTTAACTGGAAATATGCAAGGTGTTCATGCGGTGGACCCAATTAACAGAGAAGACGTTTAGGCAAGGCCTTAGTTTTCAAGTCATGTTGCAACATACTCACACATTTGCAACAAAGAAGTGACTAAAATGTGTAAATTGTTAAGTGGTTGACATTTTATTTTCTGATTTGTTATCTGATGGTCAGTTTCACTGCAAACTCCAAACATTGATTTGTCATATTACCAACACAGTTTGGATTACAAGCATGAATTGAAAACCTGACCACAAAACCCTGTGCACTCTGCAATTAATTTAATGTTTTTAATAAAATAGCTTTAGGTACAGCGTTAATGGGAAAGAAAAACCCCCACAGATGAATCAGTATTGTATCACATCAAACACATTTAGGTTATTACATCAACACACAGACTCACACGTATAAACACTGAAACACTCTTGACCTGCAGGCAGTCATTTTTGCTCACCATATGTGCAGTTTCAGTTAAATTGCTGAAAAAACACAGATACATATGGCAGAAGGAAAAGTGCTGTTTTGAAGCTGTGAAGTGTTGATGCTACTGAAATAAAACAATTAATCATTGCGCTATCCTTTTAGGGCCACCGTTAGCAATGTTTAATTTTCTTTACTACTGCTTACATAAAGACTATTTCACACACTTGCGGAGTAACGATTAGATGTTACACTGTGTATTTTTTTTGTTATCATGAAAAATGTAATATTATGACTGTTTGAAGGACAATGGCAGAAGGTGAGTATGATTCACTAGGCAGAAAATTGGAAGTGATTTCAGACACAGCTTTTGTGTTTATCCTCTAGTGTAAAGCAGAGGACATTAGCATGCAGCAGGAGGCGAGACCTTCTGAGAGCCACTTGGAAAATTTTAAGAGCGCTGTGCTGAAGAGAGCTCAGTGCAGTTTGACAGCAGTGCACAAACAGAGAGGGGGAAAGGTAGGGGAATGATGAGGGCAGCGAAAGCTAAAATATCATCAGAGCACAATCTGGGTGTGTTTGTGGAGAACAAAGGTAGCCACTTATTGCCTTTGATCCGCTGAGTGTTTCTCTCTTCAACATAATATGACAAAGTGAGTGGCTCATTTGCAAGTCAAGGCAAAGACAAACCGATATCTCAGCTGAAACTCTCACTGTGCTTAATTCGGTGTGAAATTGCAGTCGTGCTTACACATACACACAGAGAATCACATGTCCATGTCTGTGTCTAAGTCATGTGGCCACAAGTAGTGGTTGAGTGAATTTATTGTTCATGATTAGCAGCAGAGAGAGCTCATACTTGGCTTGGGTTTGCTTATTTTGTTCTTTCCTGGAGCAAGTGAGCCCCTCTGCGTGCGCTAAAGCCCAGTTAATTGTTTCACTTACATTTTGTACGTGTTCTGTATGAATGCTCAAATAGCACTACAACGAGATATATGTTGAGCTATGTGTTGAGTGTATAAACAAGAAGTTATGGCAGCTGCTAAAATCCCTTGTGCTCTGTTCTCCCCTCCATTAGTCGGGAGCATTCAAGCGAAACTTCAGCTCGCCGATGCTCGTCACTGACCAGTTGGCTGTCGTCAAGGAAGTTCAGCCAAGCCAAGGTGAGCGCAGTCCGAGTGTGCATGTGGGTGTGTGAGTGAGTCCGCTGGTTGGGTTTGCTTGTGTCCCTGTGCTTTTGTTTCGTGACGTTGCTCTTGTCCAGCCTTTTGGGTTTTACTTTTCGATTTTTTATTTTATTTATTTTTTTTGCACTTTTGCTTGTAATGTAATAAAAACCAGAAATGTCTTCACCTCACCTGGCAACGGACGAATGTGAAGTGGAAAAAGATAAAGAGAAGGAGACAAATTCAGTTTCACTTGGAGGCTGATGGACCGTCTCTACGCTGAAAGTATGTGAATAAATATTTATAAGTTCTAATGTTTATGTTTTTATATCTCTGTTTATGAGTTGTGCTGTATATCCTTGGACTGGTGAAGAGGATTAATTTATTAGATAGGCACCACAGTTGCATGTTTAAAAATTCATAAACATTGAAATGCTGCCCACGTTTTGATTGATAGTAACCCCAAATTCACGAACATCCACCTTATTTCATTCAGCAAATGCTGGGAATAAATTTCAAAGAAAATTATATTTTTAATCAGTTTTCATGTCAGTGTTTGTCCGCTCAAGGCCAGATCATAGTGGTACGAGTTGCTTTTGCAATCACTGGACTAAAAGTGCTTACATTTGTTCTTCCTTTGATTGTCACTGCTGAAATGCAGCTTCATTTTTCTTTGTCATACCTTTGGAAGAACACCTTTGAACATGACACAGTCATCTGCCGTAATGCATGACTCACATCAGGGTCGGCGCCCCATGCTGTCACTTGCTTGTAGTACTCATGAGTCAGGGTACAATGAACCTACAACTCCATCATCACCTCGAGCTCAGCACCATGATGCCTGGGACTTTGCCAGGGCCAGCTGAGAGTGCAACCTGCCAAGCTCACAATCACACATTACACAGTGTGCTCATAATTATGCTAACAAAAGGCTTGGTAAAATGTTTACACACATTCATATCAGACAACAGTTTTCATTTTGTATTTACTCACAGACCCCCTTAATTTCCCATCAAGTACCTCCTGGCCACAATTTACTGTTCTCATATTAAACCTCATTTATGAGTCTGGTAGTTGCGGGAACTTAATGGTCTACGTTGCAGTCTTGCAGTGATGATTCATATGTGATGAATGTGAAAAGGATTTCTCTGTTTAAACGTTAAGGTTAAATCTGCCAAAGAGGACCTGATTATGAATACTGATAATATTCTCGGGTCAGAATGTTATCAGTTAACTGATAATTAACAACATTATAATAAAAACAGACCTGAAGCTACTTTACATAAAAACTCTCCTTCCAGTCTCAAAAGGAACCTTAAGGAGCTAAAAAATAATTATTTATATGGAGCAGTGGAGTGTAGAGTCTCTAAGCTTGGCTTCCCATCCCATCATTTACTCGTCTGCAATTAACTTCTCTCTGCAGAAATACCTTCTTCAGTGAAGTTGCTACAGTCAGTGTAATGAGCTTTATCGACTCTAAATACCTGACATAATCATACTAAATAACACATTGCTGCACAATTTCTGTTCTGTATACAGAAGAAATGACTTTAGCATGAAACTGCAGGTGATTTCAACTTCATCCTGCACAGGCACAGGCACACGCACACTGAGACACATCTGGCCCTGCAGCAAAATCCCTCTACCCTCCTTCTGTTGAGCTGGATGGGGAAAGAGCTGAAAAATCTCATTCCAAACTTCAGAAATAGTGTGATAGCACCCAAGCACTGCTGTCTACATGAAATGCAGCAGTGAAGACTTTCTGAAGATTTCCATATTTTATATTTCGTCTCTTATTCCCTTTCTACTCTTTCTACAGTTCCACATCTGTTAAAGCTATTAAACTAAGACACATCTCTTGCCACTAAGTTAAATAAATCAAAGCATGTTAATTCATTGGAATGTCTTCATTTTCTTTTGAATTTTTGGCTGCTGTCCTCGCAGATCTAAAGTAGGCCACTTTGGTTCAGGACCGACTGTGTTACAGCAGTTATATTTAGACCCCTTGGTTCCTCCAGATTGGCACAGGCGCAATAGTCATGATGTACAGTGTAATCTCAGCGTGTAGCCCTGACTGTAGTGTGTCCGGAGTCTTTTAGTGAATAATTTACGTGTCTGTGTGTGGTTTCAGAGGCACCGCGGATGCGAGTAGACCCTGTGTATGCCGCCTTGCGCTACGGGACGTCCTTGGCACAGATGAGTCGCTCCAGTTTTGGCAGCTTGTCAGAATCACCAACACGCAGCTTGGTATGACATCATAGGCCTGTGGGTGGGGGTAGAGGACAGTTCAGTCCCTGGTGTTTGACACAATAAACAACACTGGTCCATTAGCCAACTTACTTATTACATTAAGAGAACTGACAGTGACATTGCCTTGTTAAGCCATATTTTGTAAAGGGTTTTTTATTGAATTATTAAGAGTTAATATGTTTACGAATGCTTTAGATTCAGATTTTTTAGGTATTATCAGAACAGCCATTAAATTGGAAGAAAATCTTTAACATAACAATATTCTTGTCTTCTTAGCTACTGCTTTTAGTCATAATATAAACATGGAGACTAATTCAAAAGGCTCTCCGAATCCTCTGAAAAACAGCTGCAAGCCATCTGGATCAAAATTGTAAACCCTGAATAAATGTTGCTATATCTGAAAGTAACAGTTCAGCTACAAATATTTGAGACTGATCTGTGTACAGCTTATAAGCAGCAAATATGAAGCAACAGCCAAGAGATGTTTACTGCAGCTCAACATCGGACCAAACAGCTCGCCTCACCAAAATGTTGCATCTTTGTCTGTTTATACACATTTGAGACTGATAGAAAGGTTCTCATCTAACTTCTCCACTGAAAAGAATGTGCATGCTTGCTAAAATGTTCACATTTTGTGAACTGCAGGTATCTCTGAAACCTGTTGAATACATGAACTTCCAGCAAACTGACTGACAACAAGGTCACCCACTATCAAATGCATCCTCTCTGGCCTCCTGATGCTGATATTTTATTGCTTCCTCTCTATGTTCTTATTTGAGGGGGAGGGAGGAGAGGAGATGCAGCAGAGACAGTCCAGCATGGAGGAAGAGTTAACTCAGGAAACAGGGGGTAAAGACGTCTCTGTGTCTGTGCCTTGATGTATGTGGATATGCACATGCGCTGCATGCCCTTGCCTATGTGTGTCTATGCAGATGTTGTGTCGCGCATAACTTTCTGTGCGTGAGAGAGAATTACTGTGGCTGCTTGTAAAAAACAAAAACAAAAACAATAAAATGAGTGCTTATGTGTGTGATTAGCGACTTTTAAGAAATTTTCTCGCTGATTCCAGACGCTCCTATCCCTGAGCCAGAGATCGAAAAGGAGGTAGAAGAGAGCAGCGAACAGACTCAGACTGCAGAGGAGAAGGTACCGCTCTGTTTAATCCACCTGTGCAGACTTTCATCCCTTGTTGCTCTATTCCTCAAGCGTGTATTTCTGTCTCACTGCCTCCCCTTCCTGCATCTCCCTGTAACCAGGTGCCCAAGCGCATTGAAGTCCACTCTATCCACACCTATGTAGCGCTCTACAAGTTTCTGCCTCAGGAACCAAATGACCTGGAACTACAGTGAGTAAAAGCAAAACAACCTGACTATGTGCAAGCATTTTTATAGCTATATGCGTGTGCATGTCCAGGAGTGCTTGCATGCAATTGCTTTTTTTAGCATTGCGTGTGTAAATATGGTTGGTTTTTGTTCGTGTTTTGCCCCGGCTGTTGTTCCTGCAGGATGAAAATGTCCCCACCATCTGCAAAGGACGGTGCCAGGGCACCCTTAAGGACGACTAATTATAAACTCAAAGCCCATCACTGTCCCCACGCAGAACTAGTGACTGAGCTGTGTTCCCAGCAGGGAAGGGGATAAAGACACTGAACAACTGAGAGATGAAAGGGAGGACATGCATGAGAGGAAATGGCACAGAGCGGAAGATTATCAGAGAGAGAAAGAGAGAAAACAGATGGAGAAAGCAGAGCGCTGTTGTCAAAGTTAAAGCCCAAATACAAGAAAGTAAGATCAGAAAGAAGAAAAACTATGTAACAGTGTGAGGGCAGAATGCGTATGTGAAGGTGTTTTGTGAGTATATAGATGATTAGGGCATAGCCTTCATAAAGTGAGGGCTCTTAACAGCCATCTGTGCTTTGGCTGTGTGTGTGTGTGTGTGTGTGTGTGTGTGTGTGTGTGTGTGTGTGTGTGTGTGTGTGTGTGTGAGGCTATACAATAGATGAACTAATGAACCACTGTTTTTCTCTGCTTCTGCCAGGATATGACCATTGTGGATGGCAGAAGTCAAAACATGTACCATATTCCGGACAGGTCGATTTTAACAAACCAGTACATGGATATGAATCCTGCAAAAATGATTATGAGAAATTTGATAGTTTAATGACCTAAAAAAAAGATAATTTTTATGTGGGCAGAATCTCAGTCATCTAATCAGTGTGTATTATATTTGTAGTGATGATGAGTATTGGTGGTTTGACTATAATGGCTCACAAACACGTGGCTTACATGAGAATGAGTGGGTTTGGGGGGATTTACATTCATTTGGATTTGATTTGTAAGGACTGACAACCTGTCCATGATGTACCCCGCCACTTTCCCACTTTCAGCCAGGATGGGCTCCACCCCAGCTGGTTTCAACCATTTTAGGATAAGTGGTTAAGACAGATGAGGTCAGACAGTAGTCTCCACGGATTATGATGTTCACAGATGACATTGTGATCTGTAGTAAGAGTAGGGAGGAGGAGAAAGACAGAGGTAGAGAGGTAGAGGTATGATCTGGAGATAAGGAAGACAGAATATCTGTGTGAATTAGAGGGAAGTAGTGAAGGTGGATGAGTTTAAATACCTAGGGTTAACCATCCAAAGTCATGGGCAGTGGACAAGAGAGGTGAAAATGAAAGTTCGAGAAGCTGGAGTGGGTGTAGATGAGTGTCAGGAGTGATTTGTGACAGACAGATAGCAGCAAGAGTGAACCTGTTGTGATGTATAGTTTTGAGAGAGAAAAAAGAGCTGTAGGTGGCAAAGTTGAAGATAAAATTTTTGTTTGGACTGATTAGGAGGGAAAATTATCAGAGTATATCAGAGGGAGACAAGGTTGAGAGGATTTGAACAGAGAAGAAAAACAGCATATTGGTTATATTGGTAAATGGCCTGCATTTGTATAGCGCTTTTCTAGTCCATAGGACCCCAAAGCGCTTTACACTACATTCAGTCATTCACACATTCACACACTGGCGATAGCAAGCTACATTGTAGCCACAGCTGCCCTGGGGCGCACTGACAGAGGCGAGGCTGCCGGACACAGGCGCCACCGGGCCCTCTGACCACCACCAGTAGGCAAACATGGGTTAGTATCTTGCCCAAGGATATTTGGCATGCAGCCAGGATGCAGCCTGGGATCGAACCACCGACCTTCTGATTAGTGGCTGACCTGCTCTGCCACCTGAGCTACAGCCACCCATTGGCTGGATTTTGAATGGAAATGAGGAAGACCATAGAGGTTTATTGTTGTAGTGAAAAAGGACATGCAGGCTACTCTCACAGAAGAGGAGGCTACGGCTACAATGAGATGGAGGCAGATGACCCGCTGTGGCATCTTCTCAAGGGAGAGCTTGAAAGAAGATGAAAAAGATGGACAGAAATGGGTGGAATTTAGATAACATTTGTACTTGTTACAAGGATAGTACGTATGTAGTAGCTTGCGTTTCATCTCTGAGTAGCTTTTTTCACAGATTTCTTTGAGACTGAATAGCAGCTAATCTCACCACTAGGCATTGTGAGGATTTTTTACAAAGAAACCTAGCTGCTCTTTCTGATGCCTTCCATATTGTCAGGAAATATTGTACATGTAAAATATAATATTTAAAAATTAAAATAGCAACAGTAAAAGTTATAAAATACTAGCATTGTTAAGTTAGAACCACTATCCACTATCTATTACTACCAGGAAACTGCTAAAGTTGGCTAATTCTACTGTTAGGAATATACAATATAGATATAAATGCTTAGTTAGATACACAATATAGCATATATAAAAACGTTTGGGCACCGAAAACCTTTATAAAAGATGCATTTAAATTTTTAACTGCGCTCATGGGAGAAGCTGCATGAGCAGAATTGTACCAGTCACCTAAGAAATATGACTCACATGGTAGTGTGTAACCTGTGTGTGTGTGTGTGTGTATACCATGATCATATAGGGCAGCTGTGAATGCAGACACCCGGGAGACAGAACGCACAGCAATGCAATTGGGACAGCTTCTCCCTGTGTATCTAGGACAGTGGGCATACTGTGTATGTGTAGAGAAGTCTCATCAAAAATTGGTAGCATCATTAGTATGCAGGCCAGGCTGGCTGCATATCAGGCCTAGCCTTCATTGCTGCAGCAGACACTATAGAGTTATATTTCATGTAGACCTCATGACTTTGTTTTCAGCTGTTCTGTCACCTCTACAGCGAGACACAAAGACTCACCCAAATTTTAACCTCCACAGTGTTGCTACCGCGGGTACAATACAGCTTTCTGTGGCAGTTAGATAACTGTAATATTTTGTGCTTGCACTCAGCTCTCCTTTCTTCCCCCCCTGCTCCGTTGCCTTTCCCATCATGTTTCCCTCTATTGTCTCCCTGTCTCTTTTTCCTCTCCACCCCAATTACCTCTCTTCTCATGCCCTTTTTTCCCCATCTTCTCTCTTGTCTTATCTCTTTTAGTCCTGGTGATCGGGTGCAGGTCACTGACGACTCTAATGAGGAGTGGTGGAAGGTGGGTAATAAATCATTTGCGAACATCTGTGTGTGCTAGTTGGTGCATACCTGGTGATGTTGGTGTGTACTATGTTTTTTCCCCCCAAGTTCTCAGAAGTGTGCGTGTGTGTATGTTTATGTGTGTGCACGTGCATTCACACTGCGCATGTGTTAAATTAGGTCTTTAAACCAAGCTTTTAATGCATAACACCTGCTCCATTTTTGCCTGTCACAAACATGTAAGGAGCCACAGACAAAAATAGAACATAATTTCCTCGGAAAATTACCAAAAGAGTTTAACATAATGAACTTGACTACTGTTGCAGCCGCGTAGAGGCCCTTATTGAGTCTGTAATGAGCTTCACTAACTCCCAATGGAAATAAATGTGCATTTGTGTGTGCGCCCGTGTGTTTCAGTTCACGAAGAAAGAAAACGCATCCAGAGTGCAGATTTAGCGTACACTGTGTGAGCATAGTTTTCGCTTGAACTTCCGTAACCCAAAGCGGAGCAGCACATCAACACATTTGTTCCAAGAAACCTTTAAATTATGTATAATCTGTGAATCATCTGTTCATTACTAATGTATGGTTTGTGAATCACTTCGATAAACACATCAACACCTGAGGCAGAGGGTGTTAAACTGTGAAACATTGCTGCATAATGAGGTATACCCAGTTATCACTGGCAAGAAAGGGACGAAATCTGTTGTTTATGTGTGCGCAGGTGGAAAACAAACGTTTCATCCTTTTTATACAAACAGCAAAAACGGGATGATTTGCCACTACATGAGGCAGAATTTTAATTTAGAAAGTGTTGTTTCTCTCATTTCTGTTTATGATGGTGTAACAATAAAGGTGCCTGCTCAATTACACTACTAAATAACTAAAAGTTCATTTGGGCTTTGCTTTTATGAGGTGGAAGCGGTAGATATAAAAGTGTTCAGTTCTTATCAGTCAGTCTTCAGTGAAAAACTGTTTAAAACTAGTATGAATTAATATTTGGTGCCAAATCACTCATTTTTGGGGACTTTAGTTTAAAAAGGCTTTAACAATATACTGTCTGCCTTCTACTGGATAGTCACTGCAGTGAATAATGCGTTTCTGGCAAAAGTTTTTTGTTTTGTTTTTTGCTTGGACCAATGCAGTGAGTAGCTTCTCATTTCTTAAACAACCATTTTGGAGGATGTTTCCTGTGGTCGTGGAAAAGATGTTACTTTGTTTCAAGAAGACAAGAAAAACAACTAAGGATATTGCTGAAACTACTAAAAGTGGGTTGAGAACTGTCCAATGCATTATTAAAACCAACTATCATCCGAGGAAGAGATGTGGTTGGAAAAAAACCTTGAACGATCGTGGTCAGAGGTCACTTTGGTGAACTCAAATAAAGATCAACAGTACATCTCACGACTATATTTAATAGCAAAAGTAACTGCAATTCCACATGCATAATACGAAGAGAATTCAAGGGATTGGCACTAAATAGCAGCCCTAGGAAAACCGCTTACCAGAGCTAATCAGAAAAAAAAAAGGCTTCAATTTGCTAGAGAATATAAAGATTGGGTTCTGAAGCAATGGAAAAGGGTCATGTGGTCTGACTTCAGGTTTACCCTGTTCCAGACTGATGGGTGCATCAAGGTAATAAGAGAGGTCTATGTAGCGATGCATCCATCATGTATAGTGTCTACCAGACAAGCCTGTTAGGTCAGCATTAATAGCTACGGTTGCTTCAGTTGGTCAGGTCTAGGTACAGCAGTGTTAAGTGTCCAGAAGGTCAGCTGACTCCCTGAATATACTGAACGAGCAGGTATTTCAATGGATTTTTCCATGTGATGAACTACATGGGCCTATTCCAAGATTATAATGCCAGGATTCATGGGATTCCAACTGTGAAAACGCGGTTCATGCAATATGAGACATCATTTTCACACATGGATTGGTCACCACAGAGACCAGACTTTAACCCCACGGAACATCTTTGGGATGTTCTGGAGAATACTTTACACAGAAATCAACTCTCCCATCATCAATACAAGGTTCTGGATGGAAATAGATATTGTGACACTGCATGGCTTTATTAAAATGATGCCGGTGCGAATATGTGCTGTCATCTCTATATCTGTGGGTAGTCTGTGTATTTATTTTTAATATTTATATAGAGACGTATATATTATATATACTGTAAATATCATACATTCTATTTCTGCATTACTGTTTTGGGTTTTTTTGCACGACACCATCACAGATTCCTTGTTTTTTACAAAGTGATTCTGATTCTGATCAAAGCTAAAGCTAAATGCGGTTCAATGACATATTAGAGGATTAGACTTTTGAGTTTTTTGGCCAGGCAGTTTATTATATAGAGATATCCAACAATCCTCTTTTAAGCTTGAACTTGACAACAGTGGAGCAGAAAAACTCCAGATTTTCCATCAGAAAAAGAATCAAGTTGGACTGTCAACTAACAATTTGGGTTGAATGCAGTCTGGTGGGCCAGTAAGAGCAGATCAGGCTATCATCGCGCAATCTCATTAACTAGTTCTGAAGAATCTGTGACAGCTATCTTGGCATCCAGATACAGTTTAAATGCTGACTGAACTGTTTTGGTTTATTCCTCAGGGTAAATGTGGCGACAAAGTTGGTTTTTTCCCTGCTAACTTTGTGCAAAGGGTCCGACCCGGAGAGAGAGTGTGGCGGGTTATTCAGGGTAATCCCGGCAACCGAGAGAGAGGACACATGGCTGTGAGGGAATCCCAGGTATACCAATGTTAGAATACTGGTTTGAGACTTAATTTATTTTTGTTGATAGCTTCACTGTTTTTTCTTCAATGTAACCATTAAAAGGCTATAATGGCAACCCAGCCTACACAGATGATTGGATTCCAATTCTCATTCATGAAACCTGTCCTGTGAAGAGTTTCAGGGGACTGAAGCCAAATCCAGTACACGCTGTGTGAGAAGTGGGGTGCATCCTGGTTAGAGAGCGATCAAAGGATTGGCACCAGCATTATCTATGTCTGTTTGTCTTTGCTATGAATAAGGCTCATCATTTCCAGATTGTATAGACCTTTAGAAAGAAAACCCCCATTGTTTTTTGACCTTCAGGGTCACATTCAATCAGTTTTCATCCACTGTATTTTTATTCATATACACACAAAGAGAAAATTCATAGTGCTTAGTCAGAAGTAAAAAACCTGTAGGCAGTTTGCACAATAACTTTCCGATTTTTTTAAGGTCTGTTATTCATTCTTTTAAAAACACTTTTTATATTGGTAAAAATAATCTTTTCTTCCAGTTTCCTTTTAGAAAACAAAGCATCTTATTTTCTGTCTCCTGCTTTTAGATTTGTGTGGGGAAACGAGAAGAGGGTGAGGTGTTTCTAAAGCTGAGCAGTGGAAAGAAGAAAGGGCTGGTCCCAGCTGATTCCATAGAGGAGATTTGAACCTTTGTGCACAGACCACCATCTTTCCACATCTACTTTCCCCAGGGATGCACCCATTTTAAAACTACCCCCCTTCTGCCTCATTCCCCTGGCTAAACAACTGCTCCAGCCTCTCCAACTGGTCAGCCAAACACAGAAAAACTAAAAACATAATACACACTTCTGCAAGGATCTGGAACCACAGCCCCTCATAAACACATGGTTTCCAGTTCAGCTGGTTGATTGTAAGCCTTTAATGGTGGGGGCAGTTATGCAATTGCCCTGCTCTAGTTCTCTTGTAGGTTTATCTTTTCAAAGCCAATAAATCGATGTTTAGTAGACAAGGGTGGTCAAAAATGCTTTAAAATGTCTGCTGGATGCCAGCTCAGATTTAGTTTTTCCTCATCAAAAAGACGTCTACCAGCGTGGGAGGAGGCTGAATCCTGTCATGGGAACATGATGCTTCTATCAGTGTCCTTTTCTTGTTTCTACCCACTCCGTGTGTCTCATTCCTATCTGCTAATTTCAGGGTCTCTGCCCTGGGGACTGATATCAGCTTCGTGTAGACTGCTACAACAATAGGCACTTGCCAAGAACAACCACTGCCAGCTATGGAAAGCTACTGCCATTTAGACAGACGGCAGGATAAGATGAAAGGAATACACCAGATCTGAAAATTGTCTGTAGTTTCTGGCTGAGTTACGACTGCACTCAACGATTTGAGAGTGCAAAAAGAAGAGGTCTTTCACAGAAAAATCGAAAACTGATTCTTTTCATTATGAAATGACAATTAAAGTATGCTATAAAAATTCTCCAGCATCTTTTAATTTCTGGTATGAAAGCCTGTCAAACCCTGTGAACATCACTATTTACCCAAAGACTCAGAGTTTACCTTTTCGACTATCCTTAAAACAAAAACATGAACTCCCAGGAATTGCCTGAAAATTTTTCCTTTCTTTTAAGTAAAATTTTATAGATTATTATGTCTGTCCACTTTTGAGACACAGCTGTGTTTGTCTACTGTCCTTATTCTGTTGTGTTACTATTTTACAAACCGATGAGGTAAAAGAAATCAAAGCTAAAAGGGAGGCAAATCTCTTTAGGAAGACTAGGCAGGTTGTTTGGGAGCTTGTTGTGAGCACTGAGGAAGAAAAATGTCAACATCTACCAAGTTTAGAAGTTACAAGTGGCAGAAGGTGTTCTGCTGTTTTTCGCATGAAAGACCTTGGTGGGCATAAACCCGCCGGTTTCTGCAGGGACCTGCTGAAGAGCTTCAGTGGGATGTTGCAAGCGTTGCCCAGAATTTTAACATGTTCACTAGAGCTTGAAACAAGAGGGGAAAAAAACTGTAGCCAGTCTGCCTGAAAAACAACAGCACAATGGGGTTCCTTCTGACCATGACAAGGAGTTTCACTGACAGCTTAGAGGGACACAGGAAAACAGGAGGAGGAGGAAGAGGCTGCACAGTGAAAGGAATGACACGAGTGCTGAACCGTTATGAGTCAGTGTACATGCAGGTAGTGTTGTACCCATGGGTGCACGAGTCATCATTGATCAAATGTCAGCCTGTCATCTCCATCTTCCACTCCCCGTTTGGCCTCCTTTGTCCTTATGTTATTGATGTAGTTCTGACGTAAAGTCAAGCCATTTTTAATACCAGTACATTTTGGATTGCTTAGAGTTCTACTCACTAATTCATTATTTATTTAAAACATTTGACGCAATTCTTTCTTTTATTTTTTTAAAGTCCTTGTCCCTGAGTTTACGTGTGGAAAATCAGGAATGTGAAAGAAATCTAGAACTGAAGGACAGATTGCATCATTTGAATAATAAATTAAAACGCATTTTAGCTCACCCATCCTTTTCAGAGCACAAGGATCTAGCTGATTCCTTTTAGTCTGCATTTTTTGTGGAAGCCTTTAGAAGCTGTGATTTTTTCCTTTAAAAGCTCCTCTTGTCATCACGAGAGTAGCACTTTGTTTTGAGTCATTTGAATAAGCTGTAATTTTGTAGATGTGTCTCCTTGATAGTAATACTGTAGATGTTGTATTTAAAAATACTTCAACTGCAACTTCACTTCACCATGAAGTTCTTCAGCTGGTGGACTTACGGTTTGTCTTTGTTGGCAGAGAACGGGCAGCATAAACAATACCACACTCCTGAAAACATATTCCAGGGGGAATATGTTGTCACAGCATAACTGGAAGTTTGATTTTACTCATCTAAAAATGTGCTATCATGAATTGTGTCTAATTTCACGTAGCATCTACTGTTTACACCTTAAAGACTTCAAAATGTTAAGTATGTGTTTGGATGTTTCCCGAGTCCAGATTCGTTGGTTGGCCGCGTACCTCAATAAAACATCTTTACAAAACCTGGTCTGCCTGTTTTATGCATGAAATATTAAGGATATTCCACAGGAGTTGACAGCTGATCATTTACACGTCCACATGACAAATGCATGTAGCTTTTGCTGTTTTTCTATATCCCTATTCAGTCTTTTTAGCCCAGAGAGAGCACAGAACTCCTAAACGAGGCCACTTTAATGACAAGTTTCATTGGCATCCATGCATAATACACCATCCTGCAGCCACAAATACACTGCTGTGCAAAGAGGAATGCTGAAACGATGCTCCAAACAACCGCAATATAAATAGCACATAACGGCACTGCTGGAGGAAGTGGAACTCAGCCTTGTTTATTCAATCACAGACAACTGCATAAATCAGAGGGCAAATGATGGCGTTTCTTGCAGACAAATCAAGGAAAAATAATGCCGGTTTTTAACTTTTTCTGATTTGGTGTTATTTAGAGGGGAAAAATGTAGTTTCTCATTAATCACACACTCACTCACTTGTGAAATTTGTTTGTCTGCATAGCAAGTTCAAACAGTTTCGGTGCTAGCTGAGCAACATTTGGGTTCATTTTAGTGTGTCACAGCATAATGCAGGATTCATATTGGGGGGTTTTAAACCCTCACAAATTACACTCCTTTACATGTATACTTATTATTAGTGTGATTTTTTTTCTGGTAAGTATTGCATTTAATTGGATAAATGTAGTTCATATGTGTTTTTTTATTCAATAAGGCCCAAGCACTTTGCTTTCTTTATCATTATTTACACCAATGACACTGCCTTTTTGAAGGCCTAAACATGCCTGAAAAATGATGAAATTAAGACTTGTGAAAATCTATTAATTTTACAGGTCTTATACATGGGGAGAGGTAAAACAGCTCCATAGCAACCCATACAAAAATGATGCAAAGGAGCCCCACTCCTGTGTTTAATGTAGATTTATGAAATTTGGCACAACCATGTAACACCCTGTGATATTTTTTTAAAATCCTCTTGCGTCCATGCCCTAAACCCAATAAAAATTCTATAATTTCCAATTTAACGTGACAGTTTAGTAGCTTTTATTGGGCATTACACTGGAATTTGAGAGAATCCTCTCTGAGAGTCTTTTTTGGAGGGGTGCTGAAAGACATGTTTATGGTGAAACATGAAGTTTCTGCCAGTGTTTGGTCTACAATGTAGCACCACTTAGTGGGAACAGGAAGTGGAATGTTTTTTTCTTCTAACAGGATAATCACATTTACCTCTGAATAAATTTTAGATGTTGATGTTGCTTACTTTTAAAAATAGTGAGTTTTAAGTGGACTGCATGGCTGTGACAGCACAGCAGATTTCACTCATTCACCACTGCCCAAGATATTCTTGATTAGACTCCAAGAATGGAAACATCTACATCTATGCATGTCAATATTTTGTCAGAGTCATAGCTCCACCTAGTAGCAACAGAAAATCAGCATTATTCAGCATAAACATGAAATTTTCTTTGTGGGTCCCACATGTTGTACACAGTAACATGACATATAATTAGGGTGCGGCTGAATGCCACATAGTGGGGCAGTAAGTGATAAGTACAGCAAATGGTTTGTGCAACATCCACTTCAGCTGCACACCTCAACCGCAGCATGCTTCAGTGTGTGAGGGCCCTATCTTCACTGCTTGCAGATTTAATTTTCTTTGTGCTGTATGATGTATTGTGTTTATTCATCAATTGGACAATTGGTAAAGCAACAGCACAAAAAGACTGGCAGCTGCCATTTTTGTTGGCAGATGCCATTAATGCATTCAAGTTCCAAGCATGGTGATTTTCCTCATCACTATATTCGCTCCCACATAATGTGAGCCAAGCATCATAAAGCAGAACAGTCGTCATTTAGCTCAAAGGAATTTGTACCTACAGAAGAAATTAGCTGTATTTGAAAGCATGCTTTCATGGCTGTTTTCATTTACTGATGCAGCAGTCTCTTATCCCTCAGACGGAAAGAGCTCAAACAAATGTTGCTGTCAAGATTAATTTTACCTTTTTGTCTTCTTTTGTTAGCTTCATGCTGTCACTTCTGCACCTTTCAATGACAGTTTCTATAAATACTCAACAGGTTTTGCTTTTACTTTAAATATAACTGCATGCTTCTTGCTAGATTGTAATTTTTTATTTATTTGGTTTATGGGTTTGCCAGAAACTGAAACAAAAATGTTGTGTATAAATATGAATGATGTACATTTCTACATTCTTTCCAAAGACAGCCAACATACCAGATAGCCGCTAACTATGTTTTTGTGTTACTGTGTAACCCAAGACTCACCAGATGCTCTGTGTTTCCTTGGCATTTGGCTCCACTTTTATTTATTTTGTCTCCTTGAATTCATGCTACTTATTTATTTTTTACCACCTAAGTAATATATTTCATGGTTTTGAGACATTAACCTCTCAAATCAATTAGTTTGCACGCCATCACTTCATCACTACCTCTGACATAACAGCATTGCTAGCTCAGCACCACGGAGCATATGAACAAGTTCCTAATAAAAATTTCCTGAGGTATTAGAAAAACATCTTCTGAGATTATTCTTATACAACCTCACAGTGCCACAAACTGAAGCACATTCAAAAACTGCAGTTTTTGTTAACCACTAGAGTGTAAAGTCAGCCATTTAAAAATAGAAGCTGGAGAGTCATCCACAACTAAGGTAACATAAGTTTTGTGCAGTTAAAATTAAATATAATGTGTTCTCATCATTTTAATTTACTTTGTTAACACTAGCCTAAGTAACCTACCATTTGTAATTAGATACGGTTAGCTAGTGCTATTCAAGAATGTTAATACTGCCATTAGTAATCAGTTAGCAAGCGAGCTAATGTTAACTAATTTCACGTTAGAATGTTGGAAGTAACTTTTTGACAGCCTAGATTGAAATGAAAGAATATAGCCAAATATCTAATACTGGTCTTGATCGTCATTTGCTCCAGAGTTTGCCTTGATTGTTTGAGCTAGCTTAAATCTTTTGTTTAATTTTAATTAACAAAAAAAACTTGTTTTCAGGGCGGCCAGTATGACAGGCAGATGAGGAAAATGTGACTAGTACTCGGTTTCACAGACTAGATAAGACATCATGGGATTAAAAATTATCACTGTGGCATAAACCTTCTCAATAAATGCATAACTAGTAGATTAGGTTGAATTATTCTTAATTACTAAAACTAAAAAGAACAAAATGCTAATACAAACAAACTCAACACTGTTCTCCTTTACTTTCTTAATAATACACCAGTCCGATTAGAAGTACATTTTATGGACCTTTATGCATAAAATGCAAAGAACAGACACATACAGCAATCTGTCCATTTTTAACTGAGATTTACATTCTTTGTGAGATAAAATGCACAAGAAGACTAAGCTTCCTTTACCATTTCTTTATCGTCTCTATATGTTTTAATTGGGTAGGTAAACAACGTAACATATACTATAACTGCGTTTAGGATGAAATAGTGACATTAGATTGTGCCAGAAGCCACTAAATTGTTTACTTGTTACTTGTTAGATGGCGTCGTCACAGAGGAATCTTCGGTTGGTTGAGTTTTACCACCGATAGTGGCTGCTACATACCTCTATTAGCACTTGATAGTGCTGGCCATCTGCTGTGACTCAGAGCACGAGAAGTCCTCTCTCACGCTGATGAAACTTTGCCAGAGTGACTGTTGTTGAACAGTCCCATTTGTCTCTCCCTCCTCTAATCCCTTCATTTCATTTTTTTTTTCTGGCTGGATCATCCTCTCTCAATCATTCACTGCCCAGTTTCTTACTCTCACTTTACAGACGTTAACACAGACCCTCTCTTGCCCGTCTTTCACTGTTGCACTTAATCTTCTGGCTCTCGTCTCTGTTTTTGCGCCTCTCTCCCATCAGTTTCTGTCACTGCCTTCACGCCACTGTCACTCTCTCTTGCATCAGTCAGGCTCTCAGTTACAGTAGAGGAAAGCAAACAAAGGAATCTATTTTTTTCCATTCCTATTTTCTTCAATGTCGTTCTTGAATTACCTATGATTGAAGTTATTGTTAAGGAGCCTCAGTCTGCTCACGCCTAAGCGGTCTGAATTACAGAGAAAAATCTGAGCATGTGAGAAAGCTTCTGAAAATGAAATTGCCTATTAATAAAGCCTCATTTCACCTGGTTGCCAAAGCTTGGCTTGGTAATAATGTCAGCTTCCTAAGGTAGTAAAGCGACAAGAGGGGAATAATTAGGACCTGGTGTAAATGTGGTTATTTCTGAAACCTGGCCCAGCGTCATAAATGACTGACCCAGCACAAACCCTGCAGGGGCTTGCTTGTGCTCCTGTATAATAAATGTCCACTATCATTATTCAGAATGTCCCCCTGCTTTTATTATTACGTCTCATGACCTTTCGAGGTGCCTCAAGCAAGTGTCAGGACAAACAGCGCCTGTGCCTCGCGTCGTGGTTCAGGTGAACAGAGAGCAGAAAGATAGAAAGAGAGGAGACAGAAGAGACAGAGAGCATCAGCTGCTGTACTGAACACTGTGTTCCTCATCTTTTATCTGTCATCCATGTGCTTCAAAATAAACAATTACGTCTAACTTCCCAGTATTGTGGTAAATTGGCCACACTGATTGCTGTTGTTTGACCAGGCAACATGCTGGGCCAGCTAAATGCTTTTAAAAACAGTGTCTGTACAGTAAAGCACAAAACTACATTAAATATATCTCAGACTTAATGTTAGTGGAAACATTTTTAGAAATAAACATATTCATGGATATTTATATAGGACGCCTCATGAGATAGATGTGCATAGTACAAAGACTGGAGAGAGAATGAAGCATCAAGTCTGCCTTGTTATCTGGTTATTATCTGCTTGATTAACCAGACAAAGCAAGAACACAGGCAAGTTAATTTTCTCTCCCTAGGATGACAAAGCCAGAATTTCTCCAAATCTCAAAGTTTTCCTGTAAAACGTGCAAATGTAAATTGACTGTTTTGCAACAGTAGAGTATTTCAGTATCTTTCTCATCAGTCGGGCATCACTCAGCATCCATCCATCCATTCTCTTCCACTTATCCTTGTCAGGCCTCGCTGGTCTGGAACCTATCCTAGCTATCATTAGGAGAGAGACAGGGCTAAAACAGGGAGTAAAACAATCATTGACCTGTGGTCAATTTACAATAACCTAACCCCACTGATTGGACCTACAAAACACTCTGAAACTAAATTAGGAAACAGAAAAATAATAACTTATATTTAACAGCTGTTTATTTATAATACTTTTCGTTGCAATGAAAAATAAGGATGGGTTGGTTTTACAAGTCATCAGTTAGTTGGGTGCTTTTTCAATGGACATTCTGTTATTGTTATTATGTTACAGCATTTTTCTCTTTGTTGTGACAAGAAATCCCAAACACAATGTTTGTCACTTCCTTCGACTTCTTGGCATGGAGCTGCATACAAGTGGGAAGTATTTAATCCTACACTTGTGACAGAGTGAGTGTTGGGGTCAACTAGAAAGATGGTCATGCTTCAAACCAGATTCTGTTCTGAGGATTTTGGGACTTTGTGTGGAGTTACCACTTCCCCTTTGGCTTTACTCTTAGCCACGTCAGGAAAAGTCTCTCTTCCCTCTCCCCTAAGATTTGTAGTCAGCCTCAGGTCTCATGATTCGTTTCAGTGATTCATGAAGTGATTTATTCAAACTGATTTTTAAGATTGAATTTTATCTTTTTGAATTTTTGAGCTGCACGCTCTGCGCCGGTGCAAATGTTCACATTAACGTTCAGTCTGCAGTTAAAAGATATATTATGGGCATTGATTTTTTGGATTCTTTATTTAACAGTAAAAGTAAAGGATTGTGTATACCTATTACACCTTTTTAATGCTGCTAAAAGGTTGTTCTAGCCCATCAAAGTAAAAGGGAGCTATTTTGCTGGCCACTTAAATAACCTAGAAACTCACCAAGTGCACAGATCATTAAGAGAAGAGCTGCCATTAACGAGTAATTGTTCCTGACTAGTGGAGCTGCTGGGTTAGGTGCATTACTAGAGAAAGCAGGGTATTTAAACGTAGGTAGTTAAGATTCCTTCCATCACCGGCTTAAACTGGTTTCTGGTTAAAAGAAAATGCTCTTTAGGAGCAGAGACCTACTTCCTCTAAACAAAGAGCTGGTCCAGAATCTCATGTACAGAGGCCATCTGGGATCTAACAGGCCTGAAAAGGGTCATAATACCCTTAAAATTTGGAAACAATTGTTTTCTGCTGGGGTCACAAGTGTCTGCACGATGCTAATTAGCTCTTTTTCACATTTTGAAGAAATACCTGCAAACTAAGCACAGCTCTGCAACACTGGTGTCCTGATGACAGGAAGAATGATGTCTGTGCTGCAGCTCCAAAAACACCAACAGCTACCCTTTAGTTCATCCAAAGCTGTTACCACAAGGGAAATTAACAAGCTTGTTGCCAGCCATGTGATGGAGACGCTATTCATAAGCACTGATGTAAAGGTTCAGCAAGATACACAACCTAGACTGTTTAACAAGTATGCCTAAGCTAACTGCAGAGGTGTGTTTACTCTAACAAGTGATGCTGTAATGCAACAGATTACTTTTTATTGCTTCTAATCTATTGTTAATCTATTTATATTGCATTCGTCTTTAAAGTAACAAGCTGCTTTTGAAAACAGCATCGTCTGCAACAAGGTAAAATAGGTTTCCATGTCCCTAATGTTAAAAATATTAAACAAGGTCAAAATGACCCAGTGGCTTCTGAGATTTGTCTCTCGAAACTGATTTTGAATCATCCCTCTGTGTGATCTTAAGAACACAGAAAGTGTGTCAGTGTTATCGAAGCTAGATGGACAGGTGTGCTGGATTAATTTAAAAGAGCTCCGAAAATGACAGTTTGTTGTAGAACAAGCGCGAAAAACAGACATCGGAGTCTCCTGAGTGTTGTTAAATAATCTTTAATGTTAATTAGCATCAGAAAGGACAAACGCAAACCAAAAATTACAATTCACAAGTGGCATCATAACAAAGATTGCATGAGAGTTACAGCTTCTTTCTTCACATCCTGAGCAAAATGAGGCTTTGAACTATTACCTGAAACCCACCAATACACACATGCATACATATACAGTAACCAGAGACTCTCGTGTCTTTGTGTTGCTTTTTATAAGTATGTAGTTTTCACACTTTGCAATTCTAGAGGGAGGAAGTGAGTAATTATCAAAAGGATGCAAATACTGACAAAAAGCAGCACTTGGGGGAATCCAACTGCAAAAATAGCATAGGTTCAATGAATAGTCATTGCAAAAATAGGATTTAATCACAGATTGCTATAGCACACGCATGGGCCTGGTACTGATACTAATTGACAGAAACATAAAGAATTACTTCTTCAGCTGTGAGTATAACATACCATTACCCTTTCTACTTCTCCCACACAGGAAGGAATGCAGTGCAATAATCTGTCTGTCACATGAAGCTAACAAATATACACAAATAAATATGAGCAGACACGGAAAGAAAGGGGGGGGGGGCTATTCATAATACTGCTACATGTTTGCAATTTAAATATTACTCAGGGGCAGTGTTGAAGTTTATCATCTCATTCTTGTTTTATATCCCCTCTATTTCGTGCTTATTTCCTTTCCCTTTATTGCACTGTACAGAAAAGCAAAATGTCATAAAAGGGAGACAAATGCCAACACTTAACCGTATTGTTTAATAAAGCAAAGGTCCAAGAAACACAAGATGACAAGCTTGAAGCTAAGGTGCTGTGAGTGCACAGTACAAAAATAACAAATCTGCAGAGGAAACAAATCCAAGGGGGTCGCTGACTACCTTTTTTTTTTTTTTTTTTTTATCTCAGAGACAGGTTTAAAAAAGAGAGAGAGACATAGAAGTAGACATAATGCTTTCTTTCCAGCTGTGTGGGGGTGTAAGTTAAGGATTAAGGAGTGCTCTGAGACAAAGCATCAGAGACACATCAGAGGGATAAACCAAGCTTTGGGAACGACTGGACCACTGGTCATTTTTGCTTTTAAGAAGGAAGAACATAAACATCATCAGTCATGTGTTCAGTAGGTTGTTTGCACTGGTAATGACATTATTTACAGTTGAGCATACATCATGTGGAGCTACTGCTGGCCACTAGAGTACTGTGGAAAAGTCTTAGGCCAACCCTTGTTTCTTTACATTTTGCACGGAAAATTGGAAATGTATTAAAATGTGCAAAAATAAGTGGAAATGCAGTATACAGGGGAGAAACAGAGTTTGTACAATTCTAACAAGCTTGAAAATCAACGCAATGTGAAGTCTGTTAGGCAAGACTTTGTGTCAAATCAATTTAATTAATATATAGCGCATTTTAAAATAACAGAAGTTGACCCAAAGTGTTTTACAAGCACACTTATTTATAATCCAAATCTCCAAGAACCAAATTACAAAGCACGAACTCACACAAAGACGATGTGGCAAAAGTAATAACTAAGTTCTAACAATGATACACAACAATTACAAAAGCATGGAACTCATAAAAGCAGCCAACATGAAAAGGAATTCTAACAATTGTAAAAAGCCATTTAAAGCAATCTTGTCATTTCTGAGTAGCCTTCAGGCTTCTTGAAGAACATTCAAAGCTCGTCTCTGGCTGTTTGCCTCTTGCTCTGTTCTCTGTCAGGATGATCACACACTACATCAGTAATGATGCGGACTGATGGTGTTCCATTGTGTGTTTGTGCGTGTGTGTTTCCAGGCATATTTTTTACTACATTAGCAGTGTGTTTGGGATCGTTGTCATCCTAAAAACTGAATCCATTACAATCAGATGTTTTCCAGATGGTATTATATGTTGGATCAAAATTCACAGTTCACAGAAGAGAATTCTGACAAGATCCAAAACACCACTGGTTTAAATATAGCCCTAAACCATAACAGAGCCTCCACCGTGTTTTGCAGAGCTGCAGACACTCACTGTTGTACTGCACGTATTGTTGATCAGTTTAACCAGAAATGTAATAGTGGATTCATCACTCCACTTTTCATAGATTCAGCTAAAGAAATGAGAATAAATGATATTTTTTGTTTCTAGTAACAAAGTGTCTAAATATACAATGTAAAAATTAAAAGAAAGCCTGACTCCTTGCGATTTATAGAACTTAGAGGTGTCTCAAGACTTTTGAACAGTACTGTATCTCAAATTTTTTTAAAAAGAAGCAGAAAATTTTAGAAAATTTTAGAAGTCTTCACACTATCAGTAAATTAAATCCTCCTGGTATAATGGAATAGTCTGTCCAAACATTTGGCTAGACTCTTGCACACTGACAGAAATGTTGGAAATTTCATCATTTATTTGTTGAGGATGATTCATCCAAAAAATAAGACCTTTCCAGTCTATACCAACTCTACATGGACAGACAAACACAGTGGTTGTTTGCACGATATGATACACAGTGCAGTGGGTGTAAATGTATCAGTACAAGCATGGTTTGGATAAAAGAAGAAGTGTTTTCACCTTGGAAAATAGAAAACAGTTATTTGTTCAAAAAGCTTTAACAAAATGCATGCCATTGTTAGCACAGAATACCCATTTAAGTGTCTTTTTTAAATGAAAAGACAACTTGTGATTTTTGTTTACGATCCTTGTATTAAAATATTCCAGTTAGGCTGTGCTTGTTTCTCAGCAGAAGGGTGAAAGCTTCCGCTGTCATCTGTATCTGCACATGACGAGACTGGCTGGACCGACAGACAGGTGGCTGGGGAGGTCAGTCGCTCTATGGCCAGACAGAAGTCAGGGCTTGTTACTGATATGATGATTAGAAGTGACTGACAGAGAAGGAGACAGACAGACAGGAAGGCAGATAGGTCCATTGTTCCTCTGTGGAAATTGATCCCAGGGGACATCCGACCGTGATTCAGCACGTGACGGCTGAGGCCTCAAACAGGTTACTGACTCATCATTCTTCTTCAGTGTCTCATGCCATTAGCAGGGCTCTTCTCGCCCGGTGTGCTCTGCACCGATCAGCGCTGATTAGAGGTAGACTAATATGGATGCCACGCTTCTGTGAATCGGTGATTGCCCTACATTTGTTTAACACATTCTTCCTCTAATTAAAGCCAACCGTGACCCTTCCTCTATCCCTCCATGCACACCCACAGACACACACACATTGCATGATATGCTGCATTAATGAAACATGAGGTTCACTCACCCCACTGAGCTCTATCTTACTTTCTTGTTGCTCTTCTTTCTCTCTCCAAGAGTTTTCACCCACAGGCATTGCTTGTGGAGAAGCGCTGGCATATGAGTTGAAATACACACACACACACACACACACACACACACACACACACACAGATGAGGCTGTTATAGTGAACAACTCACGTCATCCCTCTCTCTACACAGATGACCTTTACTTTAGTCAACAGATGAAATGGAACTATAAGCGCCCAGTGAAGAAGAAGACGAGAGAAGCACTACTCAGTTTCTAAGAGGTTGAACATCCATCTGGAGACTTTTCATTGCAATACACAGATTTGAACTGCCCGTGTGATATTTACGTTAAAGCCAAACATGTCATCATAGACATCTGCATAAGTGTTAGAAAGTAGAGATGTTACCTTAAATAAATATAGAGGGCAACTATTCTTAATAGAACAACAACATTATTATCTTTTCAAGAGTAAGTTAAGAAAATCTTTACACCTATTACATCTGTAAAATATATAAGAAGCTACATTCTTATAGATGGAAAATAATGGAAACAACCAGCCTGGCTCTGTCCAAAGGTAACAACAGTGTATGAAAGCCCCAGTGTGTCTTACTGTGGTTTATTTTAATAGGCAATCCTTAGAGGGTACTGGCAGGCCAAATTTTAAATAAATCCCTCAAATCCCTCTGGCTGGCTTCCTTATGTTTCCATTGTCTGTGCTAAAATCATCGACTTTACATGAAAGATGGCTGTAGCAATAGTGGCGTCACTCACTGATTTTTTGACTACTGCTTTTAAGCCTTAGGTTTGGCATTGTGGTGGTCACTCTACTGGTTTTTTGGAGTCAGAGTTGCCATCAGTTAATATTAGCAGCAAGAGCTGCACAATTATGGCCAAAATCATGATCAAGATTTAAATTTGATTAATTGTGCAGCCTTCTACCTTTCTCAGTTAGAATGCATAGCTATGTGTGTGCTTCACATGGCTACAGATAATAATACTAACATATCATCATCATACTATAATGAAGGAACCGTATGTACATCTGTATGTTTGTTCCCAAGCTCCTGCTAAATGACCCATCCAATCATGATAAAAGCAAACCTATACTATAGGTTCTATAGTATATACTATTACCCTATACCCTATACTATTACCTAGGGTATAAAAGATTCATAGTATCTACTGTACATGGTGACTAATACTAATATTTGTATTGTTAAAACTGCATAATCAAGGCCGGTTTGTGAATATATGCCATTTTCTAAGCCTACAGAACCACAATTGAGATAAAAGACCAGAAGTATTTGCTGTGAACGATGGTGTGGCTTTCTTTCTTTCACTGAGGTAAAGTATTGCCTTACTTTTTCAATCATTTTAATTTCTATGTTTACATTATTACTGATATTAATGTGGGGCTAAAGTGTCTGCCTTGTAGCAAAACGTTGAAAGCCATGACCTTTCAGTGTAAACGTGTAGTTTTAAACACTGCTCAAAATCACATTTAGCGGTAATTAAGTAATAATTAAGCTATTTAGGCTCATGAGTTATAGGTACATCAACATTTACAAATAATAAAAAAGACATATGTAACAATAAATATAAACAGTTGATGATGGTATGATGGATGGGGCAGGATTACATGTTCCTATTGCATTGCTAATGGTTCCAAAATGTTATTAATTAAAAATGTTTTCTTTAAATTTCTCAACTGTAACTGTACCAACTTTAATGACAAAAGATGTCCATTCTAGTTATAGGAATTCACTGACTTAAAAAAATGAATTTAAATGGAAATCATGTAACTTTATTAGTCAGATAACTGCATAGCTGAAAATGCTTCAAAAGGCACCAAAAATCCAAAACACAGTCAATCGGTTACTCCAATTAGACTTAAGGGGTGATGCCTAGCAGACATCTCTCTAACACTTATAACACTTGAACTTTAACCCTTTAACCTTAATTTAAAGAGGTTAGATACATAAAAAGTCACATCCCTCTCTACAAGTGTCAGTTGGAGCTAATTTGCCATATAAAGCAGGTTGCAAACATTTTTATCTCTGCTATAAAGTTGGGTATTTCAACATGGAGTCTTTGGAGACTTCTTCTGGAATCAGCCTCAAGCGCCCACTGCAGAAGCTGCAGTTTCTGAAAATTGGGTTCATTTTTCAGGCCCTGATTTTGCTGCTTGTTAGAGACAGCATCTGTTTACTGAAGCTTCATGATGTATTAGTCTTCTCATAACACAGCAAAGCGAAATGAGTGTACTTTCCAACAGTCCTTTTAAATTTCACAGTTCATGCTCAACATTAGATATCTTTGTGGCATATTTATTTGCTTTGAAATAATTATAACCAATAATTTGATTCAAGTTTGACTACTTCTCATAAAATAAATCAAACATAATTTTATCATGAGCGCCGCTGCATCATGCTAATCTCTTTTTATTAATGTTTTATGCTTTACTTTCATTTGATGCTTGCTGAAATACATTTGACTTTGCAATGACTCATTTTCCCCAAAGGGATCAATAAAGTTTCTTTCTGCATTTAAGGCTGCATATAAAAAGGAATCGCTCAGACTGCTGGTTTGTGTAACATTTTCCTCCTCTGATGCCGCTGAAGCATGTAAACTAATCACTCAGAATTACATGGCTGTTAATTGAACCCCGGCCCCCCTGCTGCTCTAAATGCATTTTCTTTTATAATGATTAAGCAGCACGTTAAAATCAGTCACTGACTCTTTGGCAAAGAGTCACTGATTAAAATGTATCAACACGAATATAATAAAACAAGAATACAGTTCTGGAGGATGTCAAAATTGATTTAATCAGGTTTCACTATTTGACCGCTTGGATAAATGATTATAATAGCCAGAATTTTTTTTTTTTCATAAAACAAAGTAACTGTCTCATTCTCTGATGTGATCACTTGCAGCACTTTTAATTAAGAAGAAGAAGGTACTTATCGGAAGCCCGGCTTTGACTGATGAAGGAGCAAATGAAGTGAATGTAAGGACATAAGGAGAACACTGGATGCTGTGACGTGAATGTCAACCAAAGGAAGTGTAATCAAACCTAAATTAATGTCTCTGGTAATCAACTCTCATCTCAGGCAACACAGATCATTGGCCAAGAAAATCACAGCTAATCTGATCAAAATGACGCTGATAGTCTGATAAAAATAAATCATGTCAGTGTGTCATTTTCACATAGTCTTTTTTTTCCATTCATGGCTGTATGATGCAAATTCTTGTAGCAGTGAAGGAACAGTACGGCTTTTCTCGACGTATACCATTAGCCAGGGAGTGGAAATTGAAATTGACATTCTGTGTCACTTGAATCTAAAGCTACAGAGCTTCACGGCACATACCTATAGCAAGATACAGACCAATGTTTTATGCAACAAGGATAAATAACCATTGCCAGTGCCTCTACTTGAAACAGAGAATGACGCTCTGCTTATTATACCCTCTTCATGGATTTGTTTTTATGCATATTTTTTATGATGACAGGAAATGAAACTACAAAGATTACAAATTTAAACAGACCAAAGAAGCACTGGGAAATTGGCACATTTTCATGTGAAAATTACCTTCCCTAAACACAAAGGCCAACGATAAAGAGTAACAGCAGGGAGGCAAAGAAGAGCTTTGATGTATGATGTGACATGATCTAATGGTCGAGAAAAGATGATAAACTGCCTGCTGCTGATGGTAAGCCACTAAAGGGCGTTTGCACTAAGAGGGTGTGAGGAAAAACAAATTTTCTCTGTCATTCCACAGGACCTAATCTGTGGGACAAAATAACTGCATGCAGTCGTCTAGCTGAGAGAAAAATCTTCCAACAAAGCATTCCTACAGTCTGACAATAAACACTATTTGGATGACTTCCAGTGCTGTGCCTGCTCCACTTTCCTAAGAACAGAAACCTCAGTTAGATGGTGACTTTGTGACATAAATTTGTGCATAAATGTGTATTTTTCTTTCTGTGTGTGTGAGTGATTTACAGAATTTCAGGTCTCTTAAATATTCACAAAGGCACACGATGTGAAAGCTAAGTGAGGAAGGACAATAAAAAAACACTTCAAGCTTGCCCAAATGTCTTTAATGGAAGACTGGGAATTATAGGGTTAATGTGAAGGGATATCAGGTTACGTTGATCTTGGCAGAGTAGTATGAACTCATTTCACTGTTCAAATATAAATGGACCTCAGGTGTCTCATTTGTGCGTAAGTAAAGCCTCAGAGATTAAATGCTGAAATTTAAACACAAAATCAATCAATTTTATTTTAACCATGTCAGCAGCAGGACTCTAGACACAACAAAGTTAGTCCACTCCTTGCATTGGGGTAAAAATACTGAAGCAACTGTTGCATTGGCGTGGAATTTTGTGCAGATATTTATAGTACTTACAGACTGAATCGTACTGCGATAGGAGATCTCAACTTTCCTTTCATTGTCACGAGCAGGCAAACTTCAAATGAATGAAAGAACGTGTACTAGAAGAATGTATGCTCCATACAAGATGAATAATAATGACTTTAGGAACTCTGTGATTCACGTAGTTTCACTGGCAGAATACAGTACATGCAAGGAAAAGGAAAGGAAGACACAAAAACAGGCTTGTATTAGGGTGAGATTTATGCTTGAGTAGCATGTTTTTAAGTTATCACATCATTCTTTTGATCTTCATTTTATCACTGTCTACAGTGTGATTGCAAATATGGCAAAAAAAATTAATAATTACACATATTTCTTCTTTTTTTGCCGACTATATATATTCATTGTATAAAAATGTCATCAATTACATGCACTATTAGCGTGACTGTTTCATGAACACTCATAGATAAAGATTATAGATACACATGACAACATATTCCAGATACCCCACTGCACTGAAAATTATTTAGTTATTTTAATTATTTAGTGTTTTTACAAACAATGTACTCATCACATAGACATTACATTGACTTTTATTTTGAGTTTAGCTAGTACACATAATATTTACCATTGTTAAAGACTTGAATGTTATAAAAATAATTCCCAAAAGCTATATAATGCTGATTCATAAAGTTCATAAAGTGATTGCATGTTTACCTAAATCTTCCTTAGTATCAACTGTAGACTATAGACATAGCCACTGTAACATTACCCATTGTGTCTGGATTTTAATTTTAAAGATTTTGGGGGCTAAAGTCGCCATCCATAGATCCATAAACTGTAACTGAGTCATTCCTATACTCAGTGCCATTTTACATTGGTAATATTGGGTCAAAAAATGCAAATCTTGAATCTATGAATTTATCATTTAATTTCATCTTAAAATTATTTGTTCAACTACATATAGAAATCCTATTTACATTTTCTAAGCGTTAAAATGACCTGACACTACTCATTTTTGTAATGACTTGAGCTGAAACAAGTATTATTTGAAAAGGTGTATGATCTATTTTGAAGCATTATGTAATTCAAATCAATGACTTAACATTACAAAAAATAAAACAAACAACTGATGAAATGTTATCTAATTTTTAAATATTAAATCATGTTAATTCATCACCGTTTACACTCACATACGTACACATATATACATCCAGTCCACCCACAACCCTGAACTGGAGAAGCAGAAAAAAACAGATGGATGGATGTTTTGTTTTGTTTTTTAAAATGCGCAGGTAACAAGGTGTATGGGACATAACTGAGGTAACATCACACCGGTCATTGCCCACCCACCTGTATGAGTAACACAGAATTTTGATTATGTGATATCACATCAGGGATCAGCCAAATATAGCAACAATATAGCATGATCATAATTTACATTCATTAGGTGAAAAACTAAACCCATGCTATCTCATCTGTTAGACCTGTTGCCCTCTGGCAGGCACTACAGGTCGCTGATATCCAGGACAACAGGCTCAGCTTATTTACAGTACCATAACAACACTGAACCTCAACATATACTGATTCCCACCACTACTACTACCATCTCTTTCACTCCTCCTCTTTCTCTTCCTGCAGTCATTTCTATCATGTGTAATATCACAGCCAAGTGTATTACTTGTTCAATGAGCATTTTCTTAAATTACTTGAAACTCAGTGCAATATTGTCTGTTATTGGTAAAGTCACTGTGAAATTTGGAAATAACTTGCAGCATCTTGTTACTCCCTAGAATGAATTTTATTGCCTCAGTACCTTATCACCATACCTTATATGTACTTGATATATGTACTTTTTAGATTTTCTTTGCAAACGATCGTGTTTGTTCTTCATTTCTCTTTGCATCTAGAGATTTAGCTGCTCAACAGTTTTGTTTTACAGTAAAACTACAATAAAAGTCTACTAATTCCAGTTCTGAATCCTGTATAATTATACTGGCCCTTCAATCTCGGGTTTCAATGACTCCTAATGATTCATCTTGGTTCGGATGAATGGAGCTCCGATTGTGTTTCTTGCTATGGTAGCACTTTTGCCAGAGTGCAAGCTCAAAGGGCTACTTTTAAACTAAGCACTGGAGACATGTTTTAAAATGTATATCTAAAATGTATCTGTCTATTAAATTCAGACGGTGTTTTCCTCCTGATCTTTGTGTTATAGAACCTTTTGTGACAAGTATCTTTTGTTTGCTTGTTGCTATGTAGTATTTTAGATTTCCTTACATGGCAGAAAGAGCTGTAGGGCTGCAGTAGAGTGTGCGCTGAAGGAAGCAGAGGAGCTGAGTATATTAACAGCTTTGTAGAATGGTCCCTATTTTATAGTTATTGTGTTTCTCCTGTCGGTATAGTAGGCATGTGGTTGGGTTACCGCTATGTGAAAAGCTCTCTTAAAACAGGGCCATGGGAAAATGGAGAAAAGGGAGGGGGAAAAGGTTTTGGGTCATCTATTCTGGAGGACGTCAGCTAAATCAGGGCATGACGACTGTATGGTTAACCTACTTCAGTTTTTCTCCTTGTTTTGTGATTTTCTGAACCAGCTTGTTTCTCTTTCTGTGAGAGTCTGGGTTTTCTCTGTGTTGTAAATGAGAATGGAAAATAGAAATATGGGTTACTACTCAAATTAAACAAGGCTTTACCGACTGTGAAAAAAACAGGAACACTGACACTTCAGACTACATCAAAAACATTTCCATAATTAGGGAGAACATTCAAATGCTTTAAACACATTAATGTTTTTTTAAAAGGTACACCACTGTGTAAGAAAAAAAATACAAATTTAAAAAAATAAACTGAGACATTTCCTTTTTTTTTTGCAAAATGTGCTAATTTTGATTTTGGATACCAAAAGCACTATGTTCCCACTACATTTTGTCACCTCTTCTTCTATCAATCATTTGGGAACTGAAGAGTCAAGTGCTGTAATTTTTTAAATGAGATTTCACTTTTTCAATAATCTAGGGCCTGCTGTGTCACAATTGATGTTGTCTCACTGAAATGCACAAGGCCTTCCTGACAAAACTATTTAATTTCTTAATGCCATCATATGTTGCTCTAAAATTTCTGTATATCTCTTCGCATTGATTATATCTTGATTATGTCTTATGTCTGCCGGTTACTCATTGCAAATTACTCGTGCTGGATTTTGAACAGTGCATGCTGATGACAAGCTGATAACAAGAGTGCCCCACTCTGCTTTAACCCAAACAACGAGAACTGTTTACACCTGTTTCAGCTGCTCATTAATGTAATGTTAAACAAATAAAATCCTATATCAAAAAAATCCGCCAGTCAAATGGCAGCAATTTAATGCATTTATACGCATTATGCATTAAAATGTTGAAGAAAGGGTCATTAAGAGATTTTGAAGGTGGCATGGTGCCAGACAGGCTGCTCTTAGTACTTCAGTAACTGCTGATCTATCTGCATTTTAGTCCAAAAAGAGAAAATATTTAGTGAGCAGCAATTCCTTGGGTGAAAATGTCTTGTTGGGTGCTGTCGTAGCTCTCTGGCTGTGCAGGTGCCTGTAATGCAACGGTTTGAGTGCAACCTATGGTGCTTTGCTGTGTTTCCCCGTTTTCTGTCTATTCTCCACTGATAATCTGTCAAAAAAGGCAAAATGCCAACATATAAATATTTAAAAATGAAAATGTCTTGTTGATGTTAAAGGAGAATAGCCAGAGCACTTTGAGTTGATATAAAGGCAACATTAATTCAAATAACCACTTATTTTATCCCAAGGTATGTATAGGGTCATGTGTTAATGTACATTAGCAGAAAATCACACTAGGTGCAAATTCCTTAATTTTTTGGAAAATACATTTGTGAATAGAATATAGTGTGGAGCTACTACTATAAGTTACATTATGCACCAACTTTCCTTATTAGAATATCCAAACGTGTGCTTTGAATGCTCTTAGTTCTTGATTTTGGAAGGGTTCATTAATTACTATCTATTATCTCTTAACTTAACACTTTACACAAAAGTGATGAATAAGTAAATCCAAGTCTTCTTATACATTTCTCAAAATAATTAAAGGAACGCTTTTTAAACAGAGTATAGCATCAAGTCAATTTAATTTCTGGGATATTGATCTCAATTAAGCAGCAGAGAGGGTTTATTAATGATATTAACAACAGGTGCAAAAGAGGGGCAACAATGAGACAACCCCATCAGAAAAATAGGAATGGTTTTATAGGTGTAGGCTACTGACATTTTTCCCTTTCATTTTTGCTGTGTCTCCCAGCACACCCTCAAGAGCACGGAGTACTCCAGGAGACAGGCAGTTATTGGAGGAGAGCTGAACAGAGCTGTAGAAGAGCCTTAAACCTTTAGCAGGACAAGTATTTGCTCCTTTGTGGAAGGAGGAACAGGATGAGCTCAGAGCCCTACAAAATGACCTCCAGCAGGTCATAGGTGCGAATATTTCTGACCAAAAAATTAGAAGTAGAATTCATGAGGCTTGAGGGTCATACATTCCTCTAGAGGGCCTTGTGCTCACTGCCCAGCACCGAGGAGCTGGATTAGCTTTTGCCATAGAATACCAGAAGTGGCATCTCCACCCTGGCACCCTGTGCTTTTCACACATGTGAGCAGCTTCACACTGAGCACATGTGACAGACATGATTGGCTCTGAAGAAGTGTTATGCTGCTCCTAACATTGTTCAGCATGACCGGTTTGGTGGTGGGTCACTGGTGGTGTGGGGAGGCATATCTATGGAGGGACCCACACACATCTGCAGGCTTGGCAACGGCAACCTGACTGGCATTAGGTATTGAGATGAAATTCTTGGACCCATTGTTAGACCCTGTGCTGGTGCAGAGGGTATCGGGTTCCTCCTGTTCATCAGCTGGGTCCTCGCCTCATGTGATGAGAGTATGCAAACGGTTCTTGGAGGATGCAGAAATTAATACTATTGATTGGCCCCTGAGCTCGGCTTACCTAAATCTAACAGAACACCTCTGGGATATTCAACACTGCCAGGTTGTACCTCAGAAAACCATCCATCCATCCATCGTGTCAATAGGAGCATGCCCCAACATTGTCAGGCTTGCAGTAACAGTAAGTGGGGGCCATACAAACTACTGAATACCATTTTGTGTTCCTACAATGAAATTTTGGCAAAATGGGCTCGTTTCTTCACCTTGATTTTTAGGTGGTCTTTGAATTTCGCCTTTTGTAGGTTGATAATTTTAATTTCCATCAAACAATGTGGCTTCCTTTCATTCCATAACAAGTCATCTAGTCCATGTCACTGTAGATATCCAGCATGATTTTTCCCCTATTGAGATCTGATGTGTCTCTTTAATTTTTTTGAGCAGTGTAGTTGTACCAGCACGAGGCACTGGCACTAAGCGTGCACACTGTGCTTTTCTTACCTGTAAAATTACAACTGAAATAGAGTTCCTGTTTGTTGTGTTAGAGATAAAAACAAAAACACAGTTTTTCACTGTAGCTGAGACATTAGCTGAATCATTTTGTTGCCTTTCAAGCCTCTCAGTTAGTTTTAGCTCCTGTAGGTCAAGGCAATTTTGTCGAGAAGCTTACGTCATCAGAATAAAAAATGACTCATAGCAGAATTGAGGTAAGTCAGAGGTATTATTGATGCGTTTTTCCCTAGAGTGGAAAAAACACTAGCAATGCCACCTTTAATTAAAACTCAAGAGAGTGATGGTTGTATAAAAATACAACATAGATGTTTTCACACTGAAGCACAGAGTGAGCATATAGCAAAGAAGATGGTCAAATCTCTACAGCATCACTAAATACATAATAATTTCCTTTTGTTGTTGATACATTTGCTGTATATTAGTTTTACATGTTTAATATGGACTTCATCTTTTTGTTACTCATTGGTTTGTTACACATTATTGGTTTATTAAATCAATACAGTCATACTAATTTATTTACGAATACTTAACAGATGTTTGCTTTATCCCAGTTTGATGCATTATATATATTATATATATGGCTAATATCAGGAATTCCCATCTGATAAAATGTAATTTAAAAAAAGTAAAGACAATCATAACCAATACATGGTAAAAACAAAAATGTTTATTTTGAATCAGTGTGAATGAAACAAGGTTTCTGAGTATTGATGCTTCTTTGAACTGAATTACAAAATTTACCGTACTCTTGAAAGTGTGTGTTGCATGTGTATTCCTTGCACTTAATGCATGTATACTGCGTCGTCGTATACAACTTGGGACCATGCATTGCATCTGCTCTTGTTGTTTCTACTGCATCTAAGAACTGTATTTAGACCAGGGGACATGCACAAGACCAACCACCACTTGTGTTGGCCCTCGCTGCAACACATTGGCTCATATGTTGGGCCAGACGATTATTCAGCGTCACCATTTTGGACATCCCTACATCTCATCTTGCTGGCTTTGAAGCTGACTGATGGTCAGCCTCATCCTTGTCTTCAAAGTCACCATCAGACTGAGTTGTTGGTGTAGCTCACTTGGTTCACCAGGTGACCTACAGTGCTGTGAAAAAGTATTTCCCAAACACTATGTAAGGTTGAAGAAGAGCCGTCAATGTTGAACTGCAAGTTGAGATTAGTTTGGATAAAAGTTGAAAGGTGTGAATAAAAATGTATAAATTAGGGAAAATTGGTTGAGACTGGATGAAATTTATATCCTGGAACTAAAAGAGCCTTTCTAAGGACTTGGAAACAAGAACAGCTACAATAAATAAGTAATGAAACCATTACTTCATCAGATAGTCATGAATATGAAACCATGTCCCAGTCACCCTTGCAGTGATGGTATTGTAAAATTGCTTTTGTGCTACTCTGATGCACAAGCTGCAAAAATCAACCTCAGAAAGTTACACCAAAGGTCATGCTCACTCTGTGGATAATTGGCATGGCCTTTACAGAGAGCCAGAGGAGGGTGATGAGGGTGCAGTTAAATTTGAGTGAATCAGTTTGATAGTGTTGCTGGTATCCGTCCAGCACTTGGCCCCTGACATCAGACAGCCCGCTGACTCTTGTGGCACCTGCTGAAAACAATTATCAACTCTGTCAACAAGGAACATCCAATCACTCCAGTACTTTCCACAGCTGCAGAACACATGCAAACGCTGTCCTAGCTCTTCTAAAAATAAATAAATTTTTTTACATCTATTGAAAAAATAGAAACGCACGCCTTTTAAATTTCTGCTTCCGTCTTACTCTGAAAGTCACATCACACTTCCAAAGCAATATCAGGATCTCGAGGCTCTCAGTGTTTGATGCTTTTATCTGTGCTTTGAGAATGACATTTTATAAAGGAATGAGCTATACAGTGACCACGGGAAAGAATTACGGATGACTCACACTGTTAACTGCTGGAGGATGATTGTGTGAACCTGAAAACTGATCTTACAGCTCGGCAGAGCATGTAGGTCAGTTGTGGTGCGATATAGAATAATGTATGAAATCAAAAGAGGGAAAGAGGCCAGAGGCAGCACAATGACCTCCGGCTAAGCAACGAGAAACACTCAAGTAAAGACACCATTCAAACTCAAAGTGACAGGCTGTTGCAGAGCTGCACTGAAGCTTTGAAATGGACTCCGTCTTGCTCCACTAGACTAAGAGAGAGAAGACTTACTCAACACATAACAAGGAAATGGTTTAACTGAACTCCCAGACAAAAATGAAGTCTGAAAATGTATTAAACAGGACACCATTTGATTTTAAAATGCAGATTTTATTTTCTGCAGGGTCATTTCTTACTTGCAAATAAACAAGTTAGAGATCAACCAGTGGTTTTTATTGATTTTTTTTCTCACCTAAATGGCAGCTGAATAACACATACCACCCTCATTACTCTTAAAAGCTTGAAGGGTATAAACTAAAGCAAGAACAATTAACCCATCATCAAATACCAACTATTGTGGATTAACGGTTCAAACATTTTAAAAGCAGCCTAAAAGTACCGATCCCTGTGTAACGAAATTTACAGGAGTGAAACATTTTAGGGTTTCATTACCCACACCTAGAGAACTTAATGCAATCCCAAAAGAGCTGCTGCTCTACAAACTAGGAATTTGTCATTAACATAAGATAGGGCATGAATGTAACACCCCAGTATACACAACAATGACTAATGCTAAAGCCATTGTTAATTCTTACGCTTATCTTTCTAAAAGCGGAGATCATGGCATCAAATTGCATTACACTAAATCTGTGGAAGTGGCCACCAACTGTAGGCCACTTCCACAGATTTAGTGTAATGCATTGATGCAATTTCAACACTGAATTTTGAGAACCTTTAGGAGAGTTTGGTTTGATTTTCACAAAAATTTATCTGTTCTGCATTTCTGCGGCCGCCTGTATGTGTGTGATTGGCCAAAGTTGTCATACGTTTTTAAAAACATGGCTGGTAGAAGTTACCGAAGCTCAAATATCTCCCTTCATGTAGGGAGACATCCATGTTATGAACTATTGAAGTCTTTGTGTAACACCATAAACCACAAAGAACCGAGGTTGTACACAGGAGAAAATTAGTTGCAGCTCAACTTTGGACAGGTGGCCAAATTTACTCTGTACATATGAACTGCCATTCCCCTTTTGTGTAACCAAACATGAAAGGCCAGGCTCTAAACTGCAACAGCTTAACCTCCATTGTACAGATCTGACAGCAGACACTCATCTTTGTGTTCAAAGTCTCATCCGCCTCCAAAATGACATGCTGTGTGACTCAGTTCTTACTCATGTGCAGCGCTTTGTTCATATTTAATGAGCTCCAACATGTTCAGCAAATGTCAACTGATATGTGCAGCCAAAGTGAGCACAAAAGATGGATGCAGGAGAAGAACAGCTGTTTGTGTTCACAATGAGATGCAATTAATATGACTAAAAATCTTGGTCCTATGCTTCCTTCAGCACCTGCCACTGATGGGCTGACCTTCAGCAGTTCGCCTAAACACTCAAGCACTCAGAATTCAAGCACCACTGAGGAAAATCACAACTAATTTTATTGGGTCAAAAGCCATGTTACAAAATAAGCGTTTCAGCTGACACCTTCCATCCTCAGAATAAGACTCAAAAGCTTGACATCCTAATCAATGTGTCAAGTTACACTGCTTTGAAATTTAAGTATTTTAATGTATACAATCTACATTCAAAAGGAAAAAGACCCATTGTCTAAACAAGAAAAAAAACACTTTGGTCCAACTTTGAAACATAATGTATAAACTTAACCAAAAAGCACTTGGACTGGAAGCATCCTCATTTAACCTTTTACTGGCGCAATCTCGTTCTTCTCCAGAGCCTGATGCTGTTTGATCCCAAACAGGTTACGCAGATTGACTTCTGGGTCAACATAGTGATGGATCTTGCGCTCATTGAAGAGGCCTGAGAGGTTCGTTTCCACCTTGGCACGTCTGGAGATTCGCATGCGCAGAGCAAATAGGTGACGCAGGTTTTCCTCCACGAGTGGCAGATTTTGTCCATTCAAGCGCTTCTGCCAGGTTTTCCTGGGTCGCTGGCGTTTCTGTTGAGTCAGAAGATCAAAATGATGAACTTGGTTCAACTCTACATATTAAAAATAAATGAATTAGTGAAACTCCCAGATTTAGGCCTGAAGAATTTAGATTGTAACAGGTTTGCAGAGAAATATGTAGGTGCTTTAGTCTACTTCTACACTATTAGGTCTTACTTTCAGAGTGGTAGCATTTGGGTCATGGCGAAGTAGGTGTCTGCTCATACTCTCCTGCAGAATAAAAACAGTCAATACACAAGTTCCAAAAAATTGCAAATCAAGTTTATTATTAAAGCTACTTTAAAACTGGATGTTATTTTTCACTGCCATCTCTTTTGATTTAAAGTAGGTACACATTTCCAGTTTCTTGCTAGATACCTACCCGCATAGCAAACATGCGAGTACAGTCAGGGAAGGAGCATCTGTATTTGAGCAGGTCAAGGTGCACCTTGCGAATATGGTGCTGCAGGTTAAAGGTTGTAGAAAAGTAAGCCTGGCAGTCATCTCTGGGACAGACCAGCACAGGCTTGTGGGAAGCATGCATCCGCTTGTGCCTCCGCAAAGAATCCACTTTCTTAAACTCTTTCTTGCACACTTGGCATGTAAATGTGGCTGCAACACACAAAAAAGCAATGATTAACTGGGCCATCCTTTAACCACAAAGCACCGAGTAGGGAAACAAAAACTATGTTCTATGGTCAAATTCACCTGGGTGTTTAATCATGTGTTTCTGAAGTTTCCCCCAGGTATGTTCAAATACCTGGCAATTAGCATGAGGGCAGCGGTAACCTGCAGAGACCAGACAAATGAGATCATCCACCATCTCCCTTCTGGGCCATGTTTATTTTGTCTTCAATGCATGAAAAGGTTACACACAAAAGCATTCAACCCCATTTTAATGAAAAAACTGTACCGAGATTAAAGACGACAAGTCCCCCACCAAGATTAAACCAACCTGCATGCTTCTTCTCGTGGGCTTTGCGGGCAATATGGGAGTCAAATGTGGCAGTGCATCCATCCTTTGAACATCTAAGTATCCCAGGAGTAGAGAGAAGTACAAATTAATCACAGAGGCCACCCCCACACAGGCACTGGCAGCTCATTGTGCAGGTATAAACGCTGATTAAAACAGCAGAAGTATCATCTTTAATACAGAAACTCATGTGACCGCTTCAGCCATTTCTTTTATGACACAAAATAGTGTCAGTATATGTTAAAGCAGAGCAAAATCTGAACTAAGCTATTATATGGACTTACTTGAACTTGGCAAACATTTCATGTTCCTTCAAGTGCATCTTAAACAATCTGCGCTTTTTGAAGGTCAGAGAGCAGTTTGGCTGCTTGCACTATAGGACGGGAATGCACAAGTGATTAAAATGACAAGGCTTGAAAACCGGTTTATCTCAAAAGTAAACGAAGCTGGTGTAAATTATGCTGTTTTGGTGCCATCTGGTGGATAAGTGTATATTCACACAAACCTTGAAGTACTTATTTTTGTCTCCATGGGCGAAGCGCACGTGTCTCTTCAATTTGCTTGCGTGGAAGAAAGTCTTTGTACAGGTCACAAACTTGCATCTGCATAAATCAGAAACCAAAGTGAGACGACAGTCGAGAGAAGGAAAACTGTGTTTGAGTTACTTACTTGAATTGCTTCACCCCGGTGTGCTCAAGCATGTGGCGCCGCAGGTGAGAGCTTCTGGAGAAGCGACGACCGCAGCCGGCAACTGCGCACTGGCACGGGCGCTGCACACATTTATCATAGTTGTAAAGTTACTGTTTCTTACTTTATTTTTCAGTTTGAAGGGTTTATCCGCTAGCTAGAAAGACTTTGGCACTGCGTGATTAAATATTTTCCTTACCGCCCCGGTGTGCACAGTCTCATGCTCTTTGAGTTTCCACTGCCTGGTGAAAGTTGCGCCACACTCGCCATGAGAACAGCTGAACAACTCCAGCGGTTGACCGCCGACAGGTTTCCCAGCTCGCATGTCATTCATTTTCTTCTGATATCTGAAAACTACTCTAAAGACAGAACGTTATGGAAACCGCGCCGCTGTTCCCTGCCTGTCTTATACTCTCTGGAAAGCTTTTAATTAGTTAATTGGCAGCGTCCAGACGCCAGGCGATGAGTCAGGCTTTACTATACTCTAAGAGCGAACCTGAAACTAATTAACTGCTAATTACCTCATTTTCCGCCACTTGGCCCAGCTGTAGTCACACAAACCTGGGCAAACCAGCACATCAATCAGCTCATCACGTTGCTGTTCGTGAGTGCTGCTATACTTTTTTTTCCTTTAGTGATATAGTAAAGGATAAAGAAGACGCATATGAGATTAAAAACAGCAAACTGTGATATAAAATATGAATAGGGGGAGTATATTGTAAACATGTCTTCATGAAAATGGCTCGTTATTATTTAACAATAAAGAGTCCTCCAACAACAGCCCTTACTAACACTCCACTGAAGCTCTTCTTCACTTTGTAATCAGGGTTATACCTGTGGCAAGAGGTACCATGGGAAATATACACTCACTGCCCACTTTATTAAGTACACCTTGCTACCAGCAGGTTGAATCCCTTTTTTTTTGCCTTTAGAGCATTACTAATTCTCCATGAGACAAATTCAACATGGTGCAGGAAAAACTGCTCAGAGATTTTGGTCCAAATTTATACGATAGCTTAACACAGTGGCAACTTGTCAGCTGCACACACATAATACAGACCTCCAGTTCCACCACATCCCAAAGACTCTCTATTAGACTGAGATACAGTCACTGTGAAGGCCATGTGAGTACAGTGAACTCATTGGTATGTTCAAGAAACCAGGTGAAGGTGATTTAAGCTTTGTGGCATGGCACATTATTCTGCTGGAAGCAACTATCAGAAATGTACATGAGTAAAAAGATGGACATGCTCAGCAATAATATTCAGGTAGGCTGTGGCATTTAAATGATATTCAGTTAGTATTAAAGAGACAAGAAAATATCCCCCACATCATTACACCACCAGCCTGAACCACTGAGGAAAGGCAGAATGAACAGAGGATTTTGAATTGTTTACACATTTTGGATTTTAATAGTTGGATATTTAAGTTACTGTTGCCTTCATATCTGTCTGGCCATTGTCTTCTGACATCTGGCATCAATGAGGCATTTTCACACAAAGAACTGCTTCTCATTGGATATTTTATCGTTTTTGTTCCATTCTTTATAAACCCTAGAAATGCCTGTGTGGGTAAATCTCAGCAGATCAGAAGTTTGCACCAGCCCATGTAGCACCAACAACCATGCTAAGTTGCTTAAATCGCCTGTCTTCCCCATTCTGATGCTCAATTTGAATTTCAGCTCATCATCTTGACCATATTTTCATGTCTAAACGCATTGAGGTGCTGCCATATGATTGGCTAGTTTGCATTAATAAGTAGATGTTTGCTTAAAAAGTGGCCAATGAGTGTATTTCCACTATGCTTTAGTACACCTGAAATAGGAATAGCTTTCCCATTTATCCTTATTCCAGCTGAATGGACTCAGTTGCAGGGAATTCAGCAATTAAAGCTGTGACTGTGATACAGCACACTCCACACCAGAGGGTAGTGTGTCTCTATCACAGTTGGCTCTGCCATTCAGATTCATGCACAAACTGTAAGAGTATTCAGGTATTCCCATTTATTTACTTGTGTATGTCCTGCATTCTGAAACAAATGTCTTCTATTTCTCAACATGTCCGTTGGATTTTTAATGAGAATCATTGTAGAAGCTGGTTGAGACTTTTTTCCTGTTTTAACAGAAAGTGTTAGACAGCTTAACAAGACTTCAAACATTTATATGCCACAGAAGGAAGCCCCCTATATATAACATTTATGGGAGGTGTATAGTGGTGGATGCTGGTTTACTGTGATTCCAGCTGTGTTTTTATTACTGTGACATATCAACATCTACTGTCTAGTATGAGTTTTGATTCAGGACTGGCTGCTTGAGAAGAGTTATCTCTGTCAAGCTCTGATAAAGAGGGTTCAAGATTGTGATTATTATACATTACTCACATTGAAGTGTAACCTGAAATCTTAAAAAAGAAAATGGAATTCCTCATATCCTTTATAATCACCCTAAAACCAGTATGACCACTGCATCCCTCCTCACAGAGCCACCTTTGCACTACTTGCCACTCAGCTGTCTTACTGCAGAATACTGCGTCAGCACTATGTGACCACTTACCAGATCACAGTGAAGACTTTAGTGTTTGAATCAGAAAGCCAGCAGCAAAGTGCAGGCTATCCTAAAGTCAGTGTCTGTTTAAAGTTTGAGAACTGGAATATTCTAGCAGCCATAAATTTATTTTATTTTATTTTATTTTGGCAGGGCAGGAGCATCTTTAGCTCATGCTGCATTCCTCCTGATACTCCCACCTCCATCTCTACCTGCTATTTCTCCTTCTCTGCTTGTCTCAAAGGGAGGTAAATGAAATATTCAGAGGGGGCTGCCGGTGCACAGTTTTTCTCCATTAGTTTGATGTATTATAGGATGGCTGCTGAGATTGGGCTGCATCAGGGAAGCTAAACCCTGCAGGTGAGAGACAGCAGAGAGACTGGAGGTTTCAGCGTTAAGTCCATCTCCATTAGTGGCTTCTGATTAGGAGTCATAAGCAGTTAAACTCATGCATCCCTTTGAACACAGCGTGTTTTACTGATTACTGGGGCCAGCAAAGGGTCTAGAGTTACTTTGGTCAATGTGATCATGTAATGTTCTTGTAGGGACATTCACAGTGGCCAGTTGGAGTTTTTCACTTCGCTGACAGCAGTGTGTTTGGGCAGTATGCTCTGTGTGATGCTTGATTCAAATGAAAAGACTTAATCAGTCCCTGATATTACACTTTAGTAGCAGTCGTGCATATTCACTTAAAACGAGCCGCTTTGCTTTGGTTAAGTAAGTGCTCAGTGGACCACATGTAACATTCTTTTTTTTTTCCAGCATTAATGTTACGTTTTCTTCTTTTGCTACATATTTCCAGACCTATAGGCTGAATGTAGCACTGGCTCTTAAAGTGAAAACTGGCTTCTCATTACAAAAACAGTGATTTTTCTAAATGTTAAAACAGCAGGATGCATACATTTGGAGATCCCTGTGATTAAGTTTATTTTTATGGCATTTGGTATAACTTACAGTGCTGAAGTGAATAAAAATGAATTATAAGAATATCTTGAACAGTATGAGCTGTTTAAGGCAGAAACAAGGTGTGAACAGTAAGGCCTCTGCTGTAGCTTGTTTGTCACAGGGTGTCTTGGGTTCATAATGTCTCTCCTCGGTCGGGACCACTTTCATCCCCTATAGAGCTGTGATCTTCATGTCACCGCTTTCCCAGATACTCCTGATTAACTCCTTCATGTTCAGAAAATGAATGAACTGCCCATCCCTGATCCCTTTTCGAGCTTTTCTCCGGCTGGCGGGCTGTCACATCCTCTTCTTGCGCAGAGCTGCATGGCAACGGGAGGAGGAGGCTGCTCGGGATGAAGGAGGGTACCAGCGTCCCACGTGTCCTCCTCACCGCAGACCCAACGCATTGCTCTTCGGTTTCCCATCCTTTCGTTTCCGCATACTGCAGATTCGCATATACACACACATACAACCTCATCCATACACCCATACGCACCCGCGCAGGCTTGCGGAGCTATGATTCCGCGGTGCGCACTCTCCCGTTCCACACTATTTCTTCACTGATCACTCTCTAGGCCTGTATCGATCATCTCCGACACAGGCCTGTCACTTATTTTTTTCATCATTCTGATATGCAAATCCAAATTCTCTGTAGCAGTGTTGACCGGAGCTGAGAGGGCGAGTGATTGAGAGGGGGAGAGATGAGAGGAGGCACATCGTCAGATGTTTAGTAGATTGATTTTGGATCCTCGCCATCATTTCTGCGATTTTTTTAGTCTTTTCCTCACTCCGTGTGCCGGGTTCGTGACATCCTGCGGCTCTCCATGCTGTAATCCGGGGGAATATGTGAAGATCATGCTGGCGGTGTGGTGCTTCACGGTCTTTGCTGCAGTGGGCGAGAGGCTTGCAGTCTCAGGTAAGAGAGAGAGAAGCGAGCGAGGGGGGTTTGGATCGAGAGAGGGAGAACCCCTTTCGTTTCCTTTGCATCCACTCTTTTTTTTCACCGCGAACAGCACTTTTCGAACCCCGGTGTAGGCTCGTAATTTTACTGTAGCGGGATCTCGGTGCCAAACAGCCCACTGGCCTCAAAGCACAATTTGCTGCATCAATACATTCCCACTGCAGCCTCATTACCTATAACGTATCCATAACCATTTCAGACGAGCATTTAGGAGGAAACATCTACAGCACTAGAATATAACTACATTTTATTGCCCTGGGATGACGATTTGTGAGCCTTTCATTTGTATACTCACAATGTGCAGGCCTATATGAGCATCCCTATTGTAGATCCTTTAAGCAATGACAAGTATTTTAATTATTTTCCATCAGAGCGTGCACATCTAGCTATATCCACTATTTTTTATAAAATACTATTACATATAAATAATGTTCACTGTTAAATTAGGTCACCAAACCGTGAGCTTACAGATGAAGATGCTCACAGGCTGATTTGTTTTAAATGTGCGTTACTTTGTGCTTGTTTTTTTATCCTTAAAGAAATCCCTGCTGCTCTGTTTTGGGCAGGTTCACTTGTGTTGCTAATTTGCCGAGCTCAGTGGAAACACTCTGTGAGAGTTTTCCTCTTGTATTATATACAGGTGTTGACAGGAACCTGGAGCAGGATGGAAGCATGTGGGACTGGTTTGCCCCAATGGGCTGGGCGGATAGTGGGGACACTGCAACCGAGATCATTTATCCAAAGCGCCTGGTACAGCAAATCAAGTCGGAGGAAGAAATGGCTCATGACTACTTGGGTACCAGGGTGAAGAATAGCACCGGGGACACCTTGGTGAGCTTACATCCTTAATTCTGTTTATTCCCATGCTGTAAAGGATCCCAGACAAGGTTTTAGGACCCTTCCTAAATAAAAGAACCTGATACATTTCACTATAAATTGAACAAAAAGAAACTATTCCATGTGAGTAATGCATAAATATATGTTTCAATAAGAACTTAAAAACATTTGCCCGGCACTAAAATCAATCATTTCCTGCATTTATTGAGGCGTAAATGCAAGAACTCTGACCATTTTGAGTGCAGATAACTGCATGTGTGTACAAGGGTGTAACAGCACCAGGACAGACTTATTTTGTTGATGTCAACCTCCTTTTCCTCCCTGTCAGTAAAACAGTGCAGTGCTCAGCTCTCCACTGCTCATGCGGCTCCTGCTACACAGAGATAACAGTGCAGGGCGGTGTATTGCAGCAGCCTCTACTCCTTGTGATTTTGACCCATTTAGTCAGTGAAAATCCCTTTGAATGTGAAGTGAAGCAGCGTCCGGTGGGTGTTACCAAGAAGAGTTGTTGCTTGAAGCTATTTTTCCTCTCCCTAAATTTAAGCTGTAACCTCTAGCAACAAGTTATGAAACAACACTTGGCTTTCTTAATACGCACTGCTCAAATGCTGGTTAATCAAAGAGCTGTTTAAATGTCGCGCGATATATGAAGCGACCACCATCTCCACAGGACAAAGCTAGACTCTCCTGAAATAGTCAATCGCATCATCTGATAACTCGGATGCCGTGCTGAGTCTCCGACTTCTTTATTATTCAGTAGTGTGTTGAAGTATGTCCCCATTAATTATAGAACAGGCCTGTGTGAGAAGTGCTGAATGGTCCAAGAGGTTTGAGCACTCTCCCCCATCCACTGTCTCTCCCTTTCTCTCTCTCTCTCTCTCTCTGATGTTGGTGTTATGAGACAATATATTAGACTCAGACACACCAGAGTCACATGCTTCAAGATTTTAGTGAATACATATGCTATAATCTTGGGAAGAGATGCTGTCTTAAATAAGAATAACTATAATATGTTCATAAAATGGTTTTCCGTAGACAAGATTTCAAAAGTCTCAGCTGCCGCACTTGCTGTGTTTTGTTTTTTTAAATATTTAAGATGCTCGGAATAAGGGACCAGATAAATTTAGAAGCAGCGGGGAGGGATGAGCTGAACTTGTTCTTTCTTTTCTGTCACATCACACTGTGTTGAAAATAGATGAAACAACATTTTGGCTGATTTGATTTATTTGGTTTTGCACATTGCATTCATTTCAGCATAGTTTAAACTCTACAGATTATTAGATGAATCTAGATTAGCATTTAGAATCAGATGTTCTCAAGGAAAAAGATAAAGGTATCATAAAGGTATAAAGTTATGGAGCAAGGCAGTTTGTGTGAGAGCAATGCCAGCATAAATCTTACAATGTGTTGTTTGAAGTGTTATTTGATGCAAAAATGTATATTGGACTTTAGGCAATTTACATTTCAATATCTATAATGGCTTTAAAAGATCTGTAGCAGGTGGGGGCTGTTGGAGACGAAAATAATGATGTGACACAATTGAAGAGGAGCTTCTAAAAGGACCTTTTAGTGTGATTGTTTCGGCTTTGAAATCAGCAACAATGAGAAAGCGACTGAGTGACAGATTCGGACAAATATGAACTTTTTTTGATATTAAGTCTTTGTGATACCATCAGCAGCATCAGAGCAGCTACTAAATAAACCTTTGTCTCAAAAATAATGTCTTTCAGCCACGTCAAGAACAGTTAAATAGAAACAATCTAACCCAGTAGAGCAGTGTTACTGTACAGGGACAGAGGTACCAAGCTGCAGCCTCTCCAAGACAGTAGTAAGAAATCTGTTGTCTGTACTCAATGGAGGGAATAATTTCTGCATAGTGATGCATTTTATTGTAAAAGCCCAGTGATTCACTGCAGCCGGTTCCTCCAGACTGAGTTCAAAGTCACGCTGGCACAGTCGAAGCTGCTGAAGAGACATACTGTTTAGTCCGCAGTAAATTTCACTCTGTCCTGCCCCTGCGGTGTCCTTACGTCCTCAAGCCTGGCAGCTGTCCATCTGGGGACACAGCATGGGTGAATACATAGGAGTAACGCTTTCTCCTCTTCCTATCCTCCTGTGAAGACCTCCTCTATTAATCCTTATCACGACACTCCAGCTTAGCTCTTAAACAGCCATAGCTCTGTGGAGTCAAGCTTGCCTGAAAGCTGGCAGCCAGTGCTGATCAATGCAGACTTTATAAATCATAATATCTCAGCTGCTGAGATGCTTTTAGACCTTACACTGTATTGATTCTGCTGAATTATTCATGAGACTTTTTCACAACCCTTCTGTAGCTTTCACAGAATGACACATCTAACCACAATTGTTTTGTTACACTTTAATTTATCAACCGTCAAATCCATCTCTCTAGTGTTTTTTTCTTTTTTCTTCTTTCAGCCTGTCCACTTGGCCCAGAGCTGTTTCCAAGTAGAAGCCTTCGGACGCACCTTCACTTTAGACCTGGAATTAAATCAGTTAGTATTACCCTGTAAATTCATCAGATCTGCCTGGTTTTTTGCACATTTTGTATCAGTGGGTGCTCTTAATTTACTGCAGCTGTTCTAATTAGCATTTCCCCACACTTAAGCAAATGCACTTAGCGCCTCTATTATGTTTCATGTCAAGATGGGGAACACCAAATAAATTTGTGGGGAGAACAGACAGCAGAAAAAAATCCCAGTTTATTATTATTATTATTTCTGACTAGAAAGGATGCTGGTGCAAATATTTACAATATCTTCTCTCTCTTTGCAGCCATCTTCTGTCTTCAGATTATGTAGAACGGCACTTTAACCAGGATGGCAGACCCTTTCAGTCTGTGGTAAGGTTTTCTGCATAAGGTGGGATGCTCACATGATTTCAGTGCATGAACTTGATTAATAGAAGTTTACCAAAGCAGCATTATCAGCATATTAAAGAGAGTGACCAGAGCAGCAGTGCAACACTCACTTAAAGTTTTGCTTGCTGCTGACAATCCTGAACTGATATAGATCAAATTATGTAACAATATCCTTGGGCTCAAACTGTATTTATTTTTATTATTCTTATTTTAGAAGTAAAACACACTTTTAAAGCCATCTTTTTTTAAATTATTGTCCTGATGTTTTCTACTATTTGATCACAACCTCATGCTTTTATCCATTTATGGAAAGTGCATTTCGTCCTCCCTGCTTTAGTTGTAAGCTCGTGAACGTTACCGGTCTGCACATATGTGGGTTTGCCTATCAGTACGTATGCATGCCTCTCTGCTTTTCTCAGACTGCTGAGAAAGAAAGGAAGTGATCGCCCGTGGTGTAAAATCACAAGCCCACGGAGAGAATCGTCGAGAGAACGTGGAAACGGGATAAAACCTTGACATCTAACGATGAGCTGTGTGCTTGTCAGGAGGGACCAGTGGAATGTGACTGCATTGTGCTAGCCAGGAGGGATGGCTAATGTTTTTTTTCTCTTTTTCGTGGACAAATGTGCCACTCACTGCCCCCAGCACCCACCCACCCACTCAGCCAGCACTCACGTCCCCACCCACAATCATTTCGAACTCTCCTTCGGTCCTCCTGACCAATCACAAGCCTGTTTCCATAGCAACCAGTTAGCTCAGCAGTGTCATTAAGTTCTTGGCAGCGAAGAGAATGAAAGAAGACCGAAAGGGAGGGAAGAGCAGATCTGGAATGAGAGGAGGAGGAGGAGGAGGGGGATATATGGAGTAAAATGCCAGTTAATACAAAAGCAAGATGAGCTTTGGGATTGGGGAGGAGTAATTCTGGGGGTGTATGTGTGTTCACAGGCAGTCAGATTGTGCCTGGAGTGGTGAAAAGAGAGAACGGGCGTGCAGGGTTGGGGCTGGAGAACTGTGGTCAGACCAGATTGTCCCTCAGCTGGATGGAGGCTTCATGTGATGATGCCACTTCTTCTGGACATAGCAGGCGTGATGCATTCAGGGCAGCACTTAACCAGAGTGATCCCTGTGATTAAAACACTTTCAAGTTCAAAGGCATTGTTTCCCTGAGCTGTTGTTGTGAGGTCAAAGCGCCCTGCTGAAATCAATTTAATCCAGGTGAATCAATGGTTCTCAATTTCCCCGCTGGTTCTTTTTCACCGCTATAACCTTGCAAAGCAGCGTCAGTGTTAGATGACAAGAGCAGATTCCTCTTTGGGTTTTTTGGGTTTAGTCGCAGCCTGTTTGCTGTACAGTTACTCTGCATTAAATTCTCAGAAATAACTGAGTGGGCAATGTTAGTGTTGATTTATTGAAGAGATCCTTGAGCATGGTGTACTTCCAGCTCTATTGTCAGTAGATTAAAGGAGTAGAGCAAAGGATACAAGTAGGTCACAAACTGTGCCACTAACATCATAGCGGAGCACGGAGAGGTTTTTCCTCAATTCTCACCTATTGTGATATCAAATGATCTATGAAATTATCCCTATGAAGCTGAGAGTGTGTCAGCAGAGGTTGTTGTACTAAGCAGTGGTTCTTTGTCTTCACAGGGAGGGGAACACTGCTACTATCAGGGAAGGTTAAGAGGTTTACCAGAGTCCTGGGCAGCAGTCTCCACATGCCATGGCTTGTGGTGAGTTTGACAGTAGACCTTTGTCTATAACTTCAAATACTAACCCCCTGTGTGTTACAAATTAACCTCCCAAACTCAACCTTTCTTCTTCGTCTTGTTGGTGGTATTAGTGGCATGTTCTCTGATGGCTTCTTCAGTTACGGTATTGAGCCCTTTCACAATGACAGCAATCAGGTAAATGACCTGTGACTATAATACAGATTTTTATAGTTAAATATTTTTGTTTTAGGTCCTAATCTTAATATTTTCACTTTAGTATGATGGTGCTCACCTAATACGCAGGATGCCTGATATCAGACTTCCGGCCCATTGTCCAGGTATAAAGCCACACTTATCTTACATTCATGACACATTTGAATTCATTTAAAAACGAACCTATGCCAAATGCAATTTTTCAAAAGTCTGAAAATAAATGTCACTTTTTGATTCATAAAAGCTGCTCAAAAGGAGCCATTCTCAAAAATAATTTCTTTAAAAATAGCTAAACTCAAATTCATAAGAAATGGATAAATAAGCTGGTTATAATTAGATAATAAGAATAATTTTAAATAAATTACAGTCACACCATTTAAAAGGGAACTTGTTTTGTTCTTTTCCAACCTTGTTTTTCTGTTAAATTGCAGAGAGTAGCTTTGTATCATTCAAAGTCTGTGAAATAAGCATTTTTAGCTCCCTTCCTCCTGCCTTGAAGTCAACCTTCTTCTGATTGGCTGCCATTCCTGAACAGTAGTTGGGTCATAGCCAAACCTTCCTGGCTGGGATGACCACATTTGGGATATCTGCTCTCAGTGACATCACACAGAACCAAGTGTAGAGAAAACGTCTGAAACTGAGCATTTAGAGTAGTCTTATGCCTGAGCTTTTGGTTCATGGGAACTCTTTGTCGTATTATGAAAATTTTGCAATGTTTAATATTAGTATCTGCTCTTGTAACAGTACATATGTTTCAGAAAATGAGTAAAACTATAATAGGTCACCTTAAAGATTAGATTTTGCATTGTTTTAAGCCAACTTGAGATAATAATTTTCTGTCCTCTATCTTCCTTAAAAAGTAATATTTCCCTAACTGCCTGCAGCTCTGCTTTTTTATGTGTCCAGACTGTACAGAGGACAGTGAGTGGGATGGCAGAGGAGGTGATGGCGATGATGATGACAGACCGGACCAAGTGAGGGAGCAGCAGGCGTCTGGGGGTCTGCGACGGTCCAAGCGAAGTGTTCGCAAGCCCTCTGTGCAGACTGAGACCAAATATATTGAGCTGATGGTGGTCAATGACAATGATATGGTGAGTGCTAAAGGTTATTGGTAGCCTGATGACTGCAGTGTGTACTGCTTAACCACATACTCCATGGTTTGTCCAATACTTCTCCTTATTTATTGTCTAAAACTTCACTGCCGCAACCAATAAGGACATAAAATCTCCCCAAAATTACAAATGTACTTGTACAGAGAGGAGCAGTACCTAAATGTCACCAGGATTTGCATGGCTAACAGTAAACAAGAATAGCTGCAAATGCTTGTCTGATAGATGCAGGTGAATGAAAATAGGTGCTGTTTGTGAGTAAAAAATAAGCAAGTTAAAAGATAAATCAAATACAGAGCCCAGTAACAAGTAGAAATATACATTTTATCATCATAATATCAGCATTTAAATTAATACCTTTTTTGTGGCCAGCTCAACAAAGAAGGATGACACACTGCCACTTGCAGAGCAGTGACCAGGTGTTCTGCAGTATGGCTAATCCCACTCAGCTCCACTCAGGAAACCTTGCTACGCAAACAGAACCCACATAGAGCAACCCCTCAAGAGGGCCTGGGGCTGTCACATATTGCTAGTTGTACACAAACATATGAGCTTTTATTTTTATATAGCAACAAAGCTGCCAGAGGCCATACAGTCCAATTCCATTATCTCCAGGCTTACACTGACATCAGAATATGTTAGGACTGGACAGTGTACAGGTGTTAATATGCTAGTTGAACGTTTCTTAAAGGAATACAGACAAAGCAATGGATATGCAATAAGAAAAAAACTGTGACATTATAACCTCTGTTGGCAGGTAAGGATGGATAAGAGTCATAAATGAGGATCATTGATTCAAATTGTATAAAACAGCCTAGAATAGCTAAACTGGAATCTATGGAAGAATCATGTTACAGCAAATGTCGGTTGGCATTTTAAGTGTTGGCGTTTTTTGTTTTTTGCGGGGGGGTTTCTTGATTAAATTACATGGTCTATACAAGCACTATTTTAGTTCACTTAGATAGATGCTTCAAAATATCTGCAGATGTAAGTGCCCAGAGATGTTACCAATATAGTTGCAATCTTGTTTCAAGAAGGATTTTGGTCTAATGCCCCACCACCTACTTATATGAAGTATAGACCTTTGTGGTGTCACTTTTGGGTGTGGTTACCATTGGATTTGATCATACTCAACTGAAAGTTTCTACAAGTGGGCACAACAGAATGCTAATTTTAACAGTGATGCTAAATTATTATCTTATGGTGCAGATAAATTGGCATCTACTATACAAAAATGCTTTTAGTTAAAAGGTGGACTCATCCAGACCAAGAAAACAACAAAACAAAAGGGAAGCTTTATTAAAGCTGATAAAGTACAAAGGCAACAAAAAGGCAAATACATCTAAATGGTAAAACTATAAACATGAAGAGGCACAGAGGTTTCTAGGTTTCTAAACCTAGAAAAGAATAGATAATATAGAGTGTACTCAAGGAAGTGGAAACAGTTGCGTAATGAGACACAGGTGTACACAATCAAGACAATCAAAAGGGAACAAAGAACTCACAGGAAGACACAACAGATAACCCACCGCTGAAGTAAAACTGGGAACAAACTGAAAGGCACAGACAAACTACAAGGTGCAGAGTTGATGCCAACTTGACACTGAACAGAATGCAGAAAAAACACTGGGGGAACACACAAGTAACACATTGATGAAACTTACAAGTCAAATACAACAAGAATTGAGGCTCACTATGTTAATTAGTGTAAATGAAAATCAAAAAAGTAATCAGAACTCACCCTACAATAATCAGAAACTTAATGCACTGCAACAATGAGAACAGATAGAAAACTGCTCAGTAATAAGCCAAAACCAAAATTTCCAAAATAATTGAAAAATCCCTGAAATCAGACCAGGAACTAAAACATTGTTGTTTCTTTGTGTCTGCATGTTACACTGAAGAATGTTAGAAAATCAACAGTCAAACTTAATGAGTGTTCACTTGTTTATATGAATTCTGCATGCTGAAGAGGTTCATGTGTCCGACATGTCTCAGGCACTAATCTATTTAAATTCTTGGTTTTCAATCAAATGCTAATAAAGTACCTACCAACAGTTTCTCTTTAGTGATGTTTTTGTTTTCATTTATTCATGATTTCATCATTAAACAAAAAGCAATTTTTGCATTTCATTTATTTAACTGAAACTTTGCGACTTGAGTTGACACTGCTCATGCAAAGAGGAAACATTGCATGTAACTCATTCCTTATATCACTTGGTCAGTACAAGTAAATCAAATTAACTGTCTGATTGTGTATTTGTGTGTAACAGAGCTGATGTGATCCATCTCTTAAGCCATCTGTGCATCTTTGCCTCTACAGTTTGTACAGCTGCGTCGCTCAAGCAGCCAAACCAAGAACTTTGCCAAAGCTGTGGTCAACACGGCAGATACGGTAAGTGATCGGTTTGCAGGAAATTAATCCTCCTACTGCTAAACTCTGCCTTCTCACTTCGCCACCTGTCATTAAGTACGTGTGTGTGTGGGAATGATCTGTCCCAGATGACACTTACAAAAAAATGACACCAAAACACCAAATGAAGCAGTGCACTGATGGGCATTTTGTGGTCCTCAGATCTATCAGGAACAGCTGAACACAAGGATCGTACTGGTCGCCATGGAGACCTGGACCTCTAAAAATATGATGCCAGTAGTGGAAGACCCATTGATAACGCTGCAAAACTTCATGAAGTACAGGAAGGACAACATCAGAGAGCAGAGTGATGTAGTCCATCTTTTCTCGTAAGACCGTCAAAATAAATAAATAAAATTATAATGAGAACTAAAGCTTATGTGATGTGTGGACTTGCAACTTTGGCTTTCCTGTGCCCACAGAGGGCGTAACTTTCATAGTAGCCGTAGTGGGACAGCCTACACAGGAGGGGTGTGCTCTCCAACAAGAGGAGGAGGAATTAACGAGGTAAGGAAAATATAACATGATTATAATTTTCTATTACACAGATAGGGTTTATTATAAATTTTAACCTAAAATGAGTAATCCATCCATCCATCAGTTTTCTTAATAGCTTGTCCATTTGATGGCCACTAAAGGTTATCTCCGCTATCATAGCACGAGAGGTGTGGTGCTAACTACTGTATTACTGTGATGCTCTAATTGGACTCATAATATAAATTGAAATTTAGTCGTCAAGCCAAATTTTAAGTATTTTATGTATTCTTTGTTATAATATTAAAATCAAATCATCAATAAGTAGGACTAAGTTCTCTGATTTAAAACATAGCTGAAAATAATTTATATGAAGCATATATTTTCAAGTAGGTACAGCAAAAAAAGTTGCGAGACTGAACCTGCTCAGTGACTGGGGCTATTCTTTGTGCAGTTTTCATGCTTTACTCATGCTTATGTAGGATTCCTGTGGGTGCCCAGGTTTCCTCCCTCAGTCTAAAGATATCGGTGTTTGCTTATCAGGCGATTATAAATTGATTGTGTGGAGGTGAAAGTTGGCTGTGTCTCTGTGTTGGACTGGCAGCCTGTCCAGGCAGAGTGACCAGGTGTCCCAGCACAGCAGTTTTATCCTGTTTGTAAGTGGTAGAATCAGCATTGAGGCAGAGACGAGCTACTGCATCAGTTAGATGAGTTTAAGTATTTTAGGGTCTTGTTGACAAGTGAAGGACTAGTGGAGAAGGAGACTGTTGCAGTAGAGAGAGGACAGAGGGAAAGTGAAGCTGTCAGTTTACTGGTAACTATATGTTCCTACCCTCATGTATAGCTAACAAGCTTTGGGTTGTGACCAAAATAAATAAATTGCAGACATAAGCAGCAGAAGTGCAAGTATCTGTGTTCTCTTTTAGAGATAGCAGGAGGACCTCAGCCATTTGGGAGGGACTCATTTGGGAGAGCAGAGGCACTATTTCTCCAAATTCAAAGAGCCAGTTGAGGTGGTTTGGGCATCTGAATAGGATGCTTCTTGGGTGCCTCCTAAGGGACGTGCACAAAACAAAACATGTCCCTTAGGAGGGTGTAACTATTGCAGTTTGTACTGTGCATTAAATGGAGGAGTTGTACAGGGGGCCACAGGCAAGAATGATTTCCTTTGTTGTTTTGTGGTGGGTAATCTCAGTCTCTCACTGAACGTGCTCCTGTGATTAGCCAGCACCTAATGGAGCAGGTGGGAGGTATTGTCCAGCATTGTCCTTAACTTGGACAACATCCGCCTCTCCGACACCACGTTAAGGAGTCCAGCTCCATCCCCACAACATTACTGGCCTTACCGATCAGTTGTTTTGAGTCTGTTGGCATCTGCCACTGCTGAGATTCCTCCCTCCACAACACAGATGTAAATGACTGGGGGAGGATGGATGGATAAACTCAACTTAGGTGACTCACAATAAATATGTGTCGTAAAATATATGTCCCCACTTCACAGCAAACTCTTACATGCATTCCATGTGAATTTGTTTCAGTATGGAAATGTAGGTGCGATGGCCATCACTTTGTGCCAGAGTCTTGGCCAGAACATTGGGATGAGGTGGAACAATGCACGTAACTCTGCAGGTAAGACAGAAGGAAAGCTTTATTTACAGGGAACTGTGAACCCAAGACTGGAGTGAATAGATTAACAAAGTAAGAGAGCAACATTGGTGCTGGTAGGATTAAGGCAGTGGGGGTGGAGGTGTTGGTGTCCCTGTCCAGCAGTTCCCTTCTGTAATTACACTCCTTCATTAGGTGATTAGTCACCTGCTTCCAAGAAGGAGGAGGTGGTGGTTAAAGCATCCTTGCCACTAAAGAGTGGGCTCTATAACCATCAGTTGTACTTTTCAATGCCAAAACAATAGATCTATACTGTATTTCTTTTGAAATATTTCTTTTCTTTCTTTGTTATGAGTACAAGTTCATAATGTCTTGCAGCAGCATTTAAAGCAACCCAGCTTAAGTTATAAATAAAGATCAGTGCATTATTTTATTCCTTTAGTTTATTTCTGTCATCTTTGCCTCTCTCATGTGTGTCCGCCATTCTTCACAGGAGACTGCAAATGCCCAGATGCCTGGGTGGGATGCATCATGGAAGACACAGGGTAAAATCCCTTTAAGCCACAGTTTTGTCTTACTAATTTCCCTCGCTTGAAAAATGAAACACCTGTAAGAGAGAGAAACTTTGAATTTTATCGTCTTTTAATTAGTCGAGCCAGTGATAATCACAGACACATTTGATGCTTTGTGCAAATTTGCTGAAACATAAGACATCAGCGTGCCGGCCACCGTGTAAGAATTACGAATGGTGAATTGAAAGTATTTACTACATGAGTGATTTGGATTTAGCTCCCCTTGCCAGATGGAACAATAAAGATTTCAATTATTCATTTGAGTAATATCTTACTACAGATGGTAACATTTCTGTCAGATTGCGACGTGATGGCACAGACACCCACAATGGATCTGGCATTACTTACTGGCAGAAAAGTATCATGCTGTTTTTATTTTATTTCCTTGTCATGTAGTGTCTTGATCTTCCTTTGTGTTTTTTTGTCATCACAGATTCCATCTGCCCAGAAAGTTTTCTCGCTGCAGCGTTGACGAGTACATCCAGTTCTTGCTCCAGGGAGGTGGCAGCTGCCTCTTCAACAAGCCCAACAAGGTGAGGGCCATGTGGATATGTGGCCTGTGAAATCTTTTTTTTAATCAAAACACATATTTAATTCGGAGTCGTACATTATTTTTTGCTTTAATCCTTTTAATAACCTTTACTTAATCTTTTACCTTTGTCTGTCTCTTTTAGCTGTTGGACCCTCCTGAGTGTGGGAATGGGTTTGTGGAGCCAGGAGAAGAGTGTGATTGTGGATCCCAGCTGGTAAGTAGCTGGCTAGACTGGTTAACCTACTGCAAACAGGTAGCGTCTCTACATCATGTCTATGTTTGAGCCCCAAATGGTGTCTTGTTTTCTGGAACTCATCTGTTTTCATGTCTGGGGTGGCAGGAATGTGCCCGTAGGGGAGGAGCCTGCTGTAAAAAGTGCACCCTTACCCATGATGCCATGTGCAGTAACGGACTCTGCTGCAGTGGCTGCAAGGTGAGCAGCCCTGTATTACAAAGAGCCTGAAAAGTAAATTAAACTGACTTACACATAGTGAAATTTGAACATCAAGTTTACTTTGTCAGAACATTTATAGTATTTTTCTCCTTTATATGTTATCAAAACTACGGAAATTTAAGAGATGCAGAAAGTCTTAGTTTATGGTGGTGCAGTGACAAGAACAAGAAGTGTGTCATGTTTCTTATGACTCACGACTTTTTCAGACTTCTCAGCCTGTATGGTTGCGCAGCATGCATTAAAAATCACCCATATGACAACTGATTGACATGTTTGTCTGATGCCTTTTTTTTTCTCTGATGCGTGTTAGTATGAGCAGAGAGGCGTGGTGTGTCGACAGGCTGTGAATGACTGTGACATCCCGGAAACTTGCACTGGAGACTCTAGCGAGGTAGCACTCTCTGTACGCAACACTGAAAACTGTAAGATCACATAAAACAGCTTCCAGTTCATGATGTACTTTCCTACTTTTGCAGTGCCCTCATAATGTCCACAAGCTAGATGGATACATGTGTGATAATAGTCAGGTAAGAGATGGTTTTGGCTGTTTTCCAATCTGCAGTTGAGTTTGTGGTACACTAATTAGCACTGTTTCACCCCTTTAGGGACGATGTTACAGTGGGCGATGTAGGACTCGTGATGGACAATGCAAGGGGCTCTGGGGCTATAGTATGTGTTAAACACATCCACAGCATCTCTTCCAGCATATGACATAAATTTTACTAGTTTAGTCTGATTCTGATAGTTAAAATATGAATATGTATATATTTGTTTGTTTTTTTGTTTTTTCCATCACAGATTCAGCAGACAGGTTTTGTTATGAGAAGCTGAATGCTGAGGGGACAGAAAAAGGAAATTGTGGCCCCGGTCCTGATGGCCAAGGCTGGCTGCAGTGCAACAAGCCGTAAGTGGCAAATTCCTAAATCTCTTTTTTGGTTTTCTTGCACTGTATGTTAGTATTTTCTTTATTACTGCACAGTCTGAATTTCAAGTGTCTCTTGAATGGTGGCTTTATTTTAAGATTTTCCACCAACTTCACTGAAAAGATTCAAAAGATTCAAACATAAAGAAAGGCGAGGAAAAATAGGCACATGCAATACTGTTGGCATGGTCATCCCAAGACAACAAGCAGCTGGACAGTCTCCAGAGAGACAACAAGAAAGGCTCCACAGAGCCTGACCCTTCCAGACATCCTGAAAATAGTAAAAGTTTGAAAATTAGAGGGATTCACACCCAAAAAAAATCCACCCTGGCTGTGGCTCAGGAGATAGTCTTCCACTAATTAAAAGGTCTGTGATTCAATCTCTGAATCATTCAGTCCTCAAAGGGTCCTTGTGTGCAATCTCAACCAACTTACTGATGCATCAATCAGGAAGTCATTCATAAAGTTCTGTAAGGATAGAATAAAAACTCTGTCTATATGTGTATGAATGTGAAAGAGTCACCTGCTCATTCTAGGCATGACCTGAACATAATCCTCAGTTGGAGGAAAGATAGGAAAAATAAAACTTCTATAAATGTATAGAAATCTATAATGCATTTATGAATTGCACTGCTGGTGAAATGTCATGTTCCTTTTTTCTTATTGCATCGGCTTCTTTTAGAGATGTTTTATGCGGGTTCCTGTTCTGTGCTAATGTGACAACGAAGCCAAAGTTTGGAGACCTCCAAGGTGAGGTGACCAGCTTCACCCTCTATCACCAGAACAAGTACTTGGACTGCAGGTAGGACGGTCACATTAAATTCATCCAATCAGTCACAAAGGCTGTTGTCCATCAGTATCTCTTAGTGTTGTAATTCTAACTCTGTCCTATCCATTTCTCATGTTTGGATGCTTCAATTAGGGGTGGCCATGCTCTGCTAGAGGACGGCTCAGACCTGGGCTATGTGGAGGATGGCACTCCATGTGGTCCCAACATGATGTGTTTGGAGAGACGCTGCCTCCCTGTGGCTGCATTCAACCTCAGCACATGCCCAGGATCCAACTTTGGACGCATTTGTTCTGACCATGGGGTAAAAGAAAAAAAGACAAAGCTAATATCTTCTCATTTTACAGTGACACTGTAGATTTTTCAGTCTAAATTTGAATGAAAAATTAATATTAATGTTTTTTTATGTGAACTTTAACTGTTTCAACACCCTTTTAAGCATCACAAGTAGGACCTGCTTGAAGAACAGGCTTACATTGATTATGTTGTTCAATACCAAATCATTTTAATGTTCTTATATTCAACTGCCCCGTTTTTCTCTTAGCAGATAGCTAATTGGGCCTCTCTCCCATCAAATCTCTTGCAGACCTGCAGTAATGAAGTGAAGTGTATCTGTGACAGGGACTATACCGGGAAGGATTGCAGTGTCTTCGATCCCATCCCTGAGCCCACAGTCGCAACAGGCCCAGAGAAGAAAGGTCCATAGCAACTCTCACCCTGTCCATGTCTCTCTTTCTGTCTGCCTCTCACATCCCCCTCATAGTCTCTACCCATCATCCCTGTAGCTTCTTCATGTACTGAAGTCGACTATCTCACATTGGACATAAAAGGATAGTTCACCTGAATATTGTGAGGAAGTTAATTTTTAGACCACACAGTGTTATCCTTCCTGCTGAGTCTTGGTTTCAATGTTGGAAGATTGTGGGTGTGTGTTGAGACACATTTATCCATTAGAGCATGTGTATGTAGTGGATGCGTGTGTATGGTGGTACTGTGTGCTTTGCAGGCACTGCGATTTTCAAGTGTCTTCCTTACTTTCTTGCAGTCTGCCAATGACACAGAGCAATTGAGCAGCTGCTGCTCTTATAGAGCCAAAAAAGCCAAAGCCACCCTGAGCAGGAGGGTGTCCAGCTGAAAGAGCAGGAGAGGTGGAATGAGAACAAAGTAATAAAACACTCTCTCCTTTGTATTTTTGTTACTGTTGTCTTCCTGACTTCCCTCGCTCACCCGCCTGTTCTCCCATCTCCACCCCATGTGCTGGTTACTTCCTCTTTCCCTGCATCTCTCTTTCTGTCTGCAGGTATCTTGCCATCTTTCTCTCTCTCCCTCTCTCTAGTTGATGTTGTTGATGTACAGTGTTGATGCTGTCTTCTGACGTGTGTTTTTTAGTGGTGTTGTTTTGTTTCTGCCCCTCCTCTTCCTCCTCCTCCTCCTCCTCCGCACCCTTCCTCCCCTCCTCCTTCCTCTGCGCAGGTCCAAGTGGCACCAATATCATTATAGGGTCCATCGCAGGTGCTATTCTCCTGGCAGCTATAGTCCTAGGGGGAACAGGATGGGGATTTAAGTAAGAGTTCTGGCATGCCTTTGTGTACCTGTCTGCTTCTACCTAAAGGACGTCCCCATCCCTCCCACTCTCACGTTTATGAACCAGATGCCCATTTGCAACTCACCAGGCCCAGGGGAGGGGAAATGGGGAGTCAAGTCTGAGACATGCAAATGCTTGAACTGCTTTTGGCTTTTAAGATCCATACAAAACACAACTACGCTGTAATCAACTCTGAGCTCTATCCTGCACCTTTCCTCCCTGTCCATCCTCTTTCCCAGACCCATTTTTTTTAGTAATGACAGGGCATGACATGTTTTTTTGCCAGGAACCACTGCAGCCCTTCTCTCAAGTCTACTAGAACAGACCTGACTTACCCCACTGGTGCCACATCTGGAAGTTCCCCCTACTTACAGTTTCCCTGACCTGTTTACTCTCCATGTAAAGACTAAAAACTTTTTTTTTTGACACTGGGTTTACCTAAGCATTCATTTTGTCATATACTCTTACTTTGGTGCTTTTAAATGCCTGCATTATCCCTTTTGTCTATAGGCAGCATCCTAACCTCAAACACCCTTGCTGAAGTGCTCCTTCTGCACTATTCCACCTACTTATGGTCTGACCTAAAAGGACTGCTGCTGCTCTAATCTCTCTCTCTATATATATATATATTTATAAAATAATTCTTGGCTATAAAGAGAACATTAAATTAAAAAGCAATAAGTGATTCGTAGTTTATAGAATGCAGTGAGTCCTTTTGGGGCCAGAAGTGTCTGTGCATGTGTGCATGAGCCGTAAGCAGAAAGTTTTCTCTTTCTAGTCATACTGCTGGCTTACTGGGTAATAGTATCAGGCATAGAGCTGTGGCAGACATCTGTAGACCTGTTGCATGTGATGTGATCACTACAATGTGATGAAGATTTAGGGAAGGACTGGTAGAGGAATAATGGATTGAGTCATTGTTTGAGTCATGATGTAGCTAATTCTGACTTGACTTGAGGCAGTTTGACAAGAAGGAAACTCATAAAAAAATTCTTAGGTGCACTCTAAGTTGTGTTTATGCTTTTTACATAAAATTATAACTTGCCAAGCACATTAATTCTTATTTGTCTGTCATGAGTTCTTCATTTCTTTTATCAATACTGACTTAAATATCTTCACATTTTGTCTTCTCTCTTGGCGTTCTCATGGGATGCAGGAACATTCGAAGAGGAAGGTATAATGTATCACCATGTAATCTGTACACAGAGCTGCATCCTAAAAATATCCCACTGCATCCCATCTTTTCTTATCTCATCCCAAACTCGCTCCGCATGGCTGCTAACGCAGTAATCCACCATCTGAAAATCATCTCCACAGAACTCATTCAATCCTTTCCATTTCAGTTCTCTCCTTTTTTAGTTTTTTTTCTTTAAATACTTTAGCTCATTCCTATTACATCAGCTACAAAACAGTAAAGCAAAACAGCTTCTTTCATCGTCATCTCCTATCACATATATCAGCATATCTATATTAATAATTGCTTAATTTTCCCTTGTCTTTCAGATCTGGTGGAGGATAAGATCTGTCTGTCTTTCTGTCTCTGTGTCCTGTCCACTTCTGTCTTCCTCCTCGCACTGTGTCATTTCACGTCGAAGAAGAGGGGAACAAAAAAAAAGTCTTCCACTACTGTCCCACAATATCTCCAAAACCTCTTCCGAGCATCGTTTCCTCCACGATCGCGTCTGCTCCTTTCGTCTGTCCTCCTGGGGCCTGTGGAGCTCCTCTCACCATACCAGCCAAATCATACTCATGTGGCTGCTGCCAGCAGGCCACTGAGGATTACGTCCAGGCCACGCCTAGAGCAAGCAGGTGGCTCTCCCTGTGGGAGACACCGGGGTCTTCCTCCAGTCCAGTGGCTATACGAATGTGCTTTGGTGTCTGTGTACCTCTTCTCACGTCTCGGACAGTCTGATCAAGAACATATCAACGGTGGACCAAATGAGACACGTCTTTCCAATGCCTGCCTGCACATAAACTAACCCGGCCGTCACTTGAGTCCACAGGTAAATGCTGGACTAGCACACAGACTGAAATAATGTAACAGGGGCTGTATTGTTTCCTTTTTTTCTTTAAGGAAACGGACCTAAGATACAGTTCCTCCGAAGGCCAGACGTAGACAAGGTGCATCTTAAAATGGACAGAAATTAGTTTTTAATCTACAACATTTGGCAACGTTAAGATAACTTTAAAAAAAAGAACACTGGACTCTTGTTAGCATGTTTTCCAAAGAAAGGCTGAGTAAGGACTGACCGATCGTAGAAGCTGTTTGTTCTGGATTGCAGTTTGAGTCTTAACTTGAGGCGTCCTACCTGCCCACCACTCTCCCACACCCTCAAGTTTTCAGGTACAAAAAAAAGGAAGCTAGGTGTTGTGGTTTTGGGATCATTAAAAAAATATTATATATATGAAGCAGCAGAGACCGTAACTTAGTGTTTTCGATGACAGACCGACCAACATACATTCCACAATATCTGTCTGTGCGTGTTCACCACTTTTGGGCCCAAAGTTTGTACGGTTAGGAAGTTTACTGTGTCTGTCTGCTCAGGAGTGAATGTATGGGTGTAAGAGGTTTTTAAAGAAAGTAAGAATGTGTGTGTTTACGTTAATGTTATGGGGCAGTTGTGTCTGTGTACACCTGAACATTCCTCCCATCACTGGTTTTTACCTCTAGCAGATCATCTCTTTCTACAACCTGTTGTGCGCTGCAGCCACGCACCCTAAAGGCAGCACAGAAAGAATTCAACATGTCATGTATCTACAAAAAAAATGAGCACTAGCCAACTGTATGCACACCTATTTGTAAATATGTGCAAGATATACTGAATGTTAAATGCAATGTATGAAGATTTATTTAAAACTATGTTTAAAAATAATTTATCTGTTTGAGCAAACTTATAGCTATCCATCTCCTGGTCGCCCTGCCTCTGCAAATCTCTCCTGTAGACAAAGCTGTCCATGCATCTTTAAATGTGGCCACAAAAAAAAAAGCTAAGCTAGCCATCTCATCATCTCTCTTGTCATTCTAGCTACCACTGAAATGAAATCCCATGAGTCTTTTGTACATTTGTTGATAGCCCTGAGCCCTGGGTGAACGCCTCAGCCCAGAAACTTTGTAAATGAGATTAAAGAGATCTGGTTCGGGGTCCAGAATGCAGCTTGTCTGATAGCGTATGCGCATATGAGGTCAGTTTGGTTTGTTTTGAGCTTTGCACTATGGCTGATGCACTATTGTTATTAATACAATATGTACAGAGTGGAGATCAAATGCAGTCGGGAAGAAGAAGGAAGAAATGAGATCCGTCTTACCCCATATTTTTAGAGACTATCTTTTTTGAAATTAATCAATGAAAAGGAATGAAATCAAGACTGCCAATGGATTAAAATGAAGGGAAAATAAAATATTAAAACACGAAGCCACACCTCTTACTCTCGCATGTCACTGCCTGTGTCTGCTGGTATTTCACAGCTTTAATCGATGGTTAGACTTTCTGCTTTTTTCTGGTTCTTAAATTTTTTTTAAATATAATGATTATATGAAAGTATTGTAAGAAGGTAGAATAGAATCATGCAAAAACACTGCATAAATTATATGGCATTAAAGCTTTTATCAGAGCCATTTACACTACTGTGCAAAAGTCTGAAATCGCTCCTCATTTCTTTATATTTTGCTCACAAGGAGGCAGACTTTCTTCTAATTTTTGTTGAAGTTTTCTTGAGCAACAGTTTTGCAGGATTTCTGATGGATTTCCAACTTTGTCTTTGGGCAATACTTTAAAAAAAAAAAAAAAAAAAAGTCATATCCTTAAAAAACTGATACCTCATCAGAAATGATCTCAGTGGAACAGTGACTGTCAAGAAGCCAAAATAAAGGAAGGGAAACTGGGAGAAAAGACTGAGGTATGCCAAATTACACAAGAACTGGACTGAAAATCAGTAACAACAGGTCTGACTGAGTGATAAATTCAAATTTGAAGTTTTTCCCTCAAATTATTACCAATGTGCACAGAGGTCAAGAGAGATACAGTCATCTGTAAAACACAGTGGAGGCTTTGTCAAAGTTTATTGCTGCATTTCAGCCAGTGGTGTTGGGGATCTTGTCAAAACTGATGGAATTACAATGGAAGAAAAATACCATCAGACTTTGATCCATCATTTAATACCATCTGGAAAGAGCTTAATTGTTTAACAAAGATCCCAAACACACTGCCAATGTAATAAAACCATACCTAAATAGAAAAAACAGACAGTAGGAAACTACCAGTTATGCACCAGGTTCCTCATGGCTTTGACTTAAACATTACGGGATGGGATCATCAAAGCAAAGGGCATCTAGCATCCAAAGAAGAGCTTTGAAGGTCCTTGGAGAACTATTTCTGAACACTACTTAAAGAAATTAAAAGAAAGCTTGCCTAAGAAAGTTCAGGCTGTACTGAAGAAAATAATGATCATGTAGAAAATTTGTTTTTACATCCCATTTCTTTTTACCTTTGCATGTTTAAATAAATTGCTCCTCTTTCCCATTTTCCTAACACGAACTGAATAAATGAGGGTTGGCTCGAGACTTTTGCACAGTAGCCTACATGGAGGGCAAAGTGGGTGAACCATGCAGCAAGAACTTTGTGCTAAATGGTGATTATTTATCTCAGTTTCATGAGCGTGACTACATCCCAAACACTTGCCTTCCTGTTGTACATCTAAAAATGCCCCACACATCTTGCTTTCGTGCCCCGCTGTTGTCCCCAGAGTTACCACAGATCTTCAATTAGACATTTTTCATTTGCTTTTGTGGTTTGGGTCCTTGCTAATAAATAAGATTAACTGCCTTTTTATAGGGTAAATTCCATGTAAAAATATGTAATGCAAGTATATTTGAGCTTATTAAAGTAGTTGTTTTTTAAAAATGGATGATTCCAAACAAAAAGACAACATTAAATTATTTTAATTAAAAGCGTCTTATTACCAATATCTTATTGGTGGATGACAAATAACAACATAAAAGGACCATGTCAGCCTTTTTATATCATACCTCACAGCTTTGATTAAATAACAGTAAATAAAAACTGTAGAAAAGTCATTGACAAATATCAGCATTGAAGCCAATGATTGATTAGTCTTTGATACTGATCATCATGATGGGTAATTGTGTCCATTTAATAACCAACTATGTTAAAATAAAAACAGAGCCCCCTGGTAAGACAAACTGTGACAAGAAGCATGGGTTGAGTTAATGCAACTTGGATGAAATTTGATATCCTGCAGTAAGAGGTCCCTAAACACACAGAGTGCTTCTCACTCTGGGAGATCAGGGGGAGAGAAAAAGGTCACGTAACAAAGTACAAAAATCCATAGTGCATAAACAGCTTTTATAAACCTATAGCAGTCAGCACAAGTATACTGAAGCATCCATAATCACTCAAAAACATCAACAAACACGCTGTTGATAGGAAGATATTTTTAGCCTGTGCAGTGCTCTTTTGTTGATGTTAGGAATACATTTTTTTTCCAAATATATTCATGATTTTTCCCTGATAACAAAAGTAGCTTTCTATTTTGTTACCGTGCATATTTAAGATTTGGTCTCACCTCAAAACGTCATTTACTCATGGCTGTGCATGCACTAACAAGGGTGTGAATTTTAATCTTGTCGAAAAAACAGAAAAAAAGAAATCCTCACAATCAATCACCAGGGGGGCTCTGTGTTTTTGTTTTTTTGCATAAAACTGATATGAATTTAGATGTTTGTCTGTAGATGGTTCAGCATTTTTTGGGCATGTTTTCATGGGAGGTGGGACAGAGTTGGACGTGAAAGTGTTCTGCTCGAAGATAAAGACAGATGTCAGTCTATGACTTCTCCAGTGTCCCACTTAGTTTTGGGTTCCTGCCACCAATTAGCCAGGAAGGACTCCTCATAATCCCCTATTCCCTCAAACTGAGTGTCAGGATGCTCTGAGCGAGAGGTGGTCATTTCTTCTGGACTTACAACTTCCTAAAATGTAAAAGAGAAAAACAAATCAACAGAAAACTCTTTACGTACTTACAGTTCTATTCAGAGATTCACTGACACATTCCTCTTCTTATGTCTGTAAATCTGTCAACTTTTGCACCCTGTAATTCAGCCTGAACTTTCACAGTCCTCCTTCCCCCTTCTCAGGTCCAGGCAGTGTCAAACTGGGAGGAGCCTGAGTTAAATGGATGTGGCAGAGTCTCAGTGGCCAACACCTCCAAGCCACATACCACACACTGCTGCCAAAAGACAACCCCCTCCACCCCTTCTTCCGCAGCCTTCACCCCTTTTTCTCCCTTTTATCCTCAGATTTATTTACCCTTGTGCTCTCTACGTTTAGTTTGTCGGTTAATTCCCCCAAAGTAAAGGTCTACACTCCTAAAGAAGATATGAAGTTTGTTTTTTGAAAAACAAGAACAGTAAACCCCAGCTGGATCGTCCAAGTTAAAGACTTATTTTTATCCTCTGTAGTCCTACAGAGAGTTTGGATTTTATCTGCTGAGGTTTTCAGACGTCTGTCTCTGATACCTCAGCCACCGTTCCAGCACAAAGGGGACCGGTGGAATTTTGTTTTTGTTGTTAAAAGAAAAAAAAAACATCTCAGAGATAATTATCTCTGCAAGCTTAGTCAGATATGATCATCGTAGCTGTATACCAGTAGCTGGATTATATCAAAGGATTTCTTTGTAGTTTAGATGAACATTTATAGTTACTGTTTTTGTAAGAAAATGTCAATTTGGTATAGAAGTAAGCATTCAGTATTTTGCTAATGGACATTTAAAACAATACATATTTAGGGTCTCAAACTGGACCATCCCTAACTTGTAAATTAAGTGCATTGCCACTGTAGCAGCATATGAAAAGATTGGCATAGCCACTGTGACGTCACCCACTGGTTTGTAAAGTGTGGTTTTGAAGCGTCGCACTGATGTTTGGGCTTCTAGCCATCTTGGCTTCTTGAAACCAAAAGCCATGAGAGAGGGTTGGATCTGACCGGCAAGCTGAAGTTACTGAGGAAATAAATGCATCTTTTCCCAGTCTTTGCCTAAAATAAGTTTTAAAGGCTTTCCCCCCTATAAGTTATATTACTATGTATGAACAACATTTGGTAGCCTACATTCATCCAAGTCTTTACAATTCTAATGTAGAGGAATGTGCTGAAACTATTGTGAACCTCCCCTGTGTGTGTGCTTGGTTAAGACGTTTCCTGTTGGAGCTGTTGATTGACTTTTAGTCATTGTTCTGCATTTTCAGTGAGCATTATTTTTGCGCCATGTCTCTCTCTTATAATATTTCAGACTGCAGTCTATCTATCAAAATGATTTGTATTAGATAAGGTTTGAAACCAGCAATAAGGAACATAAACTCATTGGCAAAAGATTTTGTTATATCTTGTCTTCTGCTAAAATGTTGCCACAGTTCGGTTTGTTTAATGCTACTAATTAAATGCCATATTATATAAAGATTAGTCCTTCAGAGAATGAAGAATATTTAGATTTTTTTTTTTTTTCTTTAAAGGAATGAATGTAATTTCCATTGACGCTTAAGCTCAAGCCCTCATGCTGTCTAAAAACAGTGCGCCATTAGTCAACGTCAGCCATTGAGCCAAGTGTATAAACATACCTCATCGTCTATTTGCAGGTAGCTCAGAGCAAACTCCAGCATTTCTTTCTGTTTGGTCGTCTGGTTAAAGTACCTCAGTGCCTCCTGGAAAAGTTAAAGGGACATCAGTTTTTGTGTAAGCTCAAGTAACCAGTGGAAACAAAGAAACAGTTTTACAACACAGAGCTGAACAACAAATTTGGCTAGCTGGTTTTTTGTTTACTGGCTTTTCTCCTCTAAGTTTAGAAGCCTTCATGTGTTTACAGCAGCACTACATGTATTTAAAATCGGGATGCAAAGAACTTTACAGGCTAGACCAGCTTCAGATGGGTCTAGCCCATAAACTGCACTGCAGCTGCTGCCAATTTTACACCCTGCAGAAAAGATAGGAAAACAGATCTGCCCTACACAACTATACAAGTTTCTAATTACCACCCTGGGATTGTGTTAATGTTCACGCCGTGACCGCTTCATGCTACCATTTTCCTGCTTTGCAATATGCACCGCCTGCTGCTTCCAAACAATTCGGTTTGCATGAGCTGCAGCTAAACCACTGAAGTCCTGGAAGAGCAGATGAATGAAGACTGGTACAGTTTTTGTTTTACTCACAGGCCGAGGTTCAAAATCATTATCGTTGAGGCCCCACTGCTCCCGGTAGAAGCGATAATACGCCACATTTTGCTGCATCACCTGGTCTTTGGGGTCAAACAGCATGTAACTAGCTGCACACGGAGCAGCGTTCTTCACATCATTCACTGGAAAGCATAAAGTAATACACGTTAAAAAAAACCCATTACATTACACAGATCTCTGCAAAACAAAGCCAAAGTTTTGGTAATAGTTCTTACATTTATAATAAGAAAACTGGAGGTAGTGATACATAGTAGCTACAAACTTCTCCACAAAGAAGCCTCCAACGCTGGGTGTCAGGTTCTCCTCACATTTAACTTTACATTTCAAAGCATTTATATAGAGATCTGAGGGACGCAAGAAGGAGAAAATGTTATTTTGCCTCAAATAATCTGAACTTAAACTGCTTCTGAATGACTCTCCTCTTACCCGCCATGCTGAAATAGAAATCTTTGAACTCCACAATCTCATATGAGCTGTCGCAGCCAGATAAACAGAGGTTGTATACTTCAAAGTACTGTGTGATGGCCTGCTCCATGTTTCTAGCACTGTTGCTGAAGTCTCCGTTGTTGTAGAGCGTCACACTTTTCAAGAAAACACTCTGTGTAGTAAAGAGATTAATTTAAAGAAAAACATAGAACTCAAACATCAGACCTCTCATTGGTGCATTACGACAGTGCTTAGGGTACAAACTTCATATGGCTGCTCCTCGTGATCAATGAGATATTCCTCCACGTCAAACAGCGTCTTGTAGTGGTTCATGTTTTTGGTTAAGAGGACATCATCTGGGTTCTTCTTCAGGAAGGTGTGAGCTGCAGCCACTGCCTTCTCCAGGTTGTTAAGCTGAGGGAGAATGTAACACACGGCAATGGAGTTACAGGAAGATACTTTTTTTTACTTTTTAGGTAACCGTTTCTAAAAGAGGTCATGTCAGAGCACATCATTTCTTGAGAAGTCAGTAAACAGCTGATGGAAGCAGTGGTTGAAAACTAAGTGATAATATCAGATATCACACACCAGAGTCAGATAAAAGATCTGGACAGATGTTTGTGGAAGTGGGTGGGTATACCCTGTTGGTTTGAAGTATAATAAAAAGGTAGCATTTTGGGGGAGGGTAATAAACAATAAATAAATATGCAAAATAATCTCTGAGTGAAAGAGGGGGGCACAGCAGGTATTCTGCTTTTAGAATTCAGAGTTAAAGGGTTTCTGATGATGTACGTTCAATTAATTTCCCCCACAGCATGGATGTTGTTAGTGTGGAGGCAATTTAATGACCAAGCATACTTTTACGCACACATTTTACGCGAAAGATCTTGCCGACTAAGTAAACCCAGCCCCCCCATCACTCTGACAGAAGAATAGGGGGGTTGTTTTTAGGGGAACACTGGAAGAGACGTGGCACATCCTCGACTGCTGCTTGGCCAGCAGGAGGGCGCACAACAAAGTAGTGGCGAAATTACACTCCACAGCTAACCCACTAGAAATTTCCTCTCGGTAAGTAAAACGAGCCAGCCTGTCTAGAGAAGCCAACTGCAGACACTTGTTGAATGAATGCTCCCGTTACGCATAAGATATTCTTGTGATATGCCGTGCTTAAGTACTGCACCAACTTTGCATTACACTCCCAGAGTCCCAGTGAACTCACTTCCACACTTAGTCTCACCTGGAAGTATGCATACTGTATGTAACGATAAGGTATCCTTTTCTCGAAAGTTTCCAGTAAATCTCTCCGTGGATATGTGAGCTTAAACACTGGAAAATCTGCCTTGCACTTTTTAAGGCAAGCAGCTCTCAGCAGGATGTGGCGCATGACGCGGAGGCTGCTATCCTCGAACAGGGTGTCGTTGTCCCGGCTGACGGAGCTGCAGTTGCTGCAGCAGAAAGCCTCGCTGTCCCGGAGGAGCCGGTGGAGCCGCAGGCTCAGCTCCAGGTACTTGATGCTTTCTGCCCAGTTTTGCGCTCCGTATTGCTCCATCGCGTAGTTGTACGCGGATTCCAGGGGCATGATGTCCTTCTGAGGGAAACTTTTAAAGCTGTACTTCTCATACTGAGCGTCCACCGGCGCAAAAATAACAACGGAGAAGAAGGCCAGGAACAAGCTTCTCGTGAGCATCTTTACCATCGCAGGCTCCCTCAGCCGTCTGTCAGTGCTTTGAATGGCTCAGGAGACCTCCTTCTTTACTTTAACAGGGATCGCTCATGTCTGTCGGCACGTAGTCTGTGGGATACCTGTAAAAAACACGGGACGAAAACACGAACATCTGGTCAAGATTTTCAGAATAAAAGCTTTAATGAGCGTTCATCAAAATAAATAAATATTGATCTCTTGTCTTCTGCTCATTCTGTACAGTATTTACCTCAAAAGGATGGCATCGGTCATGCATATTCGTCCAAGATAAATAATATAGTACACAGTACGTGTGTGCATATTATTTTTATAGTTAGTCTCATTAAAAAAACAATTTAAACAACATGACAATTAATGTTTTTGTGCGTAAAAGCTACTGGAAGGCTGCATTTTTAGAATGTCTGGATTAACCTGCTTTTCTTAGTTTAAAAGTGTGGTTGTGAAATTAATATTAATTGTTATAAATATCATTAAGAAATATCCGGTTCGCTACAAGTTGGAGTATTTTTCGTTTATTTAAAATTCCAAAATATAACGGTTTTATAAAATATAAGGTTTTAAATGCTGCTGGGCAGTCGGTAAATGGCAATCTTGGCAATTACCTTGAAAATAGAGCTCAGTACTTCCGGTATAATTCTTGTTAATTCTGGGGGGCTTGACACAGACGTCACAGAATGAGTTGGGAAGAAAAGGGTCAATGTTTTCCACATAAAACCCAGAAGATGCAAACAAACCAGATGTAATATTACTTTAATCCTTTTTTCTTTTCTTTTTTTTAATTTACATGAATAGTTATCAGTGTGCATACTAAGTGTCTTATGAGTTGAAGAGTCTTGATTTCTGCTGACATCTGCAGCAAATGGACAAGCTGAGACTGGTGAGGTTAAAAATCCATGTGCATAGTTGACACATGACTTGTGGGCATATTTGAACTTCGTGTCTGCAATATTTCAAAATCTTTGCAGTTACTATTAGAAGCCCTTCGGGCTGTCTGGATGAGATGGTTATTAGGATCCAGATGATAAAGATTAACGTTTTTCTGAGGCTCACATATGTGTTCACCGGGAATTCTCCTTGCAATAACTATTTAAACCGTAGAAGACTCCTTGCATGAGCCTGCCTCCCTGAAATGTGCCACCAGATGATAATTTATGGTTACGGGATTATAATTTCAGGCTCGTTTCATTTGTGAGCTGAAATCGTAGAGCCGGGCCTTTTGGGTCAGGCATTACACGTTTGCAAGATTCCATTAGAAAGAGGGTGGGTGCCCCGGGGCCACTCCCCCTCCTGCTCCTCTCTGGAGTACAGGACCAGAAAGATACGACAAGCAAGCCTGAAAGAGGTGGGAGAAGGCCGGAAGTGTGTTTAGTTTTCCATCCACATTAAAAATATAAAAGTATTATTAATGAGAAATAAATTATGTATGTGTCTCAGATCGTGCCCTGTGCTGTATTCAGGGTTGGAACACACGGTGTCACTTAACAGCCAGACCGCATACCTAGAAGTTTCTAAATTTGGTACACAATATTATTTTTGCAGTTTTAAAAGACAACCAGATGCCCCTGAAATTGTTGAAACATGAGAAGTAATTAACTGATAACAGTATTTTACAGCAAATCTTTGTTAATCTGTGTTTTTACACTCTCAGACGATTCACCAGATCCAAGATCCAACTCGTTTTTATACGGTTTTATGTTTTTGTTTATCAATCGGGAAAGAGTAATAAATATTCTTATAGTCCTCTGATCTCAATTTTGGAATCACACACTTTAATAATGTTCTACAGTTCACATTATACATCTGTAATGTTAATGACATAAAGTGGGACCTAGGGTCCCACTTTATGCGGAAGTGTCCCTTTTCCTGGCTAACACTTAGCTTGGTTGCAGAACAGACACGCCTACCTAGTTTCTGCAATGAAAACTCTGAGGATACTTATCGTGGGTTAAAATGTCATCAGCTAGGGTCTTTGCTTCTTTAATACTCAAATTGTTTTGTTTTACATATTTGTCACATTTCACAAAGAGGGGAAATAATAACATGAAGTGACAGGTTGTGAATCTCATAATAAACGTAATGTCTCAAAACCAGATGTGGTCATTTATCCATACTTCCCTATTGATACCCAAAGATGATAACCAGACATGAGTGTAAAAAGTATATAGGAAGGCTGCATTCAGATAAAATCCAATATATTTGTCCTTTACATGCTAAATATTTCAAATCTGTGTAGAGTATGTATATTAATATTATTATTATCATATTATTATAATCATAATTATTATTTATGTCACACAAACATTTTCACACACTTAGTTTGCTGAGATTTGGCCAGATTTGTGGGTTGACACAGTTTCCCCAAGTTAGACTTACAGAAAAAAAAAACAGTTGAAATAAGCATTATCAACTTTTATATTGAATATTAAAGTCTTTTTTTTTCTCTCTGTTTGGAGGACTATTATTTTGAAATCCCCTACCGGAAGTCATCTATGTCATTTCAACGAGCTTCACGGCCAGACCAGCTTCAACTTTTTGCTGCTGTATCGGTTTCCACATCTTGAACCACATCACCGGCGGGCAGACGGACACTCTCTCTCTCTGCTGAGCAGCTTTCCAAATGGATTTATTTGCATGTTTTCAGCTTTTACTTCTGTCGCACTTATTCACCGTGAACTGTAGCCCCGGTCCGTTACTCGACGTTGTCGTGGATCGTTATGACATTCCGAAAGTTTGTCCTCGAGAAGTGGAAATAGAAGATTTTGTTCGTTATCATTTCAACGGTACCTTCTTTGAAGACGGGAAAAAGTTTGACTCCAGGTGAAGTTACAGCGAAATGTCAGTTAGTTTAGCTTCAGAATGAGCTAACTAGCGCTAATTGCTGGTCTGTATAGAAAAGGACTACAGTTCCCACGAACTGCTTGTAACGTTAGCTTTCAATGAAACTATGGTGTGTGATTAAAATGGTTCAATGTGCAGTAAGGGCACTGCTAACACAGTAAAATAGTTTTTACAGTAAGCACAGAAGTAAAGAAAGCTTACACGCATTTTATTTTTTCCTTTAATGGATTTTTTTCACGTATGTTTACTGCAGCAGTGATGACTGCAAACGTGTCAGTAGCATCTCAGCTTCAGCAGAGGTGAAGCTGAGAAGGCTGAGAAAATCACAGCAATTATTGATTTAGTATCTACACGGGTTAGTTTCAGGCAGTTAGTAAATGGCATACCTCCCTTGCATTCCATTCCCTTGCAAAAAAAAAAAATAAAAAAATCACAACCCATTTTTATTTTGTTCACGCTGTTTTTCACTCTCATCCTCATCCCCATCACCGCCTCTGCAGCTATGATCGAGACAAAGCTTTCATCAGCCAGGTCGGCCTGGGCAGACTCATCGCAGGGATGGACCGGGGTCTGCTGGGCATGTGTGTCAACGAGCGCAGGAGGGTCATAGTCCCTCCACATCTGGCCTATGGAAGCATAGGAACAGGTGCAGAGGAGCACAGCAGTGACGGCACTTTACTGGTGGCATTATGTGGGCTGACTCGTGACACTCTGATCTCTATCTCTGTTCAGGTGGTATAATCCCTCCTGATGCTGTGCTGGTTTACGATGTCCTTCTGCTGGATATCTGGAACGAAAAGGACAAGGTTGAGATCCGCACTCTCAGCAAACCTGCGAGCTGCAGGCGAACAACTGCAGCATCAGATTTTGTCCGTTACCACTACAACGGCACTCTGCTCTCTGGTGAACTCTTTGACTCCAGGTGAGACGGAAAAAGTTTCATTAGAAGCTGAAAAGCATCTCTTTGTTTGTTTCTTTGATTATCAGGAACTTTGAACTGTGAACTCTTTATTTAGTTACTCGAGGAATGCCACCTATGACACCTACCTGGGCCAGGGCGACCTCATTAAAGGCATGGACGAGGGTCTTCTGGGCATGTGTGTTGGGGAAAGACGCCTCATTATCGTCCCACCCTTCCTGGCATATGGAGAGAATGGCTATGGTAATAACTAATATTAAGATGGCTGTGGCTAGTGTGGCATTTCTTTTAATTCACCTGTTGACAACCTCAAAATGTAACCTCGTATTAATAATCATTGGTTAAAATAACCTGTTTAGTTTCTTCTAAAGGGTTAAGTTTAAAACGTCATCCGTTTTCTGCATGTTTATCTGCATATCACATCCAAATATCAGTTTTTTATATACATTTCTGATTTTACATGTAGGATTTGGTGTGCTAACTTTCAGAGAGACTGTCAGAGGAAGTCTCTGAGTGTTTTTATGATGATTGATTGATTGATTGTTTAATAGTATATTCACAAGCTTTACAGCTTTTCCTCCTGTTAGAGACTTCCCCTATGGCCATTCATACTACACCAGTAATTATGTAATAGATAAACAATGAAATTACAGAAAAGTAACTGTTTTTTCACCATCTACTAAATTTCTGGGGGGTTTTCGTTTTTTTTTTTACAATGGGTTCATTGTTCGCATTTTCTAACAAAAACATGCTTTTGTTAGAAAATGTGAACAATGCAACTAAGCAACTAATTTTTGCACATTTATTTCTTACAATTTAAAGCCCAACGAGTAGTGCTGACAGATTCTTTTAATTACAGCAGCATTTCTTTATCATACAGAAAAACTGAGATGTGTTGTTGAGATTGCACTTCTTATATTAAGATGTCACAGGAATTAAATGTGTAGTTAAACTTCTTAACAGTGACTGAAAGGCAAGTATCAGTAGTATGGCCCACTTAAGATCAAAATTTTCTATATGTGACCCACGATGTGAAATCAGTTTGACATTCTTGCTCTAATACAAGGAAAATAAAGCATCAGAAAGATTGAAAGTTGATCCTAAAACTTTGGGCGTACTTTAAAAAATGGAGACCAGACTGTGTGTAGGGACAAAATTTTGTTACAGTAAAATCCATTACTTTGACTTTTACTGGATGGCCTTCCTTGCTGTCTTATTTGGTGTTTGCTCTGGGCAGAGCTTCAATATGGATACTTTCGAATTAAATTGGCTGGCTAGCTGGTAACCAGTGTTGGCCACAGATATGTGTCCTCTCATTTTCGATGTGGAGTGTAAATGCTTGTGGGTTTGGATTTCCTAAGAGCTGAGTGGAGTAACAGAGGCTAAGCTAGCTGCAGGAGGGTTATTCCGTCTCTTCTATTGTACTGTCTAAATTGTATTGTCTTACTTTATATTTATTTTCAAAACTTGTGAGTGAGGAGGTTTTAGAGTTGTCTTAATAATCCTTTAACAAACCTCAGTTGAAACAGAGTAGATTAAAAAAGGATTTAGTAAAGTAAGGTGGTCACTTGTTGGTCACTTGTGAGTTTTGTATTATTATTTTTTAATAGCTTTCTTTCATGAACATGCTTCTTTCCTCCCAACAGGAACCATGATCCCTCCTCAGGCCACGCTGGTATTCGAGGTGCTGATGGTTGATGTCTTTAACCCTAAGGATGATGTAACCGTGGAGGCAAAGGAAGTGCCTAAAGGCTGCACACGCACAACAGTGACTGGAGATTACATCCGCTACCACTATAATGGCACATTTCAGGATGGCACGGTCTTTGACTCGAGGTACACTTGAGAGGTTTTTTGTTTGTTTGTTTGTTTTTTCATTTTTAGAAAGTAAATAAGCTATCATCAAAATAAGCTTTTTGCAAGCTCTCTCTCTCTCTTTCACTCTCCTTTGACAGCTATCAGCGAAATAGCACCTACAACACTTACATCGGTATGGGATACGTGATCCAAGGGATGGACAAAGCCCTGCAGGGGCTGTGCATAGGAGAGAAAAGGAGGGTCGTAATTCCTCCTCACTTAGCGTATGGTGAAAAAGGAGTCGGTGAGTTTGATGTCTGCAAATAGGAGGTTTTAAAGTGTTGTCTGAGTGAGTGCATCAGAGGTGGGAAGTAGCGACATACAAATACTTAGTGTACTTAACTAGAATTTTTAGGTATCTGTACTTTGATTATTTTTCAGAAAACTTTTTACTTTTACTCCCAACATTTTCACACAAACATGTACTTTCTGCTCCTTACATTTTCAAAGTAGACTTGTTACTTTAGGTTTAAGAAATTTGAGTGGAGTTATTCCACATCCCTGTGTGCCTTCAAACATCAATGTGATTTGAGCCTAAACAGTTACACATGTAAGAAGGCAATAGTGTATCTAACGATATATCAGTCACCAGGGGGTATCGCATACAACAAGATGAGGTAAAACCATGTAATTTATTAATAATCTATAGCATCACAGTCAGGGTTAAAGTAGGCCGTGTTTTTTGGCACATCACCGGAACGAGTATAGCTGTTCTGTAGTCATGGTACTTCAGCATCTGGCTAGCTCTACAGAAAAAGGGTGAGCATAAATAATAATAATGAATAATAATAAAGAATAATGCTTTTGAAGTTGAAGTTTAAAATGCAAGTTTCTATCAGCTTAACAAATACCAGATAACACACAGACTATTTGTGTGAGACACTGTGTGTCTGCTAGCTAAAGACCCAGCTGCTGTATTTATCAGGGAGAGAAAAGAATTGGAGTAATGTGGAGTTTGCAGTAATGTGATGGGTTTAAAGTAAAGCACTGTTTTGGACTGTTGCACAGTGGCTGTGGTGTTCATGGTAAGCTTTAGGTTACAGTACAGCAGTGATTAACATGAACTTGAGCTGATGATGCTCAGATTCATTCAATGAATTCTACCTTTCTACCAACTGTTTACCATCTAGTATAAAGACAGTGTAAAAGGTATACTGTCAGTGTAAGGGATGGAAATCAGCGAAGTTAGCTTGTGAAATGTTGGGTTACAGCTTGTTGAATTCAGTTGTGTAAATCAAACAAAGAGCAGCAGCAGTAGAAGTCAGCTGATTACAGTCTGTACATAAAGAAAATCTGCTGGAGCCCAAAATAGAAATTATTGTGATTCTTTTCCCCACGTTGAGCCACTACAATCAATCTTAGCGTTCCCGCATCTGCTGAATCCCATGTTAACCCTGACTGTGCTCATTTCCCTGTTAAGCTGTGGAGGCAAAGTCATCGTCTACAATGTATGCAACAAAAAAATAGTGCTTTTCTTTTTAAATGCTCGTGTTCTGCATAACTGATTCAAGCTGAGTAAAATCTTTAGAATTACAGTTCAGACTGAAATAAAGTTTGTATTCTCATTTACTAATAGTTTTATTATATTACTATAGCACAAGGTTCAGTTAGCTTTGCACAGCAATAGCTCATAGAAACATCCTCAAAAGAGTTATTTTTTTACTTGTTTAATTTGAATACATTTCAGGGCCTCTACTATTTCAGTTTTACTTGAGTAAAGAAGTTGAATCAGTACTTCAACTTTTACCAAAGTATTTTTTAACACAAGTGACTGTACTTCTATGTGTATGAATGTCCTGTTTCTTGTTTAGTTTTTTCATTTTATCTTGTAGGAGACTTCATTCCTGGATCTGCTGTGCTGGTCTTTGACATTCACGTCATTGATTTCCACAACCCAAAAGATCCAGTCAATATCAAAGTTACCCATAAGCCTCAGGAGTGTAACATGAGAAGTGAAGCTGACGATTTGATTCAGTACCGCTACAATTGCTCCTTGATGGACGGCACCCTGCTGTACACCTCGTGAGCGCCCTCTGCTGTTCACTCTGCTACACTGCACCCTCTACCTCATGCATGTAATCATTGCTGGCTCCTTGTCTGACAGATTTCCGTGGGGCTCGAATTCATACTATCTTTGTCTTTATGACAAAAGCATGTATGCTTGCATGGCTCCAGTTTTTTTTTTTCTTGTTTTTTCTTTCCTAAATGTTCTCTGTTAAAAATAGTTATGAATCACTTTGCAGGGACCAGTATGATTCACCTTCTGTCACTACTCTGGGAGCAAACAATGTGATCCTGGGTCTGGAGGAAGGTTTAAGAGGCATGTGCGTAGGCGAGAGGAGAGAAGTGGTCATTCCTCCCCACTTTGGCCATGGTGAAAATGAAGGTCAGTAATCAAGAAACTCAGATACACAGTACTTATTTTTGTTCTTTTTCATGTAATTTTCCTCTTCTTTAACGGCATCTCCAGCCGGAGTAGTTCCAAGGAGTGCAGTGCTCTTCTTTGAGTTGGAGTTGGTGGAGCTTCAGAAGGGTGTGCCTGAAGGCTACATGTTTGTGTGGGTCGGGGATGGCCCTGATCCCCTCTTTCCTGCTATGGACCTTGATGGAGACAAACAGGTCCCCCTTGAGGAGGTAAGAAGAGAAGCTAAAATGATTTTTTTTAAATAAAGGAATTGCTGCACACAGTAAAAATGTGTTATAACTTAGACACTCCTCCAATATTCTCCAGTTTTCACTCTTCATCAGGCTCCAGGTTCAAGGAGGCAAAGGTCGACTTCGGCCGGGGATTGATGTCGACAGCATTATTAAGGACATGTTTGATAATCAAGACCGTAATAAAGATGGCAAGATCGTAGAAGATGAACTGACGGTTACAGAGGATAAAGGGTCCAAACAAGCAAGAGATGAGCTATAAAGAGGACATCTACTACTGTGATAAAGTACAGGCGTGCAATGGCTGAGGTAACACTGTTGTTTTAGTGTGTTGTGGAAGAGTTCTGAATTTTTCAGGACTCATTTCCCATCTACTGGGGCTTTTCACTTCAGACAACTCACCCTGTAGTTGGAAAAATTATATTTTCCATACAAAACGACTGTTTACCAAAACTCTGAACCCAAAGCAGCTATGAGATTCAGCCATCATTAATAACTTTTACACCAGTGTTTTTCTAACTGTGACATGTCAAAAACATGGTCAGTATGTTGTGGCCAGAAGCGCTTTTGAAATGCTGATGGAAGAAAAAAAGATCTGTAGGGAAGCACATGTCATTTACCAAGAATCTGGGCAGGGCCCAACTTCCAGAATAGTCCATCTGTTACAAAAGTCATGTGATTTGTTGTTGATTTAGAGTTACACCTTTGATCCTTCATCTTAATATAAAAATGATTAAAAAAACCACTGGTTGTACAGTATTGTTTGTGGCTGTGTACCAATGTACAATAAAATATTTTATAAAAAATAAACAAAACACATTTCTTTGTGTTGTCAATAAGCTACACTCAATAGGTCTGGCCTCGCACAACAGCCCCGGTGTCTCAGGAAAATGCATTGCCCACCTCTGTGTTTGTGTAATTTTATTTCTGGCATAGCTGAAAATAAATAGGTAATTATTTTGGACAACAGGACAAATCATAAACTGTTATGCCACACTGTAAGCGGACGATTAGACCAACAAAGAAAATGCTTTTTGAACATGCACGAGAGACGTGAAGAAGAGTGCAGGGTGGAGTGGCTGGAGATTGAGGTTGATGGTGATTTGTGACAGGAGGGCAGCAGCAAGAGTGAAGGTGAACAGTTACAAGATAGTAGTGATGTCTGCCATCATGTATGGTTTGGAGACCCAGATGCCAAGTTATAAAACAGAGCGGTCAGCTTGAACAGTTTGGAGGTCATGTTAGAGAGGCAAAGTTGAGATGCTCTGGACATATGGAGGAGGAGGATAGTGAATACATTTGACAAATGATGTTGAACATGAAGCTGCCAGGTACAAGGAAAATGGAAATGCCACAGAGGAGGTTCAAAAATGCAGTGAAGGAGGACGTGCAGAGGGTTGGCGTGACAGAGGAGGATGCCAGGGAATAGGGTAAGATAGAGGCAGATGATCCACTGTGGTGACTCCTAAAGGGAGCGCCTGAAAGCAGCTTAATTTAAGGTTTTAGAAAGAACAGTAACACATCACATTTCTGTGATGTGAAAACAGTTAAAAGTTAAAATTACAAATTGGTAAGAAAAAAAAAATATAAAAATCTTTTTCTGAGAGCAAAGTGTCAAACATCAGATAAAAATTGCAGTTGATTTTTTTTTAAGTCCGTTTTTAGATTAAAAGCAGGGGTGATAGGCAGTGTTGAAAATTCTTCGGTGATTGTCAGTAACAATCCAGCTGAAAGTTTCTGGGCCAGCTTGGGCCTTCTCAGCTGATGGTCCCAGAGTGTCCAATATCAAGTCACAGTTTAATTACTGTCAGTTAGAAAACGTATAACTGCATTTGGGACACCCAAGGTTTCATGCTTTATCAACACAATGTCATACGAGTCCAGGTATGATTGTTTCCTCTCCTCCACCTGTGGAAATTAAAAATAGATAAGTATCAAATCGATTTAGTGAGCATAACTGCGTGCATGCTTTTTGCTGACCTTGTCATTAAGGAAGCCGATCTTGAGGATGTTCTCCATGTCCTGCACTCCATCAGCCATGTTCAGATCCCCTAGAGAGTCTCCCAGTAGTAGCACATTTGTCCGCGTGCGCAGCTCCTGGAAATGTCCGGTGTTGAGCAGCGCACCTTCCTTTTTATTGTAGATGTGAATCAGTTCTCCTTTGAAAGCCTTCAGCACCCCCTGTGCAAACAGATCAAGTCAAATTTTTTATTTAAATGCCTGAGTGGAGATCAGGTTATAGTATGTGGTGTGGCTACTCACAGACTCATCAAAGTCCATGTAGTTGGAGATGACCTTGACATTTGGGTGGAAGACCTCAGTCTGGCGTATCACCTCTTCCAGGATGTCTCCTATTCCAGCAGAGAAGATGAGCAGGGGGATGCTGTGCTCATTCAGGTGGTCGAAGAAATACTGGTAGCCGTCCCTGTTAAAAGAAATGAAAAAGAATCCACATTAGCTGCATTACAAAAATGTTTTCAACATTCAAGAACTAAACAGGTCTTCAGTGATGCTCGTACCTCAGCTTGGCTTCAGAGTCCTTCACCGCCTCGGCTAACCCGTCTTTCTTAATTTTCTGATTCACCAGCAGCTCGTGAGCCTTTGTCCACCTGAGATACAGTCAAGTTAATAAATACCCTTCCAACACTGTTAAACACAAGTCATAGCTCTGTTTACACACTCACCACTCCACCATAAGAGGCATCTTCTCCTCTACTGACCGCTTAGTGTCGATCTCTATGGGGTAGTATTTGTCGAGCAGCTCCTGTAGCTGTAGAGGACATGACAGTGTTATAAAAACTGATCAGCAAATATCACAGTTCTTCTAGAAATAAGTCTCACCATCACTCAGCAGCCATCTGGGTAATGCCTCTGGATAGTTATTTGGGGTGTTATTTTAAACCCCCTGTATGAATGAATGGGGACAAAGCCTTCAGTTTACATTCAATTATCACTACATACTTCACTTTTATTATTCATATGCAAGGTTGGATTTTTTTGTTCCGGCTCAGTCCAGAGTGTTGTCCAGCTCACTCACCAAATGTTGTACTTATTCACCTTCTGGATACAGTAAGGCAAAAAATAATGAAATCATAAACCTATTTTACACTTTTATGACTTTTAGACACTTTTATGTCTCAGCTATTTTTAAGAAAACTCCGGATTTTTATATGATGTATAATACTGGTGTGTGTTGGGAGAACCTATGTTCTGAAGCGGAATCTTGTAGGTTATTTTGCACTAACACATGATGTTTTAATATAAAAGAACCATCAAAACATTTCCTCTTTAACAGTAAACCAGATGATCTATTATAACATAGTTGCTTTGTGTTAACTACCGTTCAGTGCAACAACATATGTAAGATTCAATAAAAAGCTGCATTTACATTGTGCCAAACTGTCTTGAGACAATATACTAATGGCACCATATGTTGTAAGTCTAACCAACAGCTCTTACACTAAAGTATTGTTCCTACCTTTTCTTTACAGTCGCTGGAGATTACATTGCTTCTTTCAAGAATATCTGCAAATAAAATACACAGAATGACAAAACTAAAACCTTTTATATTCATGATGATTTTAAGCTACAAAAAGCTGACAAACACTACAGACACTTCCAGGACCTAAATTCTATCACGTGGGGAATAGAATGAAATGTTTCTTATTCACTGGAGTGGGATCTTCTTTCCTTATCACTGTTTTACTTTATCTTGTGTGTTTAAACACACCACCCCAGCAAACTCTTTACCACTATATAGACCAGATTCAATGCCCACTGTAGCAGTTCTACAGCTCATCTCTGAAACACCTTGTGCAGTTTGTCATGATGAGTGTACTCACTATAACAATCAGGGCATCTTTTCCCGTTATGTTCAAATCTTGTAAGTGTCATGTCAAAATCCGAGATCACCTGGATCAAAAACGAGATCAGAATCACCAAACAGCCGGATTATATTTTCATACAGGGCTGAATGTGTTTATGAGCGTGGTGGATGACGTGGATACCTGCAGGGTGTTGGAGCCAGCCTTCTGCATGGACTGCAGGATCTCTCGTACCCTCTCATCATCTTTCATATGCACCCAGGAGTTGGACAACTCCGGAATCTGCGTAGACAGTATGTGCTGATTGAGTCTGGCTAAAGCTAATTGACAACAATATCAATTATGTTGTATCAACAGCATTCCAGCAGGAAGTCTTGTACTAGCGATCACATTAACGCGGAGGACAAACACATCAAGTACACCAGAGAGGACAGGAAAAAGAGACAGACTAGCTTTCTTAAACTGTGAAATAAACAGTGACTCTGCTGGTGATAACACAAGCGTTTGCTAGCTGCACCTACAGCAGTATGTTCGTGATGTATTCTTCAGCTATAAACTGTCTGTGACTTTAACTGCCTCCCACAAAACTTCACCGGTATAAGTATATGCTTTAAACATTCTTGAGAAATACTACCATTGAGAAAATGTGTTTTTAATCCGTTAAGTCTGATGAAAGCTGTCCGCTACTTCTTCTTCTGGGTTTATTGGTGGTTGACAGACCAGCAAGGCGCATTACCGCCACCTACTGGACTGGAGTGTGGATCAGGAACTTGACAGTAAAATAAAAAAGTCGCTCTATAAAACATGTATAAAAGATGTTCTTCTCACAAACGTTATCAGTTGGCCATGGAGTTGTGACAGCGCCTTTCCAAGATGATCTTCCAAAGTAAACTTCATCTTCAGCGCCTTAAAATTTCCTATTAATTTCTCCCTTTTTTTTCCTCCAATGTCCAGTTGGGTTTAGCTGCAGTTTTATTAGGACCCTTGTGTTCTGTCCTGAGACAGGTGATTGTTATTTCTTCCTTTTGGTTCTTGGCCGCTCTCTTCCCACGACCGACGTGTTTTTAAATGTTGTATAGATCCCTTTCTTTTTCACTGCCATATTCTTGTGATTTGATTATTTATAATGCTCCCGTCAACTTTGCATAATGCTATCTCTAAATCAAAACATTGTAATTTCAGTGGCTATTTTGCCAATATGTCAATATCCTAAACTTCCTTCCATACCTACATGTGCTGGAACCCAAAACAAATCTAACATTTGCACCGATATTGCCCAACCTTTTGCAAACTGTAATATATTTTGTATAAAGCATATAATCTGCATGATTTACCTGAACAAGTACTCAGTAATGTTGATAAACTATCCATCAACTCACTGTAAACCATTATTATGGCAACCAGCTCTTCTTAACACTTACTTTGAGTTAAGGGATGAGAGAGGTGAACAAGAGAGTGTAGGCAGGATGGAGTTGGTGGAGAAAAGTGTCAGGTGTGATTTGTGACAGGACATCATCGGAGTGAATGGATTAAACATAGTATTGAGACCTACTATGATGTATGGTTTGGTAAGAGAAGTTTGGAGATGAAGTTAGAGAGGCAAAGTTGAGATGACGACCACTGTAATGACTTCTAAAGGCAGGAGCCGAAGAAAGAAGCAGCAGCTTTATTTTTTTATTTTTTTTTAATTCCAGACTCAGATAGACAGAAAGCATCAGATTCAAATTTTGAACCTAAAGTTCAAAATTTGTAACAAAAAATAACTACTTTATTTACTTTTATTGTATTTCTTGCTAATATTCTCATAATTTCAATGTAATAGTTATTACAAATTACTGACTCTAAATATAGAAATATGTTTTCTATTTTTTCTTTCCCTATTCCTAAATGTATTTACCCACAGTCCACCACAAGATGGCACTGCAGTGCTAAAAACAGTGTCTGCTTTCAGATTACAATTCACTGAAAAGGAGCTTTTTTGTAAGAGAATGGACGTTGTTTTCAGAGCAAATACTAAGTACCGCCATTTATGTCAAAGTTTGAACAGTAGACACACACATGCAGCTTTTAGGCTGCAGCTATCAGCTGAGGTAGGTGGCCTACCGCAGGGCTGTCACAGTCCAATTACTCAGTGAGAAAGCGAATAACTGCATTTGGAACGTCTAAGGTTTCATCCTTTATCAGTACAATGTCATATGAGTCCAGGTATGATTGTTTCCTCTCCTCCACCTGTGGAAATTAAAAATAAATAAGTATCAAATCGATTTAGTGAGCATAACTGCGTGCATGCTTTTTGCTGACCTTGTCATTAAGGAAGCCGATCTTGAGGATGTTCTCCATGTCCTGCACTCCATCAGCCATGTTCAGATCCCCTAGAGAGTCTCCCAGTAGTAGCACATTTGTCCGCGTGCGCAGCTCCTGGAAATGTCCGGTGTTGAGCAGCGCACCTTCCTTTTTATTGTAGATGTGAATCAGTTCTCCTTTGAAAGCCTTCAGCACCCCCTGTGCAAACAGATCAAGTCAAATTTTTTATTTAAATGCCTGAGTGGAGGTCAGGTGTGTATGTGGTGTGGCTACTCACAGACTCATCAAAGTCCATGTAGTTGGAGATGACCTTGACATTTGGGTGGAAGACCTCAGTCTGGCGTATCACCTCTTCCAGGATGTCTCCTATTCCAGCAGAGAAGATGAGCAGGGGGATGCTGTGCTCATTCAGGTGGTCGAAGAAATACTGGTAGCCGTCCCTGTTAAAAGAAATGAAAAAGAATCCACATTAGCTGCATTACAAAAATGTTTTCAACATTCAAGAACTAAATAGGTCTTCGGGGACGCTCGTACCTCAGCTTGGCTTCAGAGTCCTTCACCGCCTTTGCTAACCCGGCTTTCTTAATTTTCTGATTCACCAGCAGCTCGTGAGCCTTTGTCCACCTGAGATACAGTCAAGTTAATAAATACCCTTCCAACACTGTTAAACACAAGTCATAGCTCTGTTTACACACTCACCACTCCACCATAAGAGGCAGCTTCTCCTCTACTGACAGCGTAGAGTCGATCTCTATGGGGTAGTATTTGTCGAGCAGCTCCTGCAGCTGTAGAGGACATGACAGTGTTATAAAAACTGATCAGCAATTATCACAATTCTTTACAATTGGCAAGTCTCTGGATAGTTATTTGGAGTGTTATTTTAAACCCCCTGTATGAATGAATAGGGACAAAGCCTTCAGTTTATATTCAATAATCATTACATACTTCATTTTTATTATTCATATGCAAGGTTGGAAATTTTTTTTCCCCTGCTCAGTCCAGAGTGTTGACCAGCTTACCCACCAGAGCACTGAACAAATATTCTATTTATTCACCTTCTGGATACAGTAAGCCAACTTTTATTTGACACAAGAAATACCGGAATGCCTGTATCTAATAACATCCATCATGTATTGGTGAAAAATCATCCTTTTTCCTTTCATGCCACATCCTTTAACTAGCTGTCAGTTTTAAAACCAATATCTCTGAATGCTCTCATCACACTCACAAACGATGAGCTTGCATCATAATTATTAAATATATATATAGTTAGGCATAAAATGATTTTGTTAATCACTTAAACTTTGTAAAAGATACCATGAACATGTTATATATGAGCTTATAAATCAAGAATAAAAATCTACATCTGCATTCATAAATGACATACTAAGGCGGATTAATTTAAGTAGTATTTTAATTAAGTACTTACTAATACCTTTCTAACGCTTAACAGTCTGTCATGATTTTAAATTGTTACTGTTTCTTCTTATTCTGTACCGTAAACCACTTTGTGACTTTTATTGTTGAAAGACACTGTAAAATAAACCTTACTTAATATATTCAACATATTACTTAAGATTTGCAAACATCTGGATAAAGAGCTTCATTTTACCCCGATAGCCTTCGCAATTCACCACACACCAGAAGGACATTCAGTGAAAAATGGAACATATTTTTAATGTGCAGCATGTTTTCCTGATAATATTTACACAAAACTGATTAGAAGGGAAAGTCAAGGTTGTTGACTGCATGTTTCCATTTCTCCCACCACACAACAATTTGGGAGAAAACTCTAATTTAATATATAATGCTGTTTTGAAGTGGACATTGTATTAAAACATGCAGTATTAATATAAAAGCACTATAAAAGAAATATATTCAATAGTAAACTAGAAGTTTTTCCTACCTTTTTTTTGCAATCACTGGAGATGGCATCACTCCTTTCAAGAATATCTGTAAATACACAAAATGATAGTCATGTGTCTTTCAGCCAAAACCTTTTATATGCATGGCGACCTCAAACTACAAACAGCTGACAAATAAAAACATTTTAAAGACCCCGAATGATTAAAGAGAGACACGACAAATGAAGCAGTCGACACTGAATTGTGCTCTGTGAAACGTATAAAAATACTGAGTAGGCTCAAATAATTCTAATTTTATATGAAGATAGAAAGAGTGGAAAAAAAGCTAATTGAGTTTGTATGAGAGTTTATTGTTAAGGAACAGATGGCAACAACTAAGTGACTTCTACATTTAGATCTACAGGAAATACACCAGTATATACGACTTTAGCATTAGCATTTTTTCTATTATTAACCATGAGTCAGTGCCTGATCGAGTCTACTATTACTGATCAAGGACATATGTGGTAGGGATCACAAGACCAACCTACCCTACATCCTGATCCAGAGTTACCCTAAACTTCACCTTCAGTTTATCCAATATAGGCTTGATTCCATTCCATTAAAAATCTCATCATCCACTAACTGGGTTAAGTGGCCTGAGGTTTTCAAACCCCTCACTACAAAGATGAATGCACAAAGATGAATTCAGTGGTGTAATAAGTGTAGATATGGTGGTATTATCTTTCATTCTCAACATGTTTTCAAATGCATGTGTGGCGTACACACAAAGTACATATCTGAATGAAAAGCTATGGGGGGCTTTTTGCTGGCATGGCTTTTGTCCTCTTATCCTCCTATAATGACAAAAGTGCCACTCCAAATGGATGCAAAGCATTCCTGAGTGGCACCCTTTCTCTCTATTGTCTCCCAAGAAGTCGTCATCCATATTGGAAGAGGAGTTACAGACAGACCCATGGCTTTCACAGTTACAAGATCTCTACCCGGCAGGAGACCTGCTGAAAACTGAGGCAATCAGTTTCTCACCATTTTAATGTTAATACCATGTCGTTAAATGCAAACAGTCCCCTGTAGAGGCTTTTTATTCTCTCCATTCCTTATCACCACTTTAGCTTGGAAGGTGTTAACCTTGATTTTGTCACCTGTCTAGACTCTTTCACACCTTGTCTTTTATCACTATTGTCTTAGTCTCTAAATACTGGTACCCCCATGGTCATTCACCAGGCTTTTGTGTCTATTCTTCTCCTTATGTAAATAGAGAAACCTCCACTTGTATCTGTTACCCCTTCTGTTCCGTTCCCTTTCCCTGGAGTTTCCTGCATAAAAGTCTTTAAGAAAAACAAAACAGTCTCCCCCTTTCTCTAATCAAGATTTCTCCTCTGAATCTCAGACTAACGTTAAACTTTTCCATTACAAAGATGCAATGAATAATGTCCATTTGTTGTTTAAGGCTTGGTGATTCAGATTTATACCATTGCTTTGATTTATACCTTTGCTAGATCCTCTTTAAAAGAAAATACAAGAAATCTTGTGTCTCAATATTTTACTTTATCTTTGACCATTTGGCTGAAATTCGCAGTTGCCCACATAGTTAAGCCAGAGAGGTCCAGTATATAGCATATATATAAAGACATTATTTCAGTTTGTCATTTCATTTATTTAGTTGATATACGTTTTTAATAGAATTCTAAAGCATTTGTGTTTTCTTGTTTTTATGAAAGGTCATCTAATACATTTGGTAAGCACTGCAAACTGTGTGTCTGAGATCACTTGGGGAATAGAATGGAAAAGATAGAGTAATGCCGATAGTATGTTCATTTTGATTCATCAATCTGAGTCCCAATTAAATGCTAACCGGAGTAGGAAGTTCCTCATTCGGTCCTGATCACCATTTTACTTTGGAATGTGTGAACCTTGATCTTGTTACTTGTCTAGAGCCTTTGTCTGAGTCTCTAGATACTGGCACCCCATGGAGCGGACTGCCTGACAATCTTCAACACCTTTTGTCTCACCTTTTGTTCTTGATATGTAAATGTTGCCCTCCAGTGGTTTTTATTACACCACCCTTGCTTGGAAATTGTGCTTATAAAGAGCATTCTTTTAGATGGTTTTGGGTCTTTAAACCCACTGTATGTCAGTGTAGTTCATAAACACACTACCCCTGCAAATACTGAACATTCAAGTTATTATATGTAGTTTGTTGTACTTTGAGTGTACTCACTATGACAAGTGGGGCATCTTTTCCCATTGTATTCAAATCTTGTAAGGGTCATGTCAAAATCTGAGATCACCTGGACCAAAAACAAGATAAAAATCATGAAAGAAATAATATTCTATTTTCATACAGGGCTGAATATGTTTATGAGAGGAGTGAGTGATGTGGATACCTGCAGGGTTTTGGAGCCAGCCTTCTGCATGGACTGCAGGATCTCTTGTACCCGGTCACGGTCCTTCATGTGCAGCTTGGAGAACTTTTCAATCTGTGCAGGCAGAATATATGTTGATGAGACAGATGGTGAGGTGAAGTCCAGGTGCTGATTATAACATGTGTAAAGCTCAGAGTTTGGCTAAATTTAATTGACAGTAGTGCGATAAACACCAGTCCAGCAGGATAGGTGCTAAAATCAGGTTTTTAATCCCCTGACTGGTGAGTATCAAACACGGACAATGCTGCAGGATTAATGCTGACTCTGCAGTTTTCATATGAACAAAAGCATTCATAGGAGAAAGCAGTAGCATGTTAACACTGAATTCCTTAGCCATAGACTTTCTCTGGCTTTAGCTAGCTGGAAAAAAAAAAACTAACCAGTATAGAAGTATGCTTGAAGGATTTGTGAAAAAAAATACATTTTTTAAGCTGTATTTTCAATTAATTAACTCTTTTTAAAATGTATTTTATTTTAAACAAAGCGAGGTATAGACAATTGAAATAACATATCAAATACTAAATAAAAAGATAAGTCGAAAATACATGAGGCAGGCAAGAGTCCTTGTTTTTGAAATGAAATGTGTGTGTTCATAACTTCCTGTGCACCTGCTTAAGTCCCATGCTGTATTATTAGGAGGAGGAGCCAAGGGTAAAATGAGAATTAACAATAAATGAATGAAAAACAAATGAAATAAAAAAAAAAAGATAATTACGAAAACAAAACAAACAAACATAACGAAACGAAAGTCTTACACTCCTTGCCACTTGCCACATCACCAGTGGGGGGTTAGAATGGGTACTCATATTGGTGGTGGTGGGGATTGGTGTTTCACAGTTTGAAGTCATATATTTTAACTCTCATGATCATCCTGTTTGGATTTCAGTCTGATTTTATTCTCTATCCTAAGGTTAGCTGGACTGTGAGAGTCTCGACCGACGGTCACAGCGTTGAATCTCTGTATAACATTTCAATTAGCGAGAGTCTGGTATCAAATGCGGAAACTTTATTTTCTATTGATAAGTGGGCATCGCTCACCTCTTTGAAGAAAATCTCGAATGGTGTCAATTGAGGATTTTCTGTCCTTTTTGGTGAATCACTACAAGGTCTTTTCGAGTTTTGTGTTTGACTGGCAGCTTTACGTTTGGCAGGTTGACGTTTGTTCTTGTTTTTCCTCATGGTGAAAATCCGGTTAAAAAAGACGTCAATGAAGTCTTCCTATTCACCCAGTTCAGGAAATGGTGGAGATTCCAGGATTTTGAAGAGAGACTAGTCTTGTAAGTAGATCAGAAGTTTTGTTTAGGTTCTAGCTAGTGTATGCCGCCATGTTCAGTCTCCCAGAGTCTCACGAGAGTTGCGTTCACAGGTACATCCTCCTCACGAAAAATCCGTTAAGTCTGATTTTTTTTTAAGCCCCCTACTGAGCTGTTAGTATACGCTTATTATTTATTCTACACGGCAAAATGATCTGTGCTAGCAACAGCAGCTCTGTTTCGTCTTGAATTCCTTTGCTATTTTTTGTTTTTCTAACACAACATCACAGCTGTCCGCGATATCGCATTGCCTTTGACAGAAAGAGCATGCGCGTTCTAAGAGGTTACGTTCCCACGCTGCAACGTGAAAGAGGGATGCAGAAGACTCTAATGATGCCTGTTCATAATTTCATCAACGTTAAACTGTTCTCCAAATGAAGAATTTCTGTTTCATATTCAATAGAGATCAGACATGACTTCTGTAACTGTCAGTGTTTTATGCACTGCTTCTTTACAGATAAACTACACAATACATTTTTAAAATAATCACGCGTTTATTCTCAGTTTGCTATCTTCAGAATGATTTTACTGGTATAGTAATAGAGTAAGTTGGGGGATATACTTTAGCTGCTCCAAGGATAACATCAGAGTCTGAGTTAAAACTATATTCATATTCTAAAAAACTATCAGAGAGGTGATGTTAATAGATAAGTGTGAACTGGAGATTTATATTCCTCTCATTACAGATGGCATAGTACAGTATTAAAAACTGTTATTGTAAAAGATAAAATTAAAATGGAAAAAGTACAAGCTCTGAAAAGAGGGCAGAAAGACAAAGAGTGCCTTAAAGAACATTTCTGCCAGCTATTTTTGTACAAATGTAACTGAACCTCATGTCAAGTAATAAAGAGATAACATGAATTCAAGGAAATATGAACTTATCTCAGTTATATTAATCATCCTCCCATTCTCAACTAGAGCATCATGCTCTAAATAATTCATAAATTACATGCCTGTTTGCTTGTTGCTGTTTTGCCTTTTTCATCTCTTTCATCTCTACATCAGTCATATGAAGTAAGCGCTGTTGATGAATACACTATTAAACTGAAATCAGTTTGTTGTGGGTAAATCCTGTGGTGACGTGAAATAGTCAGTAAATATAAGGAGTAGAAAGTACAAAGGTATTAGAAGAAAAAAAAACTGTAAATGTATTCCATGTCCAGCAGAATTGTAATACTGCATTACTGTTAACAGCATCACATTCTGCTAAAATCAATTGGTTTCTGTTTTGTGAATAAATTTATTAAAACATCCTAAATAGAATAAAATGGGAATACACACTACACAAAACACCGACAGTTGCAGAGGTGTTGTCTGATGTATTGAACATGAAACAGGAATTCTTCTAGAACGTGATTTAGTCCAGATGCTGGTGTCACAGGTTAATCTGGTTGGACTGTCACACAGCACGAGCGGAATCACATCCCCTCCATCTGAGTGCAGATAATATAAAGTATATGCTTTAGTTGTAGTGCCGACCATCCTGAAATCAAATTATAGTTTGTGGGGAGAATAATGATGACAATAACGTTTTCCAAACAGTATATGAACAGGCATCGGCGCGGCCACCAGCTAAGCTAGCACCCTTTTTTTATTATCCAAAATAAATTAAAACAGACTGTTAGGTCGTGTTAAAAAATCAAAAGGCAAATAAATGCATTTGTAAAGACGAAATATTTATAGATTTATTTCCCGGTTGGTCGTTAGTAGCTCCTAAAGAAGTGTACGACACATCTGTTTGACTGTCACCAGCGAATCTGAGACACCACTTAATCTGAAACACCAGTGTTGTCGTAACTGTCGAGATTTTTTGGTGACTATTTTACGTGGTAAATAGTACGCGTTAATGTTAAATAGGAGACTGAAATATGAACTTCACTACGTGTTGTTAAAATGGTTATAATATTGCGGATTAAATGGCACAGTGACAGGCTTTCAGGGTGTAACTTCTTTTTGAAACCAAGCAAAAAAATTACCAGTAATTTAACATTGTGTTAGAATATTCATGCTACATGATTGAACTGTTTTCCTTGCATAAATGATATGTGATTTCCCCTCTTAAGATGCCAAAAGAAAAACCAATACTGCAATGTTTCCTACCTTTTGTTAAAAAGTGCATACCTCTCTGTCAACTAAAATAACATAAACTTTTGGACTGTACACGTTCCAATAATGCAATGCAAGCAAATGTCTTACAAAACAACTTTAATTTCAAGAGATGACATTAGCATTTCATACATCCAAGGACACAAAGTCTTGACTATCACATGCAAAGCAAATTACATAGCTTATTTCAGTTAATATTTGCAGTGCCATTTATGTTAGGTCATAAAGTGGAAATGAATATCATTTCTTAGCTCCGTAACCCTATACTGCTATAATTAGTGCTGCTTGAGTGGGTATTTCTGAATGTCAGTCACAACACATTCATAAAACAATCCCTTTTGTTTTAAAGTTTTATTCCTTTTTTGTCTCATTTCTACGTCTCTTTGGCGGGTAAAAGGAGTCTTCCGACAGACAGAACTCCAATATACACCAAACTTTTACAAGACATTTAATGTTGGAAACTAATCCACCAGCAATGATAACATTGCTGTTTCCAAGAAGATTAAATCTCACTGACTGCAAGACAGCTAAAACAAAGCCTTTGCAATATACAATCAGCTCGTCTGATATGAAATAAACAAAACAAGTCAAAGTGCAATGGCAACTTTTTAAAGACTCTCGAAGTTAAAAAGTGGCGTTCCACAGAAGCTTTTCCCATTCTTTGCAGAGTGATAACCAAGCCGTACACATACTCCCACACTCGTACATAAAGATTAAATACGTCTTTATTGAATGAATGGGAATGCACTGGGCAATAGATAACCAAACTGCAAAAAAAAAAAGGAACGATTAAGCTGCTGCTGCTGATTGGTCCTTAATGCAGTTGCAGAGCAGGTTGTTTCAATGTTAGCTTACTCAAAGGAATGATTTCATTGCATCTTATCACATATTTTGGGATATTACGGTCCTCTCATCTTTTCACCTCATCATAAACTTGGAGAAACATTACTATTGTTACATGAGCAAGAAAAGTGACACAAATATACAACTGTCTACAACTAGTCTACAGGATTTTATGATTAACAACCTCCTCGTGTTAATTCATATTTAGTTGTTGTGCCTGTACAGTAACAAGCAAAGCCGTAGTAACAGAGCAGTTAAGATATAAGTTGGGGTTTGGACCGATTGTCACAGTGTTACAATGGAATGAGAGTTCATTAAGAATGCAGGAATGCAATTACTAATGCCACGTTGTCTTCCAGTACAATAAAGGAATGTAAAATATCCATAGAAATGTATACATATACAGCTTTTATACTATTTACGTATAAAGAGATAAACAGCCTCTTTAACAACATAAATGGCTAACAGATATTTAGTTGTTGGCTGCACTATAACACTCTTATTCACATATTTATAATCACATCCCTCCTCACAGACCACCAGCAGGACAGCACACACCTGCCCACATATTTCATGGCTTTCCACAAATGAGCCAATAACACAAACACAGCATGAAAGCTGATGACACACAGTTCAGATTAATGAAATCCAGGACGAGAGCAACAGGACCTGCTTTAGTGAATGACTCAGGGTGGAGGACAATGGTAGCTGCATTGAAATAGGGGTTTGCAGGAAATCTTCGGACAAAGTCACAGTGGACAGTTCAACACTCTATCTGCGACTGGAGCTGCCGGCGCAGGGTGAGGGTGCGCCGGTGAAGCTGCTGCATCTGCTGCATGCGATCTCGCTGGCGGGCCAGATTCTGGGGCATGGGGTACCGCTGGCAGCCATACAGGAAGCGGTACGGGATGCGGACGTGGCAGGCAGTAGCTCGACAACGAGGCTGAGGCATGGGTGGCAGCAGCATCCATCGCTTCCTCTCGGCGCAGTAACGGTAGGCCTCCTTGCGGTACTGCTTGTCTACATCGTCGCTGTTCTTCCAGCCCCCGATGATGAAAACATCCTCATCAAAGTGGCAGATTGCAGCACCCTCAATGCTGGTTACCTCTGGTGGAAGGCTTTCTAGGATCTCATCAGAGATGCGCACACTAATCTTCTGCCTGGCAACCTCATCCCGAACTGTGTAGCTTTTAGGACAGCAGGAGGCTGTGTGGTAGAAGTTAGTGGATGCCACAGCCATCTGGAAGATACAGTAGTTGTCAATAAGAGGCAGGGAGTCAACATCCTGCCACTGGCGACTCTCTGTGTCATAACGAGTGGTCACAGTCTTCAATCCGTCCTCATTATCCGTATCGACGGGTGTGCGTGCCGTGACATACACATAGCGGTCCTCCACACTCACTGCCTTCACGTCTCGCAGGATTTTGGGAGCAGATTCCAGATTGTGCCACTTGTCCTGGTCTGGCTCATACACACTGACATCCTTGAAACCCGGGCTGAAGTTGCCATGGCCACCAATGCTGTATAAGATATCCTTAATGCAAGTCAGGCCAAAAGAGTGCTTGCGTGTGGTCAAGTTGCTCACCTGCTCCCAGGTGTTACGATTAGGGTTGTAACGTTCCACGGTCTTAGCGAAGCCTGGCTCCATAGAACCAGCTACATAGACGTGGGACTCTGTGGCAGCGATGGCGTGGCCATCCAGATGGTTATGGATGTGAGGCAGATTGACCCAACGGTCCTCATAAATAAAGTAGCCCACACATTCGCTAAGGTAGTCGCCTCCCTCTGAAACTCCACCTACTACCATGATAACGTCCATATTTTGGCCAAAGCGAGGCTGAAAGGAGGCCATGTGCGAAGACCAGAACTCCATATCAGCAGACTTGAGGTTTTCAAATCTAATAGCATGGCCCTCTACTGCCTCCGACACCAGCCGCAGGCAGGCCTCGTTGGATGCCACCAGTCGTTCATTTTTCACCACCCTGGTCAGGTAGGTGGGCTTGATCTGGGGCAGCCTCAGGAGACGAAACAGCTCTTCAAAATAGCGGCTTCTCTCCTCTGGGTTCTTCTGCACCCACTTTACCACAGCCTCAAAAAGCACTTCCTCAGAATCCACTGTTATCTCTGCATCTGATAGCCAGTCACGCACCAGGTGAAAGGGGAGCGTGTAGAACTCCTCATCCTGGATAACCTTGTGGAAGTTGCGGCGGATCATGTCTGCAGCCCGCAGAGCCAGCTGGTCCAGGGTGTACATGTGAGCCAAGCTGTGGACGGCCACACAGTTGGTCAGACTCAGCTTCTTCTTAAGGAACTCTCCACAGAAATCTTTCAGCTGCAGCAGCAGGAACCTGACAAAGTAAACAAAGGAAATACAGTAAAGATTAGACAATGAAATTTCCTGCCAACTACATAACAGCATTCTGTTTACTCTTCTTTCTGCAAGCAGTGCGCAAAAACAATACTTCTACGGAAGGCCCAATGCATAGCATGCAGTTAATTCATTCTGAAAGAAAAAAGAAAAGATGCGATATTAAACTGATCATACCTATCAGCCAGCTCCAGAACTTCATGCACATTGCAGGTACTGACGCGTATTTCTCCCGTATACATATATTGGATAACACTCTCCACCGTCTCGGGGTCCGGCCCCAGCTCTGAGCTCCACTCCTTCATCTCCACCCGTCCGGACAAGGACTCGGAAAACTGTCCCCCCAGCAGCGGGGTGAAGTAGTCGGTGGCCGCAGCCAGGACAGACCTGTGGGCTGAAAACTCACAGCTCTGGACGCTGCCCGTGGCCGCCCCGCTGCTGAAGGCCAGCGTCACGTCGCAGAACAAGCCCTGCTTTCTCTGTTCGTTCTGCCGCCGCGAAAGCTCCGAGCAGTGGGAAGACGAGGTGAATTCCTCGGCCTCTTCTGCGTCTCCGTCTCCAGCAAGCGCACTGGGCGTGCTGGTGCCGCTGCTACCGCTGCTCCTGGTGGAGTCCTCCGGGTTGGGTGCCGCCGCTGCCATTCTACTGCCAGCGCTGGAGGTGAGCAGTGGTGGGAAATGAAGTAAACTGGCTAAGGAACGGAGGAGACATATAAGCGGAGAACAATGAAGTGCGTTTCGTATTCGTTGCGTCACTTCCGGGGCGTAAAGGGGACGGTTTACTCTAAAAAGGCCACTTCAAACACCCCCTTTTCAACTTTAAGATTAATTTTAGAAGAAAAGACCTTAGTTTAAAATAAAAAAGAGGTTATTTTTAATGTTAGTTTTAGGGTTCTGTCGTGTTCAGCACATGATAGCATTTAACACACAAGACACGAATGGATACATTTTCAATTATTTAATACAATAGGCAAAACATGTGTGGCCTTTTTTTAACATGTACTGTCATACATTAAGTTTAAAGTGTTATTTTTTGTAAATAAACAAGAGTCACTGACATGCGCACTGAGTAAAAGGCGTGCCAGCGGCCATTCCCACCTGTCTACACATGGAAAGGAAAACATAATTAACGTGGTTTCAGTCTGCAGGCTCAGAGCAAGCACGTCGTAAATACACCAAATATCTCTGTAATCACTTTAACATTGTGCGTTTGCACTGGATATGAAAGCCGTTCAATGCATTTGTCTGAAACAAAAACGTCCCCGTCTAATAATATGTCTTTGATTTGAGAATTACATCTAAAGGCGAAACAATTAACTCTCAACAGCAGCGCAAAGCAAGTAAAATCGCAGTGATTATACAGGGCAGTAAAATACCTAATTCCCTCAAATGCACAGTGACGCTACCTTGTTGTATACCTATATCAGGTCATGCTGTAACTGCGTTTGCCTCACAATACGTCGAGACGTTCATAACCCTGTCTACACGTGGGAACCTCAAATTTACCTCAAAACAGCTGGAGTGATTTTTAAGAAGTAAATGCTATCCCGGATTGTAGATTTTTCTTTTTGTATATTTTACTTCATAACTGGGAGAATTCAGCCGTTGTCCAGTCAGTGGCTTCGTAAATTACACGTTTACCTTTGAGGGAAAAGTCTATGTAATGTCACCCAGAACACATTAGTCTCAACAGCTTAAAAACAGAAGGATACTGGACTTCTTTACGTTTAGATGTTAAGGTTTTCACAGAGGTAAAGAAATCCGGTTCCTTTCTTTTTAGCTCTTAAGACTAAACAAGAAAACGATCCCAACGGTTCGTATTCCTGGAGGAGACACTAATCCCGTGGGGTTCTGGCGCCCCCTTGTGAATAAAGACAAACACATGCATTGATACATTTTAATGATTACATTTTAATGTACTTAATTATACCGTTATCAACATACAACAAATCAGTACACAGGAACACTTAGCCCACACTCAAAGATAAAAAACAAAAAACATGAAGACACTGAAAACACGTTTCTGGTTTCCCACAGATTTGATACACTTTTTAACCACAACTGCATAACGATAACACTGGTGATGCCTGCCACATATAGATACCCTTTTGGACCTTTTTTTTTTTTTTCTAAAGAAGTTCAGTCATTCTGGAAAGATTTTTCACATCAGGCATGAAACAACCTTTAAAACTGCACTCAGAAGAATTAAAAATCAGAATGAATAAAAACCATACCTCACTAATTGTACAAAAATAATACATTTTATTTAACCCCAATTGTGCTGGCACAAAGATATTTTTATTAATAATTTAGCTTTTTGTTACTCACTGTGTCTCATTTATCATATGCAATGGTACCCTCTTAAATAACCAGGTAAGAGGAGAAACAAAACAAAACAAAAAACCCCACTAATTACATATTTGTTGTTCTTATGACTAATAACATTATCTGACCATTTTAATGCTTTCAAAAAATACTCCCTCATGTTGTACCAGCTGGGAGAGAACATTTCCTGTGCACTGCAAATGGCAGCACCTGCTAGGAATGACTCATAAAAATGGTCCCATCACCCACAGTAAGCAGACTACAAGTATCACTCATTACTACTGTGTCAAAGGCAGTACAGAAAATACAAATTATAACATTCTTGTATCATTTGGTTAGTTCATTATTAATTCATATGTACACAAATAAAGATCTGATGTACAGTATGTTGTGATATTATATAGGAATTATTGCACTACATGTTCACCTCTTGTAGTAAATGGCACAGTGAAGAGAGCAGCACAGAAACATGAAACACTGTCGCACAGACACACATGCTACTTTAATATAATGATGTAGTATTTGGGGGTAAACAACAGTACTTCTCTAGTCATCAGTAACTTTCTGTTTACTTCCTCGACTGTATACCTCGTCCGATTGCTCTCCAAAACACATTTTAAGACTGAAGGTTCACAGTTTAGCAGGTTATATATTAATCATGTGAGCAGCGCTGACAGGTTTCCAGAACTAAATTCTTTCCACCACTTGGCATTTACAGCTATATTAATCGTAACATCTTCCCTATGTTATGACACTGATTTGAGATGATGTCACAGTATGCACAGGGGGTACTGATGGCAGGGTGAGGGACCAAAAAGCTGCTGCTATACGGTTTAGTCCCTCTGTTTACATAGACATGTGCTCTGGGAGTACATAGGAGATGTCATCCCAAGGGTGGCGATACAGACCCTGTTTCAGCCTCTTCTGATCCAGGTAGTGTCCTTAAGGAGATATATAAAAGAAAGATTGGTTATCATTACAAAGTAGAAGTGTTTGCTGTCTTGCAGACATTACTATACACGGAGACAACTCACCAATGAATCCCATACTGCGACCCAAGACAAAGATGCCATTCAGAGCACCAATTTCCACAAACTCATCTGCTTCATCCCTGTCAATGTGTGATAGACAGGGAAAAAGGTTTTTTAATAATATATGTATGCTTATGTCACATAATCCCAACAGCCTTACAGCCTTATTAAAAAGCTGTAAGGCTTTTTAATAAAAGTTGTGGAAGAAAAACAATGCCATCCATTAATTCTAGTTAAAATGCTGTTCTTAAGAGAAACCTGGTTTAAATTTTAAAGAGAAACTGGCTCACCGTGTAAATCCACCACAAGTCCTGAGCAAGTCCACAAAAGCCACACCAATGAAGCCATCCACATTCAGGATCAAGTTGGGTTTCTAGGTAACACGAGCACAGCATAAAATCATTACAAGTGGACTTTTCATACCCTTCATTATTTTCCCTCTCTCTCTATATATATATATATACACTATTGCAATGATAAATTCTCATATTAAACATGGCCAGTGTTTCAAATAATGACATTAGCATATGTCAATATAATCTGTGTTAGCCAAACACTGAGACGGCTCTAAACATTCAGCTTCAGTTTTTTCTGCTCTTTGCTGGATACAGACATGAAAAAACAGGTGATATCCCTAATTTCATTGTTTATGGAGACAGCCAATTAGACGAAGTTCCACTTAAAGTGATTATGACGTTAAAAGTGAAGAGCTAAAATTACTTGTTTCAGAGAGACGATGAACTGGCAGCACCAAGGCCCTGGATGATAAAGATTATTTTGAACTGTGAATCATGCAAAGCTACTTTGGTGGAGTCCAACATTTTGGATTTTGAAATAATTAGAGTAAGTCCCCTATAGTGTAAGAAATGAGTTGCTTTCTAAAAGCTATTTCAAACTTACCTTAGAGGTGGTGATTTTCTCTACTTCCAGAGCATAGTCCAGCAGCTGTGTGGAAGGAAAATGCTGCTTCACAAAGTCCTTTAAGATCTGGACTCTCATGTCTGGATTGTTAATCTGAAAAAGCACAGATAATTCAATTTCAACATCTCTTCTCCTCAGTCAAAATTGTTGTCTTCCTCCATCAGTATTAGCCCATCATATAAGATCATATAAGAATTATTAGATATGGTGCACACCTATATTTCTTGTATTTTTAAATACTTAGTTTTTCTAAAGTAGCTAAATTGCCAGAATAACATGATGCTGTATCAGATGCTCACACGTTAAGTAGCCATGGTACTCACCGACTTGACTCGGTGTCCAATGCCCATGATCAGCTTGCCATCTTTCTTCATCTTGTTCACAAATTCCATGGGCAACATGCCGCTATCAAATGCTTTGCTGAACTGCTTTGCTGCAGCATCCAAAGCGCCTCCAAAACGGTCACCCTAAAAAAAAATTACAAGAAGAAAGACATAGATTACATTTAGGTGAATGAGTTTTATAGCTATATAAATCAAGTAAATAGATCAAAGACAGGTGTGGGTGTCTTACAATGGTGAGAAGGCCAGAGGTGAGGCTGGAGATGAGGTCTTTGCCAGCTCGGGCACAGACAATAGTGTTGTGTGCACCAGAAACAGCAGGGCCGTGATCCGCAGTCACCATTAGACACATTTCGATGAACTGGCAGGCATACCTCGGCAACCTGCACACAAAGATTATGAAACATCATAAAAAGGTTGCATAGTTCAAAGATTTCTCCGGAGCTATTTATGGCTGGGTTAAGAGCCTGACCTCCTCTGGAACCAAAGCAGCCCCAGAGTGCCTCCGAGACCGATTTCTGACTTGAAGACCTCAGTGATGGGCATGCCAGCATAAATGAGCTCCTGACCTCTCTCGTCACAGATACTGGTCATGAAAGAAGCTGGCTTACGGATCAGACCGAGCTCCTGAAAGGCAAAAATAATGAGAAAAATGAAAAACAACTGCCATCTCTCCCTTTAAAATCTCTGCTCTTAAAAAGTTATTCTTTCTGGCATACTCACTCTTGCCCACGAGTAATCCATTGGTACAGTGGGAGGAGGCAACTCTTCAGCTGGCTGAATAACTCCCTTCGCAACAAGGTCATCATATACGGATCTGCAAAATTAAAAATAACACAAAAACATTAAATTTAGATCAAGAATTGCTGCATAAGAATATTAAAAAACCCCCTCATGAACATGCACTGACTTGATGATCTCCCCAAGCTCATCAAAGCTTTTAGGGACAAATGCACCAGCTTCCTTCAGAGCTTTGTTCTTAGCTACTGCTGTCTCAGAGGCCTGGTTGGCACAAGCTCCTGCGTGGCCAAACTGAACCTGAACACATTGTGTAACACATCGAAGAACACAATTAAAGCAGCAATTAATTTCTGGAATGTCTCATTACTCATCTGCTTAATATGCATCAGACCCTAAATCTGCCCTCTTACCTCTGAGGAGAACATAGTGGCACAGGTGCCAATACACCAGCACACAACTGGCTTTGTGATTCTGCCCTGTTTGATAGCTTGGCAGATCCTGTATTCCTCTGTGCCACCAATCTGTTACAAGGGCACAGACAGTCAGAATTTAGCAGCCAGCAACAGTTTAAAACTCCGAGCATCAGTGTGTGATGGTTTACTCCTCACCTCTCCCAGTACGACAATCATCTTTACTCCAGGAGTGTCTTGGTAGCGCAGCACATGGTCAGTAAACACAGAGGCTGGGTATCTGAAGAAGAATTATGAATTATGTCCCAGCTCAAACCACATTTAAATTCAGAGCCAAAAAGCACATACGTACCTATCCCCACCAATGGCCACGCCTTCAAATACACCATCAGTGGTGCGGGAGATTATATTGTTAAGTTCATTGGACATGCCGCCTGATCGGGACACATAGGCCACGCTTCCTGGGCGATACAGCTTGGAGGCGAGGATGTTATCCAGCATGCCTCCCGTGTTCCCGATCTTGAAACAGCCTGGCTTGATTCCTCCAACCTGGACAAAACAAAACAAAAGGTGGTTTACTTAAATTAAACAACAACAAAACAGAAAGATCTGGTAAAATCTCATAAGAGGTGAAGAAAAACTAACAGTTGCTGGTCCAATGATTGTGACACCCTTCTCATCTGCTGTCTTGATAAGCTTCCTCGTGTGGGCTTCAGGGATTCCCTCAGCAATGATGGCAATGGTGCGAATCTGAAGACAAACAAAGAGAAATGCTTAACCGTGAAGCCCTTTTTAAAGTTTTTATAGGCCACAGATGCTGCAGCTGGGTACCTGTGGGTACTGCATGGTCTCTATGGTGCTATCAAAGGCTGAGCGCAAAGAGGCAAAGTTGATGAGCACATCTACATCTGGATGCTTCTTCATGGCATCGCTCATGTTCTTATACACAGGGAGGAGGATCTCTTTATGTCCCCAGTAGAACTTCTGTTTGTGGTCTCCACTGGAAGGCAGCCAACAAGAAACACATATAAGAAACAGTAAAAACAGTACAGTAGTCTCAGAGGTTCTTACAGTTATCTTACAGTAAACGGGCATTACACTGAGAGCAGACACAAACTAAAGAGGACAGGCGCAGCATACTTACGTGAATGGGTAGACCATAGCTGCGACAGATGGCTCATCTCTGGAGCAGACATAGTCAAAGTCCAGCATGCCCTGTACTGCCCGAGTCTGCATGCCCCACACTATTGACTTTGTGTGTTTAGTAAAGAGGGTAGTTGCCTTTCCTACAGAGAAAGAAAAACTCTTAGATACTGGTGGCACTGTTAACACTGTTTAAATAAAATTGGACATAAAAAAAAAAAGAAAATCGATATGTGAGTCCTTGTATTAAAACACTGTCACCTCCATTTTCTCCCAGAGTTTGGAAAATATGAAAATGAAATTTGAAAGTGGAAACATGGAAATAGTTCAATATGGAAATAGTTTTTGCAGACACCTATTGCTGACCACAGAGGGCGCTATAACACCTATAGTCAACTGTGCATACATAAAACGCCTTTACCTACTATCCAGTGATGGATGCAAGAATGACAAACAGAAAGGTTTTGGCATTTATTGTGTAGTCTCGTGGTCGGTGTGTTTCTCACCAACGGGGGCTCCAGTTTTAGGCTTCTTTGCCGGTGAACTCTCAACTTTGCCTTTGTTTTCAGAGAAAGAAGCAGTCCTGCTGGATGCTGGTGTCTAGAAAATATAAAAAAAGAAGAAAAAAGGACCTTTTTTTACCCTTGCATGTCCCAAAAAAAGGTTTCTCAGTAAGGACAGCCTAGCTGAGAAATTATCTGCTTCAGCTGTGATAAACGGTAAAGCCGCTGGATGAGTTGAGATCACGTGCACTTGATGTGCATGTGTCCTGGAAATCCATTAAAAATTGTTTTTATTGATGACCCCAGTTTCCCAGTACTTCATATTTATTCACACCAATTCCCAGTAGGACAATTCATATTTCATTTCACTTTGTTCTTCTGTTGTAGTGCACATCTGAAGCAAAGACAAACACACATGCACACACACACGCACTTCCTTTGCTGAAATCTTGCACTGCACATTTTTAATGGATGCCTCGAGCAGCGGGCTACAACCTTGCACATCCGACTGCAGACTCACAACTAGAGCAGCCCACAGATCCCTGCACTGCTCTTTATATAAGAGCAGTGGAGGGAACTGTTTAATCTGGTTCACTATGAGGACAAGATAATAGTGACTGAAACAGAGGCTGTGGCATGTAACCTACATTTGAGGAAATTGACTGATGTAAATACACTTCACAGTGATATGCAAGAATATCTTGATGGTTTATCGGGCCAGTGCGTGTCATACCGATGTGCTGCTGTTGGAGTTGAGGAGGAAGTTGGCAGTGTGGGCAGCAATAGGAGGCAAGTTGGCAATTGGCCTGTGGCCCAGCGCCATGCCAACAATGGCAGTCATGTGGGTTTCTGTGCCAAAGACATGAATTGGGATGCCAGTGGTCTTTCCTGTGGAGAAAGGTCCAGAGTCGAATTAACTGTGGTTTGTAACAGCTGGCAGGTGCTTAGTCTCAAGACTACATTGATAGATTACAATATGAAGCCTAAATTTACAACATATCAGGAAAAACATACCAACTTCTCCCATCACTCTTAGACCTTCCTGGTAGTTGGGGCCTCCACGTCGCACAAAAATAGTGACTTCATGCTCCTTCAGTGGCTCCTGATAATCTCTGATAGCCCGAACAATTCCCTTTGTCCAAAAGGACAGAGATGCTCAATTAACACATGATATTAAATAAGAAATATTGATATATTATTAACACCATGTATACAAAATGCACACTGTACCTTAAATGTTGCTGCTACATTTGTGAAGTTGGCTATGCTTCCTCCGATTATCAAAACCTTCCCTGGAACACATTAATATGGAAATAATTTCATATAGAAATAATATTGTTAATAATAAAAAAGCAAGAAAGAAAGCAAGAAAGTTTACACAATTCCCACCTTCAGAGTGCTTTTCTCTTGTCATCAAAGATAAGATGGTCTTGGCATAATCATAGGTCTGCTGTTCACTCGGTGCTCCAGAATACTCTCCATAATTGGCCAGCTCGTTAACCCCACCAAGATCACAGATTGTGTCACTGAGGGTGTTTCATATTAGTAAAGAGATAGAATAGAGAGAGAAGAAACAGATCAACAAAAGCAACCACTGCTCTGTTTTTCTTATATGGGGCATTTTCAGCTGCAACAATAAACACAACTTCAGGAAAAACAGACCTCCAGAACACATCGCCTTTATTCATTTAATACTGCACTGTAAACAGATACAACAACTTAACAGTGCACAGGGGAAATAATTAGTCACGCCTGATGGGTCTGCAAGTCCCGCTCTACACCCCCGACAGACGGCAGAGCGAGTGAGGCACTGCTCTTTCTTCCAGACTCTCAGTAAAACAGCAACATCTAGGAATCCAATTTAGCTGGCAGCTGAATGGGCAGAGTCTAAACTGCTGCACTATCAGTATCCCTACTGCATCTCTGGCATTCTCCCCTAATGCTAAACCCAATTATGCACAGAGGAATGAATTTAATGGTGATCAATACTAGAGATTGTTTAGACTAAACATTTAGTTGAATTACTTGAGAGCCATGGATTCTAGCGCGTATGTTAGCACTATGACTAAGTACCTGTACACCACTGAGGCACCGCCGCCTGCCACCATGGTCCAGATTCTGCCTCGAGGATTAAGGAGAGTGAGTTTCAGGCTGGCTCCACTCTTAGCATCAAGGTCTGCAATATAGGCCTCCTACAAAAGGAAAAGGAAGATAAAGAAGTACGGGCACTGTTAAATATTGAGAGTTATTGCCTTAATCAGAGCCGGACCTTTTACAAGCATCTCACTACATAGTTGTAATTTGTCCTTTGCCTGCCCTGCAACATTAAAGGAGCCATTAATTAGAAATACTGTATAGATATTGACAGCAACAGAGGATGTGATGCACATCAGTGGTTGTTTGTGACAGTCAGGTCCACAGCTGGTGGCTGAGAGTAAAAAAAGCACCCAATCAAAGGCACCTGCTGTCCCTCATCCCCACTTCGACTTGCAGCAGCCCAATTAGACCGGGCCGTCTGCTACACAGACAGACAGTCTGTCTCAAACCAGCTCCCACATGTTTCAGCCAAAAACAAACAAAAAACAACCATCCTGTAAATAAATTAAAAAGAAAAACCCCCCAGCCTTTTTCCATTCACAAGCTTGCTACATTAAATATTAAGTTCTGTCAGTGTAATTCAAAAGTACAATAATCAGTCATATTCATCTTCTAATTATTGAAACATTCTTTCATGTTATAGGTCTTTTCATTTATTATAAATATAGCTCCCACGCGGAATCCGACGCGGCCGGATTCCCGGCCGCGTCCTCAAGTCATGCGCGGCTCAGCTGGCTGGAGTGTTTACACATATCTTCAACCTTTCCCTCTCTCTGTCTGTAGTCCCAGCCTGCTTCAAAATGGCCACCATCGTCCCTGTACCCAAATCCTCCACCATCTCATCATTGAACGACTGGCGACCTGTAGCCCTGACCCCCATCGTGAGCAAATGCTTCGAGAAGCTGGTCAGGGACTTCATCTGCTCCGCACTACCCGACTCACTGGACCCTCTACAGTTCGCATACCGCCACAACAGGTCCACTGATGATGCCATAGCCCTGACACTCCATGCTGCCCTGTCACACCTGGAGAAGAGAGACACGTATGTGAGAATGCTGTTTGTAGATTACAGCTCAGCATTCAACACCATCGTTCCCTCGAAGCTGGACAGGAAACTGCAGGATCTAGGACTGAGCAGCTCCCTCTGCAGCTGGATCCTTAACTTCCTGTCTGACAGACGCCAAGTGGTCAGACTGGGCAGCACCACCTCATCCCCCATCACACTGAACACTGGTGCTCCACAGGGGTGTGTACTGAGCCCTCTCCTGTACTCACTCTACACCTACGACTGCACGGCCACTAACAACTCCAACATCATTGTGAAGTTTGCGGACGACACTACAGTGGTGGGTCTTATCACCAACGGTGATGAGACGGCCTACAGGGAGGAGGTCAGCGCCCTGACCCACTGGTGTCAAGACAACCATCTCACCCTCAACGTCGCAAAGACAAAGGAGCTGATAGTGGACTTCCGGAGGTGCAGAGGAGTACACACCCCCATCACCATCAACGGCGCCGCTGTGGAGAGAGTGAGCAGCTTCCGCTTCCTTGGTGTACATCTGGCTGAGGATCTTACGTGGTCAGTACACATAAACAAGACAGTGAAGAAGGCGCAGCAGCGCCTCTTCTTTCTCAGGAGACTGAAAAGATTCGGCATGAGCCCCCGCATCCTCAGGACCTTCTATCGCTGTGCCATTGAGAGCATCCTCACTGGATGCATCACCACCTGGTATGGCAACACCACCGCTTACAACCGCAAAGCTCTCCAGAGAGTAGTGCGGTGTGCTGAACGGATAATTGGAGGTGAGCTTCCCTCCCTCCAAGACATCTACAGGAAGCGGTGCCTGAGGAAAGCGGGGAGGATCATCAAGGACTCCAGTCACCCCAGCCATAAACTCTTCAGACTACTTCCATCAGGAAGGAGGTTCTGCAGCATCCGGTCCCGTACCAGCAGACTGAGAGACAGCTTTTTCCACCAGGCCATCAGACTGCTGAACACGTCATAGACACCTCACCCTCACTACTGGAACTTCAACATTATGCACTCCATACTGTACATTAATGCCACTGTTTTGCACATACCTACCTCTGTATATTTTATATTTTATATATCTTATTTTATTGTTTACTCTATTTCATTTGTAAAACATGTATATACACACTCACACACACACACACACACACACACACACACACACGTAGAAAAACATATTTAGTACACACATTCAGTAATGTATATACCTTTATATATGGTACATATATTTATTACTTTTTAGATTAACCATTTTTATATTTTGCTTGTTGCACGTTATTGTATTTTGCACAACTCTGTTGCTTGTGAAGCTTGCACACAAGAATTTCACTCGCATGTACTGTACCAGTGTACCTGCACATGTGATGTGACAATAAAGGTGATTTGATTTGATTTGATTTAAAGCAGAACATTTCATACATGTATGGGGTAAATTTATTTATTTTCTCCAAATCTTTATGCACCTGTTGCAGCCCAGGCAATCTTTGCTGGAGACACGTTTCCTCTCCAAAGTGAGACCTACAGTCTTTTTACGTGTGAATATGTTTGACGATACCACTGTTTCTAAATAATTATACAGGAGCTAACCTGTTTAAACCCATTAGAAAAAAAATAACATTTATTCTTCAGGTTAAAAACAGGTTTACAGGATCCATCGCAGTTAACACTATCCACTCCTTCTTACCTTTAAAGTACTGAGAAAGGCCATCACAAGAGGTCTAGGCCACTTTAATTAACTGAAACAGTGCCATTATTTTAGTTTGGTAAGGCACAGTTTATGAAATGATGAAGGTGATGGATGTTCTACTGTACCTCTGATAAAAATCTAATGAGTAATAATAAGAAACAGGCTCAAGAGGTCACAATTGGAAATCTGATGCATTTCTACCTCTGTCCCTCCAGTCCTCCCCTCACCTCGGGATAAGCCTCCCTGCCGAAGGGTGGAGGAAACTCCACATCTCCCCACTTGGCCTTGCAGATGTAATCAGCTGTTGCGTCGATCTTAGCGGCCATGTCCAGCACATAAACTCCATCTTTTGTGACCACTAAAAGGGGTCAAGGGGATGTCAAGATGTAATGTTAAAACGTATACTCCAGCATGCTAACCACAAACTAGAAATAATCTTGTAATTAAACACACACCACACTCATATAAATCAGATACAGATTTAAGTTCTTACACTCCCACATTATTGTGACATGCAGTCATTGAAGCTGTATAGCAAATGATTAGTTTGATTTAATTAAGTATGATTAATGTGCTTTAATACACATTATGACACTACACTGTATTCTAAATGATGGCGCCACATTTGGTTTATATTGTGTTGTCATTGATTTATATAAGATTCATTAATTATTTTTTTCCCTCTGTTTTCTTTTGTTACTTCTTTGTTGATGCACTCCGCCCTGTTTTGAGCAAAGGAGGAGGCTAAGGGTGAAGCTGTTTTAAATGCAGAGGCCAACCAATTGAACTTAACCATCTGCTGAGACCACATTAAGGAAATGTGGTTTCTTTTCTTTAAATTTACTTTTTTGTCCCTGTAGTTTCCAATTTGTTTTTAAAATGTTTTCCACTTCTGGTCACAGTAGATGCAGATTCTTTTGTTAAGCATTATTTTCAAGCCGAGATCTGTTCAGCTGGCATCTTTTGTGGGCTCACCTATGTCTAAAAATAGCCTGTTTTCATGATAGAGCATTTTTCTATAAAATTTGTCTTTTCAGGATATAATAAAACCCACATTTAAAAAAAACAAAAAACAAAAAAAACAAAAAAAAACAGTGCCTGTACATCCTTTAACTTACACCACATCAACAGGAAAAACTGCCAGAGGGCATGTACTGGTGCCTAATTACGTCTTTGCAAACACATGCTGCCTTCATCAAACAGAAAGTGCATGTATTATTTAATGTTTTTCCCCCCCTCGGTGTCAAAAATGTGCGTTTCATGATGATTTTTTTGTGATGCTTTCCTCTCTAATTTCCTTTTGATGTCCCCTTTCCAGTTTTATAACCTGATAACATATTAATAAGCTGGTGCAAGAATAAAGTGTAGATGCTATAACAGTAGCCTGTTCAGATATAGCTTGAGATGTTATTGTGGATTTGAGAAAATCAAAGAAAAAAAAACCCTACCCAGAGGGTTGATCTCCAGATAGGTGAAGAACAGGTCTTCATAAAGGTTGAAAAGTCCAACGATGAAACTGGCCAAGACGCTGCAGAAAAAGAGAGAGAGTGAGAAACAATAAGTTCAGTGTATAAAAGCCTGATTTTTGGATTGGTTGTAGCAGTGCCAGAATTAAATGGAGATGTCTGGATGCCGTGATGCATAATACAAGACAATCACATTAGAAACAGGGGGAAAAAAATTAAATACATGAAAAATCCACTGATATAAAATAAATTACTGGCTACAAATCTAGGGCTAGCTCAAGCTCTTAGTCACTTACGTGAGTGTAATAGCTTAAAAGACTAGCTTTGAAGAAGAAAAGTTGCCAACTAAATACACTACAGCCAATTTATTATGAAGAAAAATTCCCTAGAGTTGTCACTGACGCCTTGTTTCCCCCAGTATAAAAAAGTTTTATTATTATATTAGTGGTGACTCATGTCTTATGAATCTATTCTATGAAGCATGACTGATACAAGCCACAGAATGTTTACATAAGGAAGGACTACAAAGTATGAATATGAGTGCATGACTCTACCCTTTGCCACAGACAGTATAATTAAATGACAGACACAGGCTTCCAGGTGTAAAATCTGAAACAAATGGGGAAGTGCTTGAAGCCTCATTTAATCTAATCTGCAAGATGTTCATTTTGTAAATCATAGTCCTACTTATAATAAACGAGACAGTCAAGCAGGATATAGAAAAAGAGGGCAATTAATTATTAGCCATTCGAAAAGAGAGGAGAAAACACTGCACTGCCCTTCCCATGGACTTTGTATTGCATGTGGTGGAAGTCACAACCAACAGAGGTAAGCTGTTGAAGCAAACAGCTGTGCTTTTTGCAAAATCACAAACAGGATAAAGCAGAAAAGGAAAACTCCTTTATGCTGACATTATTTATACTTAAATATGTTTTACAGATTGCATTTTAAAGGTATAGAATTTGCATTATGATTGACTGTATGATCTATTTATGAGGTGATTTTATTATGTTTAAAAAATTCGTAACTGATTAGATTATCTTGATAGCAAAATATAATTAGGAATAGGTTGCTAAAATTATCCTTTGATAGTGAAATTTATTTGTGGTCACAAGCTTGTGAATCGATAGTGAAACAGAGTTCTAGAGCTTGATTGCATATTGTGAAGCCAGCTGTTTTTCCCTCCTGTGCTCTGTCTCCATGCTTGTGATACAGATGCATGGGTCATCTGTGTTATTTCAGTCAGATCCACCTGTGGCTAATCATAAAAGATGGCAGACGTGAGGGAGAAAACGAGACTCCAGTAACCACAGAGTGTCATAATGATGGCTGTGTCCATCTGTTATACACAGTACAGTCTATGATCTTTGCCTAGGTAGACTCTGATTCCCATGAGTCCCTTTAGTATGCATATGACACACAGCAATGAAAACTTTGCAAAAGGGCTCGTCTTTGTGAATCCATCTCTTTTTGAATATCAAAATCTCCATGACAAAAAATGTAAAACCTGCAAAACATTCTCATATAAAGCACAGTTTCTATGGTCTGTATTCAATTTCTTGAATTGAATCTAACTATTTTATCTTTAATCTGCAAAACAAATTATCCTCTGCATATTAACAATAATGCTCTAAATATACACAACAGGAGCTGCATGCAAACAATCTAATTTGCCTTCTCCATCACATGTCAAAACAGAGAAGTGAGAGGTTGCTGTAGGGGAGGCAGTGTTTTGCTCTCCTCTCCTCTCCTGTCTGTCAGTTCTGCAGGCAGCTCTGAGCCTCTGTACCCTTATCAGCCTTTTGTCAGGTCGCCGAGTGGCCCGTGGGGGGAAAAGAATGACCGAAACCCCAAGTGACTCAGCTTCTCATGTCTGCCTGTGAAGACCGGGCAGGGAAAACTAGCCAAATGCGGGTCTTGTTTTGAGTCCAGAGTGTGAAGAAAAAAAGTGTTTGTGGGGGTGAGGAGGTGAGCTTGGGCTGGCAGAGTGATTTCTGGGATGGCTTCTTCAATGTCAGCCAAGACAGTGAGACGGCCAGAATCTGCTGTCACAAGAGCAATGCTGAAGAGATGGATAAGAGGGGTTGGCGGAGGGCCAGCCACTGTATCCTTCCCATCAAAATAAATGGACGTGTTCTGAATGTGGCTGTAGCGTTTAAAAAAAAAAAAAAAAAAAAGGCTGGGAGTAGAGGCTGATCGAAGAAAGGCAAAGCCAAGGAGAGTTTGTCATTTGTCTAATGGGCAAATGGAAACCCTCTGCCCATGTACTGCTCCCCCCACATTTACTGGCGATATGAAAGTGCTCCCTCCAGCTTAATTTATTTGCTGCTCCTCCCTGTTGGTCAGTAGTTCCTTCTATTTTTAGTAGTTTAGTGATGAACACATCAATGTGTTTGGGTGACAGGGTATATTAATGAACATAAAATTGTTAATAAAATAATATTTTGCAATGTTTTTATTCAGTAATGTTGTCTTTTTTTAATATGAGAAGGGCTATAGTTTTTAAATGTTTAATTGTTCTCTTGTTTAAGTGCACATACACTTACTACGAAATAAGGTAAAGGCTTCCTGTAAAAAACAATTTTATCATGTAAAAGGTGTATTAGTATTTAAACAGGTTTCACAAAGATGCTGCTTGTTCTGTGAGGATGAGACTGTGTAAAGGCAATATACGATATTATTCCTGCAAGAGAAGATATTTAACCTTCCTTAAAGGCTAAATATGCAGCAACTGACAGTGTACACAATAACAGAAACCCCAGTCTAAGCTGTAATATGCAAAAAAGTTTCATGCTCATTTTCATAAACTGTACATACTGTGTCCACTCCCAGTCTTTGTCTACCCTGCACACATCAAGATTCTGCACATGCACTCCCTTTACCATTTCTATCCCACTTACACTTTCTTGTCATTGGGGACATGAGTCAGCAGGTCTTTCTTCACCAGGTCTTCACTGATCTTTTCATCCACCTTAATTAGTAGCTTCTGTGCCTTGGCGTCGACATCTCCTACGTCCACCCCGCCCTCGTGGTGAAACAGCACATAGTCCCCTTCTCGAGTGGCGTATATGCACACATAGAATTCCTCCTCCTGAACAATGGATAGAGTTTACAAATCTGTCCATTATATTTCCTGACTACTTTTTTAAATATTTGATTTAGCATCTACAGTAATATAATATGAATAAGCTAAGATATAAAGAAGTTGGGAATTTTTTTACCTGCTTATGTGGGACAAATGGCTCAATGAGGAAGTTTTTGAGAACACCTTTGGCTTTTCCCACCTGCAAGTCATTAAAACAAAAGTCTTAGGGAGCACCAATTAAAAAATATATATATATAGTGGGAAGAACTCACATGGGTTAAAAACACATTATAGCATGGTCTATATCTATCTATTATGGAAAACAACAGATATTTATAGATATAAATAGATATATTTACTGCCTAATTCCATTTTAGAGATACATTTACTGTGGGAAAAGCAGACATAAATGTACATGAAATTAAAAATGATAAAGCGCAGAAATAGCACTTGAATGAAGGAACTGACATTTTAAAAGACAAAAAACGGAAATGCTGTCATGTAGAACTGCAGGCATAGAGTGCTAACACAGCCACAGCTCATTTAGTAAAAGCTGTCAATGTTCTTCCGTTAAAGGCCAACAGGCGCAAAGCAACCAGGGACCGGCTGAGAGCAACCAGCCGTGGAGGAAAGAAAAAAAATACATATAATAAGGGTGAAAGCCGCCATTTTCAAGGGGAGAAATAAAAAGAAAAGACTGATGACAGTAGTGAAAATGATTGAAAAACTCACAGTAGCTTATACTCAGATAAATAAAGTGGCAAATATGAAACAGGCTGATAAAGAAAAACAGAAAGCAATGCCTTTATAGAATGCCATATCGTACCTGAATTTTTCAACCTAACCACTTATGTCACTATTACCACACAAAACATTAAATACTAATTGAAAAACTGAAGACGTGTGGGCAAGCAAAGTGTGAGTATCACAAAGGAAGTGACAGGATATATTTATTTGTAAGTGATGTTAAGGAAGTCAATCTAGTATGGGTGTTGTTCCTGTAAACAGCACCACTTAAACGATTTTTCATCGCGATAGAGTCAGAGAGGAAGACAAGCATCAGAAAATATAAGATCAGAAGAGTTAATGTTAAAATGTCCGCGGGAGGGCAGGCGGCGTAGATGTCTAAGTCTTTGAATGTGATAACAAGACAACGAAATGACATGGGAGCTTCAAATTGATACCATAGATTTATCCACTAAAAATCTCAGACAAGTTGGAATCTCAGTGACCTTGAACTAAAGAGCAGAGGTCAAAGGTCAGGTTTGCTAAAAACCTTGTGAATGTGATAACAAGGAGAAGTAGGATTCTGAAATTGATGCTATAGGTGTTTCTACAGTAGGATGCTGAGGGGTAGCACTGGCCAGTGCCAGTATTTTAATAATATGTATTCACTGTGGGCATTTTGAGGGCACAAGAAGTAAATCACATATGAATAAAATATACATGTTTGTACTAGTAAAGGTAATTTATCTACAAAATTACTTCATCCAGTTAAAATGATTACTCTACTGAATTACACTTCTCCTCGGGAGGGGACAATAAAGATGACATGGCCCAGCAAACTGAAACACTGCACGGACCATTGACAGAGCAGCAGCGGCTGCATTTATTCTTATTTACAGCCAGTAGCACTGCTGACACTGTCACCTAATTTGCAAGAAGATATGCAATTTCAGTGCTACACACACTCTTCTTCAGTGCTTTATGAACCAACCCAGTCTCTCCGTAACTCACTTCTGGATTTATGAGGCAAAGCGGCGTCTCAGTGCTATGTTGACGGAGTGAGTGTTTCTTCAGTGGCAGCACTTGCCTCAGCTGACTGGACTGATTTAGTACCAGCAGGCTAACAATGAAGTCAATAACAAACTGGGCAGCTGTTTAGGCAAAGTGCATCAGGGGAGGAATAAACATAAACCAGGCACATCCAAGGAAAACTGGGAAGGAGGGGAAGAGAAAGGGGAAAGTATAAGGGAAAAAAGGAGAAAAAGAAAAACACTGGGATAATATTGATTGGAGGACTGTTCAGCAAAATGCACACACTCTCAAGCAGAAGGGTGGGTGGAGGGAGTTGCCTAAGAGACAGCAGAGAGGCAGAGGGTGGATGACGTACTGTGGTTTCTTTCATAAGGCGGGGTTTGAGCCACTCTTTGACGCCATTTAGGTCCAGGTTGACGCCAACCAGACCCAGCTTGCCTCGTCTCTTAATGAGCTGGTCCGGCTTCACCACCAGTCTCTGAAGGAGGAAGGGAAAAAATATTATCACCAAGCTTTCAATGAATCCACCAAATTGACATTTTCAGTTTGAAAAGCTAAGTCTAAAGTAAATGTTCTAATTTAATCTGTAGTCATTCTGCTTTTATACTAGTATGTAAATATTACTTTAAAGGAGCAAATTGAAAATATTGAAGCTGGAGAGGTTTCTAGAGGTAACACTTAATGCATTTTAACAGCATAAGTATGAGATTTGACACCAGTGCGATGGTAAAAATGACCAAAAAACAAAAAACTGATTCTTAATTAATTCTTTTGAAATTTCCTGTGTGGGGAAAAAATGTCATCCCACACAGGTTTCCAGCTTCAATGCAACTATTTCATTATAAAGTATACAGTAAAAGTACTGAGCCACATACCATTACCTACGGGAGCTGCTCAACACCCATGCCACGAACCTGTCGGCGCAGTTTTTGTGCTGATTTTAATAACAGGAGGTTTGGAACTCTGCACTTATTGAGCTAAGCACCTTGTGTGGTGGCAGGTGTGCAAAAACAGGATGGAGTCTGATGTCTGAGTCTGACTGAGTCTGATGTCGCCTATCTTTATGCCACCTTAAGTTTATTCAGTGCAATTTTAACTTTTATCAATCTTCCAAAAAAAAAAAGAAAAGAAAAAGAAAGATGTCATCTTGGCCTTCTGGAAATTATAATTTATGAATCATGAATTTCATGATGTTTTCTACATTTATTAAACAGTAGAATGCATAATCACTGCATTAATTGGCAGAGTAATGGTAAAATCTGGGGCTGTTATTTGTAGTCCTGAATGAATTCTGCTTTCAGTGTAAGCCAAATGTTTCAAAGTGAATTAATGAATGGAAAAGGGATGGATAGGGGCCGACATATTCATGTTGCAGTGATAAAACACATGCTGTTTTCCTCAGTTCATCTTATTTCAGACCATAAGACTGCAGGTATGTCTTTTATAGAATTGCTAAACAATTCCTTACTGCTCTGGAAATCCCAAGTATTTAGTACCTGAACGATGAGGTGGCATGTATTTAAGAAATTATCTCTCATCTACCAACCATCCCATACGATGGAAATGAAAAATTACATAAAACCCCTACTGGCATCACCCAGTTCCTCTTACTATAGATGAAAAGAATGACTTATGACAATGGAGCCATTACTATCTGGGTGCTTGCCAGTGAGCAAATGAGGAGAGGGATGAGGGTGAAAGTTAATGCAATTTCTGAATCAATTCTGCAGCAGGACACATCGCTGTGGATCTGCCCTAAGCATCCTCCTAATACCTTCCAGATAAAATCCATCAGCAGAGAGGGAGGCAAACACAGAATGACATTTCATCTTGCAAGATGAGCAACAGAGTAATTAAATTAACTGATATGATAGCTGTCTATGTACGTCACAGCAGAGCAAACTGGAAGCCTGGAGAACCTGTGCAAAAATGCAAAACCCAGCTCAACTGTTGGCTTCTGCTGGGTGGGGCAAATATGAATTTTTTCTACGTCTTCTTTTTTTCTTGTGCTTTTACTTTGCCCCATTTCCACCAAGAATGGAACAGAACTGATGGTTTCCTCCTCTGCCTGTGATTTCAGCTAACAAGCACCAAGAGAGCACTCAGCTGCCAGCCTAAATAAATGTGCCTATAAAGAGGATATCCTTTTCCACAAGCAAAAGAGACTGTGCTTTGGAGATCAACGGTCTATAAATTAGAGACATAACAAGATGACTGTTCAGTCAGCTAAATAAAATATTACTTCACCATCCACATACATTACCGCCCTAAATGTTTCTCCTGCCTCACCTCTGTGAGCAGCCATGGGTGCTCCTGAGCCAGTCGGTCAAAGTTGGTCTCAGGTGTCACGTTTGCATAGCGGAACCTGTTCTGGATGGCTGCTGATGTGCAGATATACTTGTAGAGGAACTCCTTTCCCGTCTGCTCAGAGATGGCTTTGGCTGACATGACTGCTCGGGCGAGACAAACAGAGAGAGATGTATGAGGAGATATGCAGATGAGAAGTGAGTATGAAGGTAAGGGTTGATACAGAAAAGCGAACATGCGGTAGGTAGAAACAAAACAAAGCACAAGGAAGCATGCTTTTTGTTTTTTTGTTTGTTTTTTTTAAACTAAAAAAAATTATGCAAGAGTTCCCTAATGCACTGCTGTGCTCCCAGCACTGTCAAAAAATGGTCTGCTAACAAGATGACTGAAAGACAGCTCAGCGGTTTATATTCAGTGTGAGTAATAACAGACATACTTAACGGTAAAGCAATAAGAAACACGGTTAGAGGGACTATCAGGCCTTCTATCCTTCTGGACAATCACATATGAGGTTTGTTTCAACCTGACCGGACACGAACAGTAAAGCCAATGAAGCCAGCCCTAATGTGATTAGTATGGGTTTGTTTCATCTGCACACTAATGAAGTCATGGGCAGTTAGTTATTTGCTCAAACAACCAGATCCACACAAAAGCTCCAGCAGAGCAGGAGGAGAAATGACTAAATAAACTCACCTCAGAAATTTACAGTTGCAAGATAAATTATATGATGATTATAAACAATAAATAAGCAGCACAGATAAGAAATAATCTTTGGATGCAGGACCTGCTTTCCTTTACCGACAAAATGTGACGGAAGTAAAGTAAGAAACTCAGGCATCTGTAATAGCATCTGTAAAATTTTACTGCTAAAGGGTGGGGCGGTGAACTTTACACTTTTGCCACATGTTTCACTCAGTGAGGTCATCTCCACTGGAGTCAACAGAGGTCACAACGGGACATCAGTGTTTGAGTTTTATAAGCAGCCAGTTCTACCTATTCTGCACAGACACATCTGATTTCATAATACCAAGACCACAGCAAAGTAAATATGCTGATATGAACAATCATGAACAGCTTCAGGACTTAAAAATGATAGAAATAATCTTTGGAGCCATTTTCTAATTACTATGTAGAAGCAGCAAAAATATAAGGAAACCAGTACTTCTGCAGCATCACCGAACCCATCTCCGATGACAGCTGTTCAATTTTAAACAGGAGAAAATCTCACACTGAAGACTTGCATTTTTCTTCGCATACTGTGCAGAACATCTTGTAGAAGCACGAAATTAGATCTTAGCTTTTTTTTCTTTTTAGGTTCAACTTCAACTTACTGAAATTCTGACCATTTCCATTTCGAACTTGTTAGACATTTCAGTTTTACTGAGAAAATCTATGTAAGTGCCTTCTTACCATCATTTGCTGGTGTCCATTAGATCCGATCTGTTTTAAGATCATTGAAGTTCTTAGTTTTTTAAATTACATTTTTTGTTTAAGCATTGTCATTTTAACTGCATGCCTTCACTTGTATTTATGTTATACACTTCGGACCAGCCACCAG